>NC_139999.1:11493547-11927203 GCF_964263955.1 Coregonus lavaretus | reverse complement strand
TCTCATATGCGGCCAGGAGACTTTCTGGGATTATATTCAGCATTATTTCCTTGAGGAGTCTACATTCTCACTTACCTGGCTATAGGCGAAATGAATAAACAGTCGACTCTATTCTCACTTACCCGGCTATAGGCGAAATGAATAAACAGTCAACTCTATTCTCACTTGCAATTGTGTGCACATTCACCAAAAAGCGTGCCCTCATTTATACTTGAAATTAGCTCGCATAAATAGGCTGAAGCGTGCCCTGAAAACACAAACAACAGGAGACTCCCTGCAGGAAATACACAACGGAGCAGCACTGAACAAAATCTCTTGAAGGGACTTTAAAAGGGAATTAAGCAGGCTTGTCCAAAAATTCAACTGGCTTTGGGTTGAAAAGAGATTCTTTTAGCTTTCTCTCTTCTGCCTCGCTGCTTTTCCTTTTCCCAGAATTGATGGGGCCCTGCCAAGCAGTTGCAGCCAGACGTACAGCGGCTCACTGCAAATCTATGGTGCAAAGAAACCAACCTCACACAGAACACAGCATCACCAGTTAGCGCATCATATGAGGAAACACACTCGCTAGCTACCCGACTGATGTTCTCTCATCTAATTAATGGGTTTCAAGCTCATTGCTCGGATGTTGTTGTCTTGGTAACAGATTTTTCATCTGGTGTTTTAGTTTTTTACACAACACCCATGCATGATGTTGTACTTCTGCCAATCTTTAGGGATTTGGTTAGCTAACCTGGAGCAGGCCTTGAGAGGATGAAGTTGGGGGTGGTTAAATACCATGTCTGTACTCTGTGCAGCCAGACCCCATTTGGTCCCCCTTGGTGGTGAGAACAAAGACTCGAAGCTGGTAATGAGTCAAATTAAACCTCCAAATTGCTCTGAGAATTAGCTTGTCCAAACATGTCAGGCAAGTCAATTAGCAGACACCCAATTATTGTTGAGCTGCTCTCACAGAGGATAGTGTTGTAAACACTTTCATTAACTACCAGCCAAATTAATATCATTTAAAATCATTTAACTAAACAACATCAGTAGAAGGTTGACTTGTTAATTCTCTTTAATTGTTGAATTCTAATTCATCTGAACCTGAAAATTCTTCATTTGTTCATTCTAATGGAATTTTATATAGAAAATTGTCAGTTGAAGTTGAACAGCAACAGTTGCGTTACGAAGTTACGATCCATCACAGTGTTCTGTTCAGTTAGCGCAGGGGTTCTCAAAGTGGGTCCGCGGACTACTGATGGGGGTCCTGGACAGATTTCAATATATATATATGCATACAGTGCATCCTTGGGAGTTTCTCCCATTCTTCTCTGCAGATCCTCTCAAGCTCTGCACAGCTATTTTCAGGTCTCTCCAGAGATGTTCGATCAGGTTCAAGGCTCTGGCTGGGCCAATCATGGACATTCATAGACTCGTCCCGAAGCCACTCCTGCGTTGTCTTGGCTTTGTGCTTAGGATCTTTGTCCTTTTGGAAGGTGAACCTTCGCTCCAGTCTGAGGTCCTGAGCGCTTTGGAGCAGGTTTTCATCAAGAATCTCTCAGTACTTTGCTCCATTAATCTTTCCCTCGATCCTGACTAGTCTCTCAGTCTCTGCAGCTGAAAAACATCCCCCCAGCATGATGCTGCCACCACCATGCTTTACCGTAGGGATGGTGCCAGGTTTCCTCCAGACGTGACACTTGGCATTCAGGCCAAAGAGTTAAATCTTGGTTTCATCAAACCAGAGAATATTTTCTCATTGTCTGAGTCCTTTAGGTGCCTTTTGGCAAACTCCAAGCGGGTTGTCATGTTCCTCTTACTGAGGATTTGTCACGATCGTCTGATGAATGAACGGACCAAAGCGCAGCGCGTTGAGTGAACATGGTACTTTATTAAGTTAAAGCACGACAAAACAACAAATCAAAGCGACGAATGTGAAGTCCAATAGTGACAAAGACTAAACAGGAACAATAACCCACAATGCCCACAGGAAAACATGCAGTATAAATATGGCTCCCAATCAGAGATAACGAGCCGACAGCTGACACTCGTTACCTCCGATTGGGAGTCAATGACCAAACCTAGAAATAAACGTGACAGAAATGCAAACATAGAAAATCACCCAAAACCCAACAAAACACAATACACCCTGGCTCAAATACAAAAGTCCCGGAGCCAGAGTGTTACAGTACCCCCCCCTAAAGGTGCGCACTCCGGGCGCACCAGCATACAGTCTCGGGGAGGGTCTGGGTGGGCGTCTGTCCACGGTGGCGGTTCTGGCCCTGGTCGTGGTCCCCACCCCACCTTAGTCACCACCCGCTTCCCTAGCCTCCTCCACATGACCACCCTCCAACTTACTCCACCTGGATTTAGGGGCAGCACCGGGCTAAGGGACAGCACCTGGCTAAGGGGCGGATCCTGGCTGGCTGGCTCTGGCGGATCCTGGCTGGACGGCTCATGGCAGGCTGAAGGATCTGGCTGCTCATGGCTGGCTGACGGATCTGGCTGCTCATGGCTGGCTGACGGATCTGGCTGCTCATGGCTGGCCGACGGATCTGGCTGCTCATGGCTGGCCGACGGATCTGGCTGCTCATGGCTGGCCGACGGATCTGGCTGCTCATGGCTGGCGGAAGGCTCTGGCTGATCCTGTCTGGCGGAAGGCTCTGGCTGATCCTGTCTGGCAGAAGGCTCTGGCTGATCCTGTCTGGCAGAAGGCTCTGGCTGATCCTGTCTGGCAGAAGGCTCTGGCTGATCCTGTCTGGCGGAAGGCTCTGGCTGATCCTGTCTGGCGGAAGGCTCTAGCGGCTCTGGTCTGGCGGACGGCTCTGATGGCTCATGGCAGACGGGCGGCTTTGCAGGCTTTAGGCAGACGGGCAGTTCAGGCCCCGTTGGGCAGACGGCAGACTCTGGCCGTCTGAGGCGCACCGTAGACTTAGTGCGGGTGGCCGGAACAGGCCGGACCGGGCTGGCGACGCGCACCGTAGTCTTGGTGCGGGTGGCAGGAACAGGCCGGGTCGGGCTGGCGACGCGCACCGTAGTCTTGGTGCGGGTGGCAGGAACAGGCCGGACCGGGCTGGCGACGCGCACCGTAGACTTGGTGCGGGTGGCAGGAACAGGCCGGGTCGGGCTGGCGACGCGCACCGTAGTCTTGGTGCGGGTGGCCGGAACAGACCGGACCGGGCTGGCGACGCGCACCGTAGTCTTGGTGCGGGTGGCAGGAACAGGCCGGGTCGGGCTGGCGACGCGCACCGTAGTCTTGGTGCGGGTGGCAGGAACAGGCCGGACCGGGCTGGCGACGCACACCGTAGACCTGGTGCGGGTGGCAGGAACAGGCCGGACCGGGCTGTGGAGACGGATAGGAGGCCTGGAGCGAACAGCGGACACCACCCGTCCTGGCTGAATGCCTACCCTCACACACTCTGTGTGAGGCATCAGCACAGGACGTACAGGGCGGTGTACCCCTGGCCTGGTGGCCTCCTGGATACTCCCCCTTTTCTCCTCCGTCAGCCCCGTCGTCCATGCCGTGTGCCCCCCCCTAAAAAATTTCTGGGGTTGACACACGACCCTCCGACGATGGCCCTGCTGCCGCCGTTGCTCCTCTCTCGCCAGGGCCTTGATCCTTCCCCAAGGTCCCTTGCCTCCGAGCATGTCCTCCCAGGACCACGATGTGCCCACCTGGGCCATCGCCAGCCTCTCTATCTCCTTGCCCGGTGCCTCCTCCCATGTCCAGTCTCCCTGCTCCTGGACACGCTGCTTGGTCTTTCTTTGGTGGGTTTTTCTGTCACGATCGCCAATGAAGTATGACCAAAGCGCAGCGTTGGGAGTGAACATGATGATTTTAATTTTGAAACACACGACAAAACAAAACACGATCCGTGACGTCCTCAGTTACACCGACTGAATAAAGAACAAAAACCCACAACCACAAGGTGAACACAGACATTTAAATATGGCTCCCAATCAGAGATAACGAGCCGACAGCTGACACTCGTTACCTCCGATTGGGAGTCACTGACCAAACATAGAACGCGAACACCTAGACACTACCCACAGTACACAACACACGGAAATCTACACACCCTGACTAAACACAAAAAGTCCTAGAACCAGAGTGTGACAGGATTAGCTTCCGTCTGGCCGGTCTACCAAAAAGTCCTGATTGGTGGAGTGCTGTAGAGATGGTTGTCCTTCTGGAAGTTTCTCCCATTTCCACAGAGGAACTCTGGAGCTCATTCAGAGTGACTATCGGGTTCTTGGTCACCTCCCTCCCCCGATTGCTCAGTTTGTCCGGGCGGCCAGCTCTAGGAAGAGTCTTGGTGTTTCCAAACTTCTTCCATTTAAGAGTGATGGAGGCCACTGTGTTCTTGGGGACCTTCAATGCTGCAGAAATGTTTTGGTACCCTTCCCCAGATACCCTTCCCCAGATCTGTGCCTCGACACAATCCTGTCTCGTAGCTCTACGGACAATTCCTTCGACCTCATGGCTTGGTTTTTGCTCTGACATGCACTGTCAACTGTGGGACCTTATATAGACAGGTGTGTGCGGCTCTGTCGTAGCCGGCTGCGACCGGGAGACCCATGGGGCGGCGCACAATTGGCCTAGCGTCGTCCAGGGTAGGGGAGGGAATGGCCGGCAGGGATGTAGCTCAGTTGGTAGAGCATGGTGTTTGCAACGCCAGGGTTGTGGGTTTGATTCCCACGGGGGGCCAGTATAAAAAAATAATGTATGCACTCACTAACTGTAAGTCGCTCTGGATAAGAGCGTCTGCTAAATGACTAAAATGTAAAATGTAAATGTAATGTCCAATCAATTGCATTTACAAAGCTGTCATCAAGGCAAAGGTTGGCTATTTGAAGAATCTCAAATATAAAATATATTTTGATTTATTTAACACTTCTTTGGTTACTACATGATTCCATATGTGTTATTTCATAGTTTTGATGTCTTCACTATTATTCTACAATGTAGAAAATAGTAAACATAAAGAAAAACCCTTGAATGAGCAGCTTTTCTAAAACTTTTGACCGGTAGTGTATATACAGTGGGGGAAAAAAGTATTTAGTCAGCCACCAATTGTGCAAGTTCTCCCATTTAAAAAGATGAGAGAGGCCTGTAATTTTCATCATAGGTACACGTCAACTATGACAGACAAAATGAGAAAAACAAATCCAGAAAATCACATTGTAGGATTTTTTATGAATTTATTTGCAAATTATGGTGGAAAATAAGTATTTGGTCAATAACAAAAGTTTCTCAATACTTTGTTATATACCCTTTGTTGGCAATGACACAGGTCAAAGGTTTTCTGTAAGTCTTCACAAGGTTTTCACACACTGTTGCTGGTATTTTGGCCCATTCCTCCATGCAGATCTCCTCTAGAGCAGTGATGTTTTGGGGCTGTCGCTGGGCAACACGGACTTTAAACTCCCTCCAAAGATTTTCTATGGGGTTGAGATCTGGAGACTGGCTAGGCCACTCCAGGACCTTGAAATGCTTCTTACGAAGCCACTCCTTCGTTGCCCGGGCGGTGTGTTTGGGATCATTGTCATGCTGAAAGACCCAGCCACGTTTCATCTTCAATGCCCTTGCTGATGGAAGGAGGTTTTCACTCAAAATCTCACGATACATGGCCCCATTCATTCTTTCCTTTACACGGATCAGTCGTCCTGGTCCCTTTGCAGAAAAATGTTTCCACCCCCATGCTTCACAGTAGGTATGGTGTTCTTTGGATGCAACTCAGCATTCTTTGTCCTCCAAACACGACGAGTTGAGTTTTTACCAAAAAGTTCTATTTTGGTTTCATCTGACCATATGACATTCTCCCAATCCTCTTCTGGATCATCCAAATGCACTCTAGCAAACTTCAGATGGGCCTGGACATGTACTGGCTTAAGCATGGGGACACGTCTGGCACTGCAGGATTTGAGTTCCTGGCGGCGTAGTGTGTTACTGATGGTAGGCTTTGTTACTTTGGTCCCAGCTCTCTGCAGGTCATTCACTAGGTCCCCCCGTGTGGTTCTGGGATTTTTGCTCACCGTTCTTGTGATCATTTTGACCCCACGGGGTGAGATCTTGCGTGGAGCCCCAGATCGAGGGAGATCATCAGTGGTCTTGTATGTCTTCCATTTCCTAATAATTGCTCCCACAGTTGATTTCTTCAAACCAAGCTGCTTACCTATTGCAGATTCAGTCTTCCCAGCCTGGTGCAGGTCTACAATTTTGTTTCTGGTGTCCTTTGACAGCTCTTTGGTCTTGGCCATAGTGGAGTTTGGAGTGTGACTGTTTGAGGTTGTGGACAGGTGTCTTTTATACTGATAACAAGTTCAAACAGGTGCCATTAATACAGGTAACGAGTGGAGGACAGAGGAGCCTCTTAAAGAAGAAGTTACAGGTCTGTGAGAGCCAGAAATCTTGCTTGTTTGTAGGTGACCAAATACTTATTTTCCACCATAATTTGCAAATAAATTCATTAAAAATCCTACAATGTGATTTTATGGATTTTTTTTCTCAATTTGTCTGTCATAGTTGATGTGTACCTATTATGAAAATTACAGGCCTCTCTCATCTTTTTTAAGTGGGAGAACTTGCACAATTGGTGGCTGAATAATACTTTTTTTCCCCACTATATATTCCATCCCTACAGTGAAGCATGGGGGTGGCAGCATCATGCTGTGGGGATGTTTTTCAGCGGCAGGGACTGGGAGACTAGTCAGGATCGAGGGAAAGATTAACGGAGCAAAGTACAGAGAGATCCTTGATGAAACCTGCTCCAGAGCGCTCAGGACCTCAGGCTGGGGCGAAGGTTCACCTTCCAACAGGACAAAGACCCTAAGCACACAGGAAAAGGAGGGCCGAGCACGCCACCATTCTCATTGACGGGGCTGTAGTGGAGCAGGTTGAGAGCTTCAAGTTCCTTGGTGTTCACATCACCAACAAACTACCATGGTCCAAACATTCCAAGACAGTCGTGAAGAGGGCACGACAACGCCTATTCCCCCTCAGGACACTGAAAAGATTTGGCACGGGTCCTTAGATCCTCAAAAAATTATACAGCTGCACCAACGAGAGCATCCTGACTGGTTGCATCACCGCCTGGTATGGCAACTGCTCGGCCACCGACCGCAAGGTGCTACAGAGGGTAGTGCGTACGGCCCAGTACATCACTGGGGCCAAGCTTCCAGCCATCCAGGACCTCTATACCAGGCGGTGTCAGAGGAAGGCCCTAAAAATATGCATAGTCACTTTACCCCTACCTACATGTACATATTTTTATTTATTTTTATTTCATTTTTTATTTTATTTTATTTTTTTGGGGGGGGGGTAGATCAGCTTAATATTGCAGATAGATTGTAACTTCCATCAATGTAACTTCCAATCCCCCATGTTTTTTATATATATACTCCCCTTTATTACTTTTCAACCCCGCCATCCTTTCCCTACTTGGGGTAAATTAGTGAACAACAATGCCCAGGCCTCTACTTCCAGCCTATACTTACTATCTACACCTTATAGACACAGTCAATTTTACAATAATTATATTGTATTTGTTTTTGCTCCTGAACTTATTCTACTCTCAACCTCTCCGATCATTTTCATGATGTCCATCCGGTTTGCTTCTATATGACATATCTTTCTAACTGTGCTCTTTCCCAAAAGCTCCCAACATACAACCTATATACTTATTATGGACACAGTATGCTTACATTATTAGTTATCTTGTTATTATTTGTTGTTATTTGTTATTAGTCCCATCCTTCAACTCCATTCAACACCTCCCATCTATCTCTTAACACCATCCATATAGGATTTCTATTTGCCATGTATATTTCAACTGTACTGTGATGTTTTACAAAAGTTCTGAACCTTTCTATTCTCATTGCTTCTACAGATTGTGAATTAAAAATAAACATTTTTGCTAAAAGTATTATTATATTACTGATCGATTGACTATGACTTTTCAGATCATCCAGTAATGCTATCTGCAAGGTTAGCTCCAGGTAAATATTGCAATCCTTTAGCCATTCCTGGACATGTGTCCAAAAACAAGCTACAAATGGACAGAACCAAAACAAATGATCTAATGATTCTGTCTCTTCACAGCAAAATCTGCAGAGCTGGGAAGATTGGTATCCCCCATATAAATAACATTCTATTGGTAGCAAGAATTTTATATAATAATTTAAAGTGAAAGATTCTAATTTTTTAATCCGGTGTCGTTTTGCGTGTCAGTTCATAAACACTATGCCATGGGATCGGTACGTCAAAAATCTCTTCCCAACTATTTTGCAATCTATATGGGACGGCTTTCAATCCTTTGGTCCTTAAGTGAAACTGATATACTTTTTTATTTATCACAGTTTTCCTTAACCAATTATGTTCTTTAATGCAAGGCCGACAGACAAGTTCCTTACTTTCTCCCCCTTCCACTTTCCTCTTCCACTTTTGCGGTAAGGCTGCCATTATTTGGTTGTAATTTTGGATAGAGCAGACATTTCCATATGTTTTTGTTAGCTGCATGTGCGACATAACTCCACCAGTCCTACCGATGATATCATTTACGAAGATTATACCTTTTTTAAACATTCTGGCAAAAAATTACGTTTTTTTGTCAATTAGTATATTTGAATTTAACCACAATATTTGTTGCATTATTTGTTCTGTCATTTCTGGAGGATTAAATAGAAATTGCAACCAACTTTCTATGGCATGTTTTAGAAATAGTGATATTTGGGAGATGATTTCCTTTTCAAATAACTGAAAATGAGTGGTTGTAATCTGAATAAAGTGAAAAAGGCCATTCTTGAACATTGGGTGAGACAATCTTACTAATTTGCTTGAGAACCAGTTCGGATTTAAGTATAACTTTTGTATGACTGAAGCTTTTAGTGATAGGTCTAATGCTTTAATATTTAATCATTTCTGTCCTCCGAATTCATATTCATTATATAAATAGGCCCTTTTAATTTTGTCTGGCTTGCCGTTCCAAATAAAATGGAATATTTTTTCCTCATATAATTTAAAAAACTGTTCGCTAGGCGTAGGCAAGACCATAAGCAAATAGGTAAACTGGGATAATACTAAAGAGTTAATCAGGGTGATTTTTCCACAAATTGACAGGTATTTACCTTTCCATGGTAGCAAGATCTTATCTATTTTTGCTAACTTTCTATTAAAATGTATTGAAGTGAGATTTATTTCCTTTGGGATATGTATTCCGAGTATATCCACATCACCATCAGACCATTTTATTGGTAAACTACATGGCAATGTAAAAATTGTATTTTTAAGTGATCCAATACATAATATAGTACATTTGTCATAATTTGGTTGTAATCCAGAAAGGTTAGAAAATGTATCTATATCCTCTATGAGGCTGTGGAGGGATTCTAGTTGTGGATTTAGAAGAAAACATGAATCATCTGTGTACAATGACACCTTTGTTTTTAAGCCCTGGATTTCTAATCCTCTGATATTTTTATTGGATCTGATTTTAATAGCTAACATCTCGATGGCCACAATAAATAGATATGCCGATAGTGGACAACCTTGTTTCACTCCTCTTGACAGTTTAAAACTTTCTGAGAAATAGCCATTATTTACTATTTTACACCTAGGGTTACTATACATGATTTTGACCCATTTTATAAGAGATTCTCCAAAATTGAAACGCTCCAGGCATTTATATATAAACCCCAGTCATACTTTATCAAATGCCTTTTCGAAGTCTGCTATGAATAGCAGGCCTGGTTTCCCATATTTTCCATAGTTTTCTATTGTTTCCAATACTTGCCTTATATTATCTCCAATGTATCTTCCATGTAAAAAACCTGTCTGATTAGAATGAATAATATCCGACAATACCTTTTTAATTCTATGCGCTATACATTTTGCTAGAATATTTGCATCACAACACTGAAGTGTAAGGGGCCTACAA
This sequence comes from Coregonus lavaretus, assembly GCF_964263955.1. Taxonomy (NCBI): domain Eukaryota; kingdom Metazoa; phylum Chordata; class Actinopteri; order Salmoniformes; family Salmonidae; genus Coregonus; species Coregonus lavaretus. The sequence continues at coordinate 11,917,289 of NC_139999.1, read as the reverse complement.
TTGTTTAAATGGACTGGATCTTTATATTTTCCACTTGTATCCTGTTTCAGTAATAATGAGATCAGACCTTCTTCTTGAGTGTCAGATAATCTACCATTTACATAGGAGTGGTTAAAACATGCTAATAACGGTCCTCTTAGTATATCAAAAAAGGTTTGGTATACCTCGACTGGTATGCCATCCAACCCTGGAGTTTTCCCGGACTTAAAGTATTTAATTGCATCCAGAAGTTCCTCCTCTGTAATTTCACCTTCACATGAGTCTTTCTATATGGCTGTTAATTTTACATTATCAATAGAAAACAAATCTCTACAATTAGCTTCAGTTAGAGGAGATGGAGGCGACTGAAAAGAAAACATATGCTTAAAGTACTTTGTTTCCTCCTTCAAAATATCATTTGGTGAATCATAGGTGACTCCGTCAATTGTAACCAGTTTCATTAAGTTATTTTTGGTAGCATTCCTATGTTGAAGATTAAAAAATAATTTTGTGCATTTTTCCCCATATTCCATCCAGTTTGCTTTATTTTTATAATATATTACACTTGATCTTTCTTGAATAAGTTTCTCCATTTCCTTTTGTTTTTCCTCTAATTTATTCTGAGCCTCTATGTTACAGTTTTTATTGCCATCTATCTGTTCTGTTAGACTTTCTATTTCCTTTGTTAGTATAAACTCTTTTGACCTAAATTGCTTTTGTTTTCGAGATGAGTACTGAATTGCATGGCCTCTAAAGGCACATTTAAAGGTGTCCCATACAATAAGGGGATTTGCTGTACCTATGTTATGTCGGAAAAAGTCAGTTATAAATTCCTTTGTTCTAATTATAAATAAATTATCATCCAATAGGCTTTGATTAAATTTCCAATATCCTCGCCCACGTGGAAATTCAGTAAGAGTAATGTATAAGCCAATTATATGATGGTCTGACCGCATTCTGTCCCCTATCAACACTTTTTAAACTTTTGGTGCCAACGAGAATGAGATAAGAAAGAAGTCAAGACGACTAGCTTGATTGAGTCTCTGCCATGTATATCTCACTAGATCAGTATATTTAAGCCTCCATATATCTACTAGTTCTAATGTATCCATGACATTCACAATTTCCTTAAGAGCTTGTGGGTGATTGTTTGTGGTGTGATTTCCTTTACGGTACATTGAGCTATTTAAAACAGTATTATAATCCCCCACCATAATAATATTGTCTTGAATTGCTTGCAGGGTTGATCATTTATTATATATATTGTCAATGAAGTGTGGATCATCATTATTTGGTCCGTAAAGGTTAATGAGCCATATCTGTTTATGGTCCAATAACATATTTAAAATAATCCATCTACCTTGCGTATCTATTTGGACAATTTGCACATTCGGATCGAAATTACTATTAATTAATATCATCACCCCTTTTGAATTTCTTTGCCCATGGGAGAAGTATATTCCTGTTCTCCACTCATTACCTGTATTAACTGCACCTGTTTGAACTCGTTACCTGTATAAAAGACACCTGTCCACACACTCAATCAAACAGACTCCAACCTCTCCACAATGGCCAAGACCAGAGAGCTGTGTAAGGACATCAGGGATAAAATTGTAGACCTGCACAAGGCTGGGATGGGCTGCAGGACAATAGGCAAGCAGCTTGGTGAGAAGGGAACAACTGTTGGCACAATTATTAGAAAATGGAAGAAGTTCAAGATGACGGTCAATCACCCTCGGTCTGGGGCTCCATGCAAGATCTCACCTCGTGGGGCATCAATGATCATGAGGAAGGTGAGGGATCAGCCCAGAACTACACGGCAGGACCTGGTCAATGACCTGAAGAGAGCTGGGACCACAGTCTCAAAGAAAACCATTAGTAACACACTACGCCGTCATGGATTAAAATCCTGCAGGTCCCCCTGCTCAAGCCAGCGCATGTCCAGGCCCGTCTGAAGTTTGCCAATGACCATCTGGATGATCCAGAGGAGGAATGGGAGAAGGTCATGTGGTCTGATGAGACAAAAATATAGCTTTTTTGGTCTAAACTCCACTCGCCGTGTTTGGAGGAAGAAGAAGGATGAGTACAACCCCAAGAACACCATCCCAAACGTGAAGCTTGGAGGTGGAAACATCATTCTTTGGGGATGCTTTTCTGCAAAGGGGACAGGACGACTGCACCGTATTGAGGGGAGGATGGATGGGGCCATATATCGCGAGATCTTGGCCAACAACCTCCTTCCCTCAGTAAGAGCATTGAAGATGGGTCGTGGCTGGGTCTTCCAGCATGACAAAGACCCGAAACACACAGCCAGGGCAACTAGGGAGTGGCTCCGTAAGAAGCATCTCAAGGTCCTGGAGTGGCCTAGCCAGTCTCCAGACCTGAACCCAATAGAACATCTTTGGAGGGAGCTGAAAGTCCGTATTGCCCAGCGACAGCCCCGAAACCTGAAGGATCTGGAGAAGGTCTGTATGGAGGAGTGGGCCAAAATCCCTGCTGCAGTGTGTGCAAACCTGGTCAAGACCTACAGGAAACATATGATCTCTGTAATTGCAAACAAAGGTTTCTGTACCAAATATTAAGTTCTGCTTTTCTGATGTATCAAATACTTATGTCATGCAATAAAATGCAAATTAATTACTTACAAATCATACAATGTGATTTTCTGTATTTTTGTTTTAGATTCCGTCTCTCACCGTTGAAGTGTACCTATGATAAAAATTACAGACCTCTATATGCTTTGTAAGTAGGAAAACCTGCTAAATCAAATACTTGTTCTCCCCACTGTATAGCTGTACCGTGATATTTGCATTGCTACTGAGTAACCCTTCAATTGTTCTCCACTAATTCCCCCGCTAAAGCCCCTCCCCATCCCAAGTTGAGCCGTCATCCCAGTGATCAGCATCCCACCCACGTCCCTCCGGATCCCTAAGGCCCCGAGAGGCCAGGACCCATTCATCGAAAACAGCACACAGTGCCACCCACAAAACAGAAGCAGATTAACCGCCAAAAACATTTCCAATGCTGTCACCTCTATATATACACTGCTCAAAAAAATTAAGGGAACACTAAAATAACACATCCTAGATCTGAATGAATGAAATAATCTTATTAAATACTTTTTTCTTTACATAGTTGAATGTGCTGACAACAAAATCACACATCAATTATCAATGGAAATCAAATTTATCAACCCATGGAGGTCTGGATTTGGAGTCACCCTCAAAATTTAAGTGGAAAACCACACTACAGGCTGATCCAACTTTGATGTAATGTCCTTAAAACAAGTCAAAAGCTCAGTAGTGTGTGTGGCCTCCACGTGCCTGTATGACCTCCCTACAACGCCTGGGCATGCTCCTGATGAGGTGGTGGATGGTCTCCTGAGGGATCTCCTCCCAGACCTGGACTAAAGCATCCGCCAACTCCTGGACAGTCTGTGGTGCAACGTGGCGTTGGTGGATGGAGCGAGACATGATGTCCCAGATATGCTCAATTGGATTCAGGTCTGGGGAACGGGCGGGCCAGTCCATAGCATCAATGCCTTCCTCTTGCAGGAACTGCTGACACACTCCAGCCACATGAGGTCTAGCATTGTCTTGCATTAGGAGGGACCCAGGGCCAACCGCACCAGCATATGGTCTCACAAGGGGTCTGAGGATCTCATCTCGGTACCTAATGGCAGTCAGGCTACCTCTGGCGAGCACATGGAGGGCTGTGCGGCCCCCCAAAGAAATGCCACCCCACACCATGACTGACCCACCGCCAAACCGGTCATGCTGGAGGATGTTGCAGGCAGCAGAACGTTCTCCACGGCGTCTCCAGACTCTGTCACGTCTGTCACATGTGCTCAGTGTGAACCTGCTTTCATCTGTGAAGAGCACAGGGTGCCAGTGGTGAATTTGCCAATCTTGGTGTTCTCTGGCAAATGCCAAACGTCCTGCACGGTGTTGGGCTGTAAGCACAACCCCCACCTGTGGACGTCGGGCCCTCATCCCACCCTAATGGAATCTGTTTCTGACCGTTTGAGCAGACACATACACATTTGTGCTCTGCTGGAGGTCATTTTGCAGGGCTCTGGCAGTGCTCCTCCTGCTCCTCCTTGCACAAAGGCGGAGGTAGCAGTCCTGCTGCTGGGTTGTTGCCCTCCTACGGCCTCCTCCACGTCTCCTGATGTACTGGCCTGTCTCCTGGTAGCGCCTCCATGCTCTGGACACTACGCTGACAGACACAGCAAACCTTCTTGCCACAGCTCGCATTGATGTGCCATCCTGGATGAGCTGCACTACTTGAGCCACTTGTGTGGGTTGTAGACTCCGTCTCATGCTACCACTAGAGTGAAAGCACCGCCAGCATTCAAAAGTGACCAAAACATCAGTCAGGAAGCATAGGAACTGAGAAGTGGTCTGTGGTCACCACCTGCAAAACCAGTCCTTTATTGGGTGTGTCTTGCTAATTGCCTATAATTTCCACCTGTTGTCTATTCCATTTGCACAACAGCATGTGAAATTTATTGTCAATCAGTGTTGCTTCCTAAGTGGACAGTTTGATTTCACAGAATTGTGATTGACTTGGAGTTACATTGTGTTGTTTAAGTGTTCCCTTTATTTTTTTGAGCAGTGTATATATATATATATATATATATATATATATAACTATATAAAAAAAAAAAAAACATATCCTATTTTCCATCATTATCAATTAATATGCATAATAATGTCGGCAATTCATGCGTAGGATTTTAACATATAACCCGGATTGCCATTGTATTACATTTAATTTATTGACAAGCAATTATTATTCTAGCAAATAATTCCCGTGGTCCTTCCCATACCCCCCCCCCCCCCCCCCCCCCCCCAACATCCCCACCCCCCCACAACAGATGCCGGACAAACACACACTCACATACTCACATACTCCAACACACTCAACCCCCCTCCTCCACATTCCACCATATAATCAGATACAGATACATGTACATATTACCTCAATTACCTCGACTAACCTGTACCCCCGCACATTGACTCGGTACCAGTACCTGGTGTATATAGCCTCGTTATTGTTATTTTATTGTTGCTCCTTTTTTTAAACATTTATTTTATAATAGTTTTTTATACATGTTGTCTTTTTTTTCTTTAGTTTATTTAGTAAATTTTTTCTTAACTCTTATTTTTCTTAACTGCATTGTTGGTTAAGGGCTTGAAAGTAAGCATTTCACGGTAAGGTCTACCTACACCTGTTGTATTCGGCGCATGTGACAAATACAATTTGATTTGATTTATATATATATATACCAGTCAAAAGTTTGGACACACCTACTCATTCCAGGGGTTTTCTTTATTTTTTACTATTTTATACATTGTAGAATAATAGTGAAGACATCAAAATTATGAAATAACACAAATGGAATCATGAAGTAACCAAACAAGTGTTAAACAAATCAGAATATATTTTATATTTGAGATTCTTCAAATAGCCACCCTTTGCCTTGATGACAGCTTTGCACACTCTTTGCATTCTCTCAACCAGCTTCACCTGGAATGCTTTTCCAACAGTCTTGAAGGATTTCCCACATATTCTGAGCACTTGTTGGCTGCTTTTCCTTCAGTCTGCGGTCTAACTCATCCCAAACCATCTCAATTGGGTTGAGGTCGGGGGATTGTGGAGACCAGGTCATCTGATGCAGCACTCCATCACTCTCCTTCTTGGTAAAATAGCCCTTACACAGCCTGGAGGTGTGTTGGGTCATTGTCCTGTTGAAAAACAAATGATTGTCCCACTAAGCCCAAACCAGATGGGATGGTGTATCGCTGCAGAATGCTGTGCCTTAAATTCTAAATAAATCACAGACAGTGTCACCAGCAAAGCACCCCCACACCATAACACCTCCTCCTCCATGCTTTACGCTGGGAAATACACATGCGGAGATCATCCGTTCACCCACACCGCGTCTCACAAAGACACAGCGTTTGGAACCAAATATCTCCAATTTGTACTCCAGACCAAAGGACACATTTCCACCGGTCTAATGTCCATTGCTCGTGTTTCTTGGCCCAAGCAAGTCTCTTCTTCTTATTGGTGTCCTTTAGTAATGGTTTCTTTGCAGCAATTCAACCAGGAAGGCCTGATTCACACAGTCTCCTATGAACAGTTGATGTTGAGATGTGTCTGTTACTTGAACTCTGTGAAGCATTTATTTGGGCTGCAATTTCTGAGGCTGGTAACTCTAATGAACTGCAGCAGAGGTAACTCTGGGTCTTCCATTCCTGTGGCTGTCCTCATGAGAGCCAGTTTCATCAAAGCACTTAATGGTTTTTGCGACTGCACTTGAAGTAACTTTCAAAGTTCTTGAAATGTTCCGTAATGTCCTAAAGTAATGATGGACTGTCGTTTCTCTTTGCTTATTTGTGCTGTTCTTGCCGTAATATGGACTTGGTCTTTTACCAAATAGAGCTATCTTCTGTATACCCCCTACCTTGTCACAACACAACTGATTGGCTCAAACGCATTAAGAAGGAAAGAAATTCCACAAATTAACTTTTAAGAAGGCACACCTGTTAATTGAAATGCATTTCAGGTGACTACCTCATGAAGCTGGTTGAGAGAATGCCATGAGTGCAAAGCTGTCATCAAGGCAAAGGGTGGCTATTTGAAGAATCTCAAATATAACATCTATTTTTATTTGTTTAACACTTTTTTGGTTACTACATGATTCCATATGTGTTATTTCATAGTTTTGATGTCTTCACTATAATTCTACAATATAAAAAATAGTAAAAATAAAGAAAAACCCTTGAATGAGTAGGTGTGTCCAAACTACTGACTGATACTGTATATATATATATATATATATATATATATATATATATATATATATATATATATATATATATATATATATATATATACTGCATATTTTCAACATAAAAATAATAATATTACTAACAAAAGATTAAACTAATTTTGGCCAAGGGATCAGTGGAATGCGTTTCGAGGGTGTAAAACAATATAATACAACACAACACAATGTAATATTATTAATCTACAATTATGTCCTGGGCAACATGGGTCTGTGAGGCTCACAGGGATATCCACAGTACTCCACCAATATTTCAACTCGGTACTTCTTGTATTCCACAAAATTCCCCAGAACTTTGTACATAAATTAACTGTCATTTAAGCTTTAAATCCGCAAAGTTTTCCCTCTGCCTCATGGCAATATGTGTAGAATTACAGGATATTAGCTTTAAAGCAGCAACAACAACAAATATTTCTGCCCCATGACAGAATTTTAGGAAATTTGCTTGAAAACTGCTTAATGTTTTCTCTGATGCCAAGAAGCGGGCCTTTAAAATGTTCCTTCCAGGGCCCGAGACTTGGTTCGTCGGGCCATGCACTGCCGAAGTCATAGTAAAACTCCTATTTTTATCTCACTCGAGTTGTGTTTTGATTATGAGGTGGTCCCTGATGAATTTATTATCACAAAATGAGTCCCCAGGCCCAAAAGGTTGAGACATGAGACCACCCCCATCTCTAAAGCCTGTAGTTGTCTATTCTGCATACTTTGTTGTCCTGACCGGCAGTTGGATCATATCAGCACAGCGGAAGCACAACGAAATGTGGCCTTCTTTCTTTGTTTTGCTTTTTTCGGCCTCCTCACCCTTGTTTTTTTTGTCTCTGTCATCAAGCAGCACTTCATGCTTCATGCGTGACTGGCTAGGGCTAACACATACTTTTGTTTTAGCCTGTTCATCCTCAGTCTGTTTGTACTCTCATACATGTTTGTGGGCCTCCCAGTTTTTTTTGCCATTGCTCTTTCCCTTTTCCCACGCGCTGTTGCCGCGGTCACCGGTCAATAATACATGAGTGCATGCAAAGCTACTTCTGGGGAAGCAAATGGAATGAGAACCCTGCCTGCCTCCACTGTAAATTATTCAGCAGGAAGGAACCTCAGTCACTGGAAAGTATTAGTAGACATTTAAATGCTAGAGCATATTGTTCTGTTAGGGTCTGGGAGTCCTGGCCTCTGTCCCAATCAGGTGGTCTAAGGAGGCACTCAGCTTCTGCCAAAGGGTCACTGATGAGGTCCTTTCTGTTTATTTGGGCCCTGCCCACATTGTGAGCAGCCCTCGTATTCATCAATCCGCCCGCGTTTGCACTCAAGGCAACACTGAAGAGGTGCTCAGCAGTATTTAAAGATTATTATTAGAAAGTATAATTTGTTTAATCAGAACAGAAGCCTGTCGTGTGTCACAAGCGTCATTAGTGTCTATGACCTGTAGAACCATGCCTTAGAACCATGCCTTAGAACCATGCCATAGAACCATGCCTTAGAACCGTGCTTTAGAATCATGCCTTAGAGCCATGCCTTAGAACCATGCCTTAGAACCATGCCTTAGATCCATGCCTTAGAATCATGCCTTAGAGCCATGCCTTAGAACCATGCCTTAGAACCATGCCTTAGAATCATGCCTTAGAACCATGCCTTAGAGCCATGCCTTAGAACCATGCCTTAGTGTGTCACCATAGAGGGCTTGCAGTTGACATACGGTGACTACTGGCGGCCATGTTGGAAGACCACCGCATTAATTCTTCCGACAACAACAGCCGAGTGCCTACCCCAAACTGCATGATAACAGTGCCTAAAACTAGTTGATTCATCACCACGGTCATTTTCTGTGGAGTATTAGGCTGCTCTAACAAGGCAGGAAAGACAACAGGAAAAAATATGTTTACAGATTCCCCGCAATCATGAAACACCATTGGTGATACCAATGAGATAAGACTCAGAAAAGCGAAGAAACCTTTTTGCCTGTCAAGACCTGAACCCAGACAACTGTCAGTACAGGGTCTGCTACAATCATTTAATCACTGGTAAGTCAAGTCTGATCGATTTCGAGTTTAGTTTAACTGTTATGCTAACCAGGTGTTAACAACACTATAGTAAGTTAGCCAAAATTAGCTAGCTAGATAGCTTGTAGTCTAGTTATTAGCATGAGTCGCGTGAGTTGAACGTTTTGGGGAAGCTATTTTTTCACCATAACAATGTACCTTTATAACAAAGGATTGCATGCCTCTATCATCTCATTGCAGACTAATGTAAGCCTACTATTCCTAATGTGAAGAGGAGATTGGATAGTGATAATTTAGGCTATTAATAAGTGCATAGTGGCATAGCAACATTTATTTCCTTTGCACTGGAAAAATGTTGCCTTTGATAAACATTTCATGCAATTCGACTACACGTCATATTTACATTATGTCATTAAACAGACGCTTACAGTAGAAGGTGCATACATTTTTTTCATATTGGTCCCCTGTGGGAATCGAATCCACAACCCTGGTGTTGCAAGCGCCATGCTCTACCAACTGAGCCACACGGGACATGACAGTACTGACTGGACATGACAGTACTGACTGGACATGACAGAACTGACTGGACATGACAGTACTGACTGGACACGACAGTACTGACTGGACACGACAGTACTGACTGGACACGACAGAACTGACTGGACATGACAGTACTGACTGGACACGACAGTACTGACTGGACACGACAGTACTGACTGGACACGACAGAACTGACTGGACATGACAGTACTGACTGGACACGACAGAACTGACTGGACATGACAGTACTGACTGGACACGACAGTACTGACTGGACATGACAGTACTGACTGGACACGATAGTACTGACTGGACATGACAGTACTGACTGGACATGACAGAACTGACTGGACATGACAGAACTGACTGGACACGACAGTACTGACTGGACATGACAGAACTGACTGGACATGACAGTACTGACTGGACACGATAGTACTGACTGGACATGACAGAACTGACTGGACACGACAGTACTGACTGGACATGACAGTATGACTGGACACGACAGTACTGACTGGACATGACAGAACTGACTGGACATGACAGTACTGACTGGACACGACAGTATGACTGGACATGACAGAACTGACTGGACACGATAGTACTGACTGGACATGACAGAACTGACTGGACACGATAGTACTGACTGGACATGACAGAACTGACTGGACACGACAGTACTGACTGGACATGACAGTATGACTGGACACGACAGTACTGACTGGACATGACAGAACTGACTGGACATGACAGTACTGACTGGACATGACAGTATGACTGGACATGACAGTATGACTGGACATGACAGAACTGACTGGACATGACAGTACTGACTGGACATGACAGTACTGACTGGACATGACAGAACTGACTGGACACGATAGTACTGACTGGACATGACAGTACTGACTGGACATGACAGTATGACTGGACATGACAGTACTGACTGGACATGACAGTACTGACTGGACATGACAGAACTGACTGGACATGCCAGTACTGACTGGACATGACAGTACTGACTGGACATGACAGTACTGACTGGACATGACAGAACTGACTGGACATGCCAGTACTGACTGGACATGCCAGTACTGACTGGACATGACAGTATGACTGGACATGCCAGTACTGACTGGACACGACAGTACTGACTGGACATGACAGTACTGACTGGACATGACAGTACTGACTGGACATGACAGTACTGACTGGACATGACAGTACTGACTGGACATGACAGTACTGACTGGACACGACAGTACTGACTGGACATGACAGTATGACTGGACATGCCAGTACTGACTAGACATGACAGTACTGACTGGACATGCCAGTACTGACTGGACACGACAGTACTGACTGGACACGACAGTACTGACTGGACACGACAGTACTGACTAGACATGACAGTACTGACTGGACATGACAGTACTGACTGGACACGACAGTACTGACTGGACACGACAGTACTGACTAGACATGACAGTACTGACTGGACATGACAGTACTGACTGGACATGACAGTACTGACTGGACATGACAGTATGACTGGACATGCCAGTACTGACTAGACATGACAGTACTGACTGGACATGACAGAACTGACTGGACACGATAGTACTGACTGGACACGACAGTACTGACTGGACACGACAGTACTGACTAGACATGACAGTACTGACTGGACACGACAGTACTGACTGGACACGACAGTACTGACTAGACATGACAGTACTGACTGGACATGCCAGTACTGACTGGACATGACAGTATGACTGGAGACATTAGCAGAATATTTGTTTAATATGATGGTAGCCTAGGCCTACTCTACTGACACTGACAACTGATAAATAAAAACGACCTCGTCTTGAATGCCACCATGTAATCTAGGCCGAAAAGGGGTCCTGGCTAAAAGGGATCCAGCTTTTGTCAAATGAACGTCAAAAGTAATTTTTTTGCATTTTAGCTAACCTTAACCTTTTTCCTAACCTTAACCTAATTCTCTTAACCTGCAGCATAAATTCTCCTAATCTGCTACGAAATGTCAAATATTACGTTAGTTTGACAAAAGCTGGATCCCTTATAGCATGACCATAAAAAGGGGAGACGCAAATTGCATGATATGATGTCCATATAGCCTGGAGGACATTATTGTCCCAAAAACTCCAGTGGTTATCATATATTCATATATTCATATGATTACCCAATGATAATTTGTTGAGAACTTTATTCATAAGAGGAGGGAAAATGTTTGGACATTACAGAATAGGACAAAGGCTTCAATGGGATAGGACAACCTACTGTGTTGACTATTGGTTGTTCCAGCCCAACAATAGATTTAATCTTTATATGACACTAAAACACCTGAAAGAATTAAACACAACCAAACACTTAAGAGCTCTGATGGCATAAGTAACCTGAAGCTGTGCCACTAGAGATCCTGGTTCGAATCCAGGCTCTGTCGTAGCCGGCCGCGACCGGGAGACCCATGGGGCGGCGCACAATTGGCCCAGCGTCGTCCAGGGTAGGGGAAGGAATGGCCGGCAGGGGATGTAGCTCAGTTGGTAGAGCATGGCGTTTGCAACGCCAGGGTTGTGGGTTCGATAAAATAATGTATGTGCTAACTGTAAGTCGCTCTGGATAAGAGCGTCTGCTAAATGACTAAAATGTAAATGTAAATGTATAACATCAGGTGTGCTTTTCATTTGTTTATGTACTACTGTAGGTTCACCAGCTGACTTCCATCAAGACACCCATGTCGACTGGATTCCCACTGTGAAGATGAGCAATGCTGCAGCAGCATCAGTTTCTACTTCTACTTCGGCCTTTTCCAGATATGAAAGGAGACATCCCTCAATTATATGAGATGGCTGTGCTTTGGACTATCTGAATGATTCTGTTGTGCCATTTGAGTAGAGAACACCTTCACCTTGTCGTCATGGCAAAAGTGCCCCCTTAAACCATATGAATATATAAAATGTAATTTGGAACGTGTAAAATACTATTGTTTATGATATTGTAAACATACTGTACTTTAATAATAGGTTATATTGTTGTATGGGTGAAATGAAAAATATTTTATCATCTCTGCTTTGCCTAGCCCCGTTGAATAAAAAGTATTTCTTATAGCCTAACTATTTTATTTATTTTACAATTTAAACACATTTATCATAGACAATGTAATTGTTGTGGTAGTCTTACGCAAACCACCTTCATTATCACAGTAGCACCTCCGAGTGCCAATCAGACCTTCTGAGAGAAAAGTATCTGGCATTGAACTTGGTGGTAGTAGTTGTGTGTATGTTTTAAGCTAAGGATACCATCATCTCCTGCTTCCAGACATTTCACCACCTAGATTACAAGGGTTGGATTTGCACTAAACTATTTAATGTCAGCACAAGGCATGTACAAAATCCAGTATAATAATTAGCCTCATATACATTGTCTACTGGTATCATTTTAAAATTGAGAACATATAGCTGAACAATATGTATACAATGTGTGAGTTAAGCTATTCTCTGCTTCAGATGCACAATGTCAAGGGCTGCATTGCAAATGCCCATAAGGCTAATGGCATCATACTGTAGGGCAGTGGTTCCCAACTCCGGTCCTCCAGTACCCCCAACAGTACAGTTTATTGTAGCCCCGGACAAGCACACCTGATTCAACTTGTCAACTAATCATCAAGCCCTCTGAGTTGAATCAGGTATGTTTGTCTGGGGCTACAACAAAAATGTGTGCTGTTGGGGGTACTGGAGGACTGGAGTTGGGCTGTTGGGGGTACTGGAGGACTGGAGTTGGGCTGTTGGGGGTACTGGAGGACTGGAGTTGGGCTGTTGGGGGTACTGGAGGACTGGAGTTGGGAAGCAGTGCTGTAGGCCTATGGCTTGGCTAGCTAGTTAGATAGCTGGCTAATTGTTTTTGTTTGAATGATGCATCTGGACACTGTACCAGCTTTTTTGTTTCACCTGGCTGCTGGTTCCTGATCTTTTGAAAACATCAATTAAGGAGTCACCTCAAGCTTGAGAGGAATGGGAGATGCAGTAAAGGAATGCAGTGCAGAGGGCTCGTAGTGAGGACGACTGGCAACTACTCTGAACTGTGTGTGGTGAGCTTTCTGGCGGCCAGAGCTGCTGAGGCATCACCCAAGTAGGTGCCATACATTGTGAAGGAGGAGAGGTCCAGTGGCTACACGACTCAGGCTGGTTTCCAGAGTAGCCCTCTACATGATCGTCACCAGACTCTTCATCAATCATCTCCCTGACCACCTTCCTCTGATCAAGCCATGAACTGTCTTCTCCATCTTTAGAGGATGCATACGCTCAAAGACTTGGCCTCTATTGGTTGACCTAGCTAACTATAGCTAGGCTATTCATGATGATGTATTGCTTGTTTATTTTTTGTTTTTGAAGCGCTTTGACATTCTTATGAAAGTGCTAAAGTAAAGTGTGAGTGTTAGTTCATGTAAGGCTTTATTTATACATTTTTGGGTGGGGGGGGTTGCAAGAGGGGGTGCCGTGGGATTATTTAAGATACTCTTTATCACATGAATATAGTTTTACTCTGAAGATGCTATGTCGGTTTGAAAAGTTTTTGCAAAATCTTGAATACTTTCAAGTTTAACCTATTTAAGACTCAATGTAGGGCTTCACTGTGGGAAAAAAAAGTGCTTGCTAAAGGAGAAGTAGCATCAAGATTCTGTCATTCCTCTAAAAGAGATGAAAGGTTACCTCATGCAACATTTAATTTGGAGGCGGTATTGGGGTCAGCAGAAAGTCCTCCCATTGCTTTGTAATTGCCACTTGGTCGGGCACAGGAACCAGTGGGCTCCATCACGTTCCACATCATGTGACTCAGAGTTAGAATATTATGCCAGTAAATCATTGAGGATCATTGAAGGGGAGATGTAAGAGACAGGTCCATGGTGTAAGAGGCGGGTGCTTGGCATGGCTGGTTCAGCCCCATGGTCAGTCACTTTCTATGAGATCAATTTCCTGATAATTCAGATCTGGGCACTCAGTCGTATTGGAGTTTAATCATATGAGTACAAGCATCACCGTTTATTGTGTTTATTCTAGAGTGACTTATATTGCTTTAAATCAGCAGTATAATTTTCTGCTTCAGCAGACACATTGTTGGATGAAATGTGGAAATAAAGCTTGAAGATCCACTTAGCATGACTTTGATCCTATTACAGATCATGCATTCAATTTATGTGTTCTCTTCACGGTTTTGAATATTCATTTAGGGGAATGGAACACACAGTCCAAAAATGTCATTTGATGTGTGAGTCTATATCAGAAGTGACAACTGCTTTGACGAAAAGCCCCCCCACATAGAACCAACGAGCAAAGCTTACTGGGAGTTAATTCCTCTGAAATGCTAATAACTCTGCCATATATCTGCAAAATCTTTAATCCAGTCGTGGAAATAATGTCGATGTAACTGAGAGTAGGGTAGTTAGCGTGCGGTTCTAGGGAGTGGATTCTTTCTTCCAAATATTTGAAAATACCTTTTAAAAGACTGTTGAAAATACATTATACAATCAGGTAAACCAGAAGAAAAGAAATATCATGATGATATCAAGGTGTCTGGGAAATTAGTTATGTTTTGGCAGTGTAGAAAGCGTATTTTTACAGCAAATATATAACCTGACCATGACGTTATATAAGATGTCAGCCTGACGTCAATGCAACTAATTTTGCCCGCTGGGTAGTCCAACTGTAGCAAGACATGCTGTCAGTCAGAACCACTGGGTAGTCCAACTGTAGCCTGGTGTACTGTCAGTCAGAACCACTGGGTAGTCCAACTGTAGCAAGACATGCTGTCAGTCAGAACCACTGGGTAGTCCAACTGTAGCCTGGTGTACTGTCATTCAGAACCACTGGGTAGTCCAACTGTAGCCTGGTGTACTGTCAGTCAGAACCACTGGGTAGTCCAACTGTAGCAAGACATGCTGTCAGTCAGAACCACTGGGTAGTCCAACTGTAGCCTGGTGTACTGTCAGTCAGAACCACTGGGTAGTCCAACTGTAGCAAGACATGCTGTCAGTCAGAACCACTGGGTAGTCCAACTGTAGCCTGGTGTACTGTCATTCAGAACCACTGGGTAGTCCAACTGTAGCCTGGTGTACTGTCAGTCAGAACCACTGGGTAGTCCAACTGTAGCCTGGCGTACTGTCAGTCAGAACCACTGGGTAGTCCAACTGTAGCCTGGCGTACTGTCAGTCAGAACCACTGGGTAGTCCAACTGTAGCCTGGTGTACTGTCAGTCAGAACCACTGGGTAGTCCAACTGTAGCCTGGTGTACTGTCAGTCAGAACCACTGGGTAGTCCAACTGTAGCCTGGTGTACTGTCAGTCAGAACCACTGGGTAGTCCAACTGTAGCCTGGTGTACTGTCAGTCAGAACCACTGGGTAGTCCAACTGTAGCCTGGTGTACTGTCAGTCAGAACCACTGGGTAGTCCAACTGTAGCCTGGTGTACTGTCAGTCAGAACCACTGGGTAGTCCAACTGTAGGCTGGCGTACTGTCGGTCAGAACCACTGGGTAGCTGTAGCCAGGCATGCTGTCAGTCAGAACCACTGGGTAGTCCAACTGTAGCCTGGTGTACTGTCATTCAGAACCACTGGGTAGTCCAACTGTAGGCTGGTGTACTGTCATTCAGAACCACTGGGTAGTCCAACTGTAGCCTGGCGTACTGTCAGTCAGAACCACTGGGTAGTCCAACTGTAGCCTGGTGTACTGTCATTCAGAACCACTGGGTAGTCCAACTGTAGGCTGGCATGCTGTCAGTCAGAACCACTGGGTAGTCCAACTGTAGCCTGGTGTACTGTCAGTCCGAACCACTGGGTAGTCCAACTGTAGCCTGGTGTACTGTCAGTCAGAACCACTGGGTAGTCCAACTGTAGCCTGGTGTACTGTCAGTCAGAACCACTGGGTAGTCCAACTGTAGGCTGGCATGCTGTCAGTCAGAACCACTGGGTAGTCCAACTGTAGCCTGGTGTACTGTCATTCAGAACCACTGGGTAGTCCAACTGTAGCCTGGTGTACTGTCAGTCAGAACCACTGGGTAGTCCAACTGTAGGCTGGTGTACTGTCAGTCAGAACCACTGGGTAGTCCAACTGTAGCCTGGCGTACTGTCAGTCAGAACCACTGGGTAGTCCAACTGTAGCCTGGTGTACTGTCAGTCAGAACCACTGGGTAGTCCAACTGTAGGCTGGCGTACTGTCGGTCAGAACCACTGGGTAGCTGTAGCCAGGCATGCTGTCAGTCAGAAGAGAGGGGTGCTGTGGGATTATTTAAGATACTCTTTGAAGAGGTAGAGTTTCAGATGTTTTCAAAAGATGGTCAGGGACTCTGCTGTCCTAGCTTCAGGTTGAAGCTGGTTCCACCATTGGGGTGCCAGGACTGAGAAGACCTTGGACAGGGCAGAGTGGGAGATGCCCTCCCGTAGGGGTGGGAGGGCCAAGAGACCAGAGGTGGCGGAACGGAGTGCTTAGATTGGGGTGTAGGGTGTGAGCATAACCTGAAGGTAGGGAGGGGCCGTTCCACTTGCTGCTCTGTAGCCAGCCTTGTGATCTTGGGTGTATACTGTAGCAACACAATAGTTATCTGAGCCCTCACCTCTTCCCTAGGTTATCCACCCTGAGTGCACTGGCCCCAAACACACTGGGAGGAGAGTGGATGAGTGAGGAGTGTGTGTGTGCGTGTATGTGTGTGTGTGTGTGTGTGTGTGTGTGTGTGTGTGTGTGTGTGCAAATGTGTGTGTGAGGGAATGTAAATATAAACCTGGAGAACCCAGAGAGTGCAGCCAGGCATTATAGACTACCCGTGGCAGGCAGGGGAGCTCCAACATTATTGAGATGACCTCTGCCATATTATAAACTGGAGGGGATGTTTTCAGCCAGGTCAGCCTGCCCAAAGTTAGCTCCGTTAACAGGGCCAACAGGGCTTTGTCAGCCTCTTCCTGTACTGTAACTAATGTTGCCAACTCTGAGACCCCGGGGGGGAGCGAACTCTGAGATTCTGCCACATTTCTCTACCCTGGTTTGCTGAATTCTGTTGGGGCTTCATTCAACTTCTAACCTCAATTTGGTTGTCAGCTTTAGACAAGATAAAGGTTGCCAGTCGCTCTGAGTGTGTTTGTGGTGGGTTATTGAACCAGAAACAAGTATGCAAATCAGTGGGGGTTTAGACAGGAGAGAGGGGGTAGAGAGAGAGGGGGGATAGAGAGGGGAGATAGAGAAGGGAGAGAGAGACAGGGGGAGAGAGGAGAGAGAGATGGGGGAGAACGAGGGGTTAGAGAAGGAGGAAAGAGGGGAGAGGAAAGAGAGCAGGGGAGCAGATATCTTGGAGCCATTGTTAAATAGTGCAAACTAATAGCTCTTAGAATGCTGTTGCTATTTCCCTGGAAGCGCAATGGTGCTAGTTCTAATTGATTGGTTCAGAAACAGAACCGTGGGAGCATGGCAGGAGTTCTCTACGCTCCACAGACTAGCACTGGGTGGGTGCCTTGGACTCACAAGCCTCACCCCAAATATATTTTCTAAATCCATACTTCCAAGACCAAGGGCAACAGAGCTGAGTTAATCTACACCCATTCCAACTGGTAGACAAATACTTTTTGTGTGTGCAGAATTGATCCAAGATTTAAACAAATCTATTATACATTATAAGGCAGTATTCTGACTTGAGATCCATTCACTTAAACTGGAAGTTGAACTCTCACAAAGTCTCCCATTGACATAAATTCATGATGTGTATGTGAAAGTCTGAGTTTAGAACATCGCCCATAGTGTCTCTGTTTTCAAAATGATTTCTTGGGATGTATACAATTGGGTGTCAGCAAGCTACCCCTGGGTCATGGATAAAGACCCAACTGAAGTCTTCCCATGATGTTCTTTACTGGTTGTAGCCTTAACTTTTATACAAGATGAATCAAGGGGGGATACATCATTGTTTATGCATCACTTCAAATCAATCTCAAATAGATCTACATATTTTCTTAAAAGCATTGAAATTCCCATATCTGTGGGTTACGCTTTGGGTTCTTAAGTCTTTGGCTCTTACCAAAGTAGGGTGATGCCATGAATAGAAATCCACTCTACTCTGCGTTCCACTGCCAATCTAGCCATATGCTCCAACGTTAATTGCATTTAAGTTCCAGAATGTTTGTGTTTTGTTTCCTTGATTGCATGCTTAGGTATTCCCAAATAATCTGTAATTGTGTCAGTTACTCAGTGTGGAGTAAAGTCGAGGGCTGGCACTCCTTCATGCCTAGTGGTATTGAGAGTGACCATCTCCACCATTGGCAAGTACAGTACATACTAATGATGTACCCACCTGTGTGCTACCTTTTGAGCTGAGTCTGGGTTATCCATAGGGTTCAGTAGGATGCTCCAAGGACATCTACTGATGATCTACCACTGGTTATGTACTGGTGATATACTGGTTATATACTGGTGATATACTGGGGATATACTGGTTATATGCTGGTGATATACTGGTGATCTACTGGTTATATACTGGTTATATACTGGTGATATACTGGGGATATACTGGTTATCTACTGATTATCTACTGGTGATATACTGGTGATATACTGATCATATACTGGTTATATACTGTTTATCTACTGGTGATATACTGGTTATATACTGGTCATATACTGGTTATATACTGGTGATATACTGGGGATATACTGGTTATCTACTGATGATATACTGGTTATATACTGATGATGTACTGGTGATATACTGGTGATAAACTGGTTATCTACTGGTGATATACTGGTTATATATTGTGATATACTGGGGACATACTGGGGATATACTGGGGATATACTGGTTATCTGCTGGTGATATACTGGTTATATACTGATGATATACAGTGATATACTGGTGATATACTGGTTATCCACAGGTGATATACTGGTGATATACTGGTTATCTACTGGGGATATACTGGTAATCTACTGATTATCTACTGGTGATATACTGGTGATATATTGGTAATCTACTGGTAATCTACTGATTATATACTGGTGATATACTGATGATATACTGGTGATCTACTGGTGATATACTGATTATATACTGGTGATCTACTGGTGATATACTGGTAATCTACTGATTATATACTGGTGATATACTGGTGACATACTGGTAATCTACTGATTGTCTACTGATTATCTACTGGTGATATACTGGTTATCTACTGGTAATCTACTGGTAATCTACTGGTGATATACTGGTGATATACTGGTGATAAACTGGTTATCTACTGGTTATCTACTGGTAATCTACTGGTGATATACTGGTGATATACTGGTTATCTACTGGTTATCTACTGGTAATCTACTGATTATCTACTGGTCTTCAGGTCATCATACCTTGAACCTGAACCATGAACCTGTAAACCACCTGAGGCCTGGATTAGCATGCCCTCCTGTTCTCCTTTCTGGCATTCCAGTCATTTCCCCTTTACATCTCAACCCTCCGTGTACTATACTGTAGCAGATGTCTGGGTCCAAGTCCAAAGCTGGTCCAGGCCCAAACTGTACTACAGCCTAGCCTTCCAGGCAGAGAGCCCAGAGGGTAGGAGCTCAGCAGAGCACAGACACACCTCACCCACCATCATTCCATCACACACCCACCACTACACACAGGAAGGAAGTTAGAAGGATGGTTGTCTGGTTCAGGGCTGCTAGTGACGTCACCCCAGAGTCAACCCACACTCTCACCAGCTCAATCCTGTTCCATCCTGAGTAACCTCTACAGTTTGGCTACAGTACATCCTGTTCCATCCTAAACCATCTCTACAGTTTGGCTACAATACATCCCTCCTGTTCCATCCTAAACCATCTCTACAGTTTGGCTACAGTACATCCCTCCTGTTCCATCCTAAACCATCTCTACAGTTTGGCTACAGTACATCCTGTTCCATCCTAAACCATCTCTATAGTTTGGCTACAGTACATCCCTCCTGTTCCATCCTAAACCATCTCTACAGTTTGGCTACAGTACATCCCTCCTGTTCCATCCTAAACCATCTCTACAGTTTGGCTACAGTACATCCTGTTCCATCCTAAACCATCTCTATAGTTTGGCTACAGTACATCCTGTTCCATCCTAAACCATCTCTATAGTTTGGCTACAGTACATCCCTCCTGTTCCAACCTAAACCATCTCTATAGTTTGGCTACAGTACATCCTGTTCCATCCTAAACCATCTCTACAGTTTGGCTACAGTACATCCCTCCTGTTCCAACCTAAACCATCTCTATAGTTTGGCTACAGTACATCCTGTTCCATCCTAAACCATCTCTATAGTTTGGCTACAGTTCATCCCTCCTGTTCCAACCTAAACCATCTCTATAGTTTGGCTACAGTACATCCTGTTCCATCCTAAACCATCTCTATAGTTTGGCTACAGTACATCCCTCCTGTTCCAACCTAAACCATCTCTACAGTTTGGCTACAGTACATCCTGTTCCATCCTAAACCATCTCTACAGTTTGGCTACAGTACATCCTGTTCCATCCTAAACCATCTCTATAGTTTGGCTACAGTACATCCTGTTCCATCCTAAACCATCTCTATAGTTTGGCTACAGTACATCCCTCCTGTTCCAACCTAAACCATCTCTATAGTTTGGCTACAGTACATCCTGTTCCATCCTAAACCATCTCTATAGTTTGGTTACAATATATCCCTCCTGTTCCATCGTAAACCATCTCTACAGTTTGGCTACAGTACATCCCTCCTGTTCCATCCTAAGCCATCTCTATAGTTTGGCTACAATACATCTCTACTGTTCCATCCTAAACCATCTCTATAGTTTGGCTACAGTACATCCTGTTCCATCCTAAACTATCTCTACAGTTTGGCTACAGTACATCCTGTTCCATCCTAAACCATCTCTATGGATTGGCTACAGT
The DNA here is from genome assembly GCF_964263955.1 of Coregonus lavaretus. Lineage (NCBI taxonomy): Eukaryota > Metazoa > Chordata > Actinopteri > Salmoniformes > Salmonidae > Coregonus > Coregonus lavaretus. The sequence continues at coordinate 11,895,973 of NC_139999.1, read as the reverse complement.
ACATCCTGTTCCATCCTAAGCCATCTCTACAGTTTGGCTACAGTACATCCTGTTCCATCCTAAACCATCTCTACAGTTTGGCTGAGTACATCCCTCCTGTTCCATCCTAAACCATCTCTACAGTTTGGTTACAGTACATCTCTTCTCTTCCATCCTAAACCATCTCTACAGTTTGGCTACAGTACATCCCTCCTGTTCCATCCTAAACCATCTCTACAGTTTGGCTACAGTACATCCCTCCTGTTCCATCCTAAACCATCTCTACAGTTTGGCTACAGTACATCCCTCCTGTTCCATCCTAAACCATCTCTATAGTTTGGCTACAGTACATCCTGTTCCATCCTAAACCATCTCTACAGTTTGGCTACAGTACATCCTGTTCCATCCTAAACCATCTCTACAGTTTGGCTACAGTACATCCTGTTCCATCCTAAACCATCTCTACAGTTTGGCTACAGTACATCCTGTTCCATCCTAAACCATCTCTACAGTTTGGCTACAGTACATCCTGTTCCATCCTAAACCATCGCTATAGTTTGGCTACAGTACATCCTGTTCCATCCTAAACCATCTCTACAGTTTGGCTACAGTACATCCTGTTCCATCCTAAACCATCTCTACAGTTTGGCTACAGTACATCCCTTCATGGAGGAATGAGAGGGAGTTTAGAAGCAGGAATATAAATAAATCTGTCAGGCATCTTCCCACATGTAGGGGAGAATTCCAAAGGGACTAATTAGAGAAAATAAGCCAGCTGAGCCACTCATCTGAAACCATACCACTCTTCTAGAAAATCAGGTGCAGAGTGCAACCCTAGCCTGCATCGCTGACTCACTCTGTCCAATATGTTGGAGTGTTTGTTTGGAGAATTCTTCTTACCACGGTTAAAGTAGCATTTCACTTTGTATCTAATTTTTTTGCCTTTTAACTTGATAAGGTGATTCAATGTTGATACTGTATGTAGGCTTGGTCAAATCGCTGTACAGTATGTTTTTATTTACAATAAATGGTATGAAAAATGTATTGCAATTCCATGTTGTGGTTTCATTTTTAGGAATTGAGAGCTGCTATACATAATTTATTGCCTTTGGGAGGCACAACACATTGGGGGGATTAATTTGTGAATAACGTCTGATTTCTGTGCAATATGATTAATTTCATAACCAGAAAACATTTAATGATCATCGACCCTTATCAATATTATTCAATAAAGCCGGTTTGGTATACTATTTATTATGCCCAGATTTTCTCTATCTAATCCATTAGAAGGATGCATGTTTATCTAGGTTCTGTTGGAGAGAGTAGACATGGCTTGGCTTGGCTCGGGGGCATGACAAGTGACACACAGCCAGCTGCATCACACATAAAAAACAAGCCTCAAGAAGAACAACACTGGTTTGTTTTGCCCTCCAACCACAACACATCAGCTTTGTCCACCCAGCTGCCCTATTGGTCCCATTGACTAATCTCTGTCATTAACCAGGAAATGCTGCATCTTTAAGCCTTGGAGATGTACTGTGGGAAGATCTCAATTGCGTACTCCTCACGTCCTCTCTCCTCGTTTCCTTCTCAAAACCTATTGGATGAGAAAGCCAGAGGACCCTCCCCTCTGACCTTCTCCTCCAATGGGTTTTGAGAAGGAGACGAGGAGAGAGGACGTGAGGTGTACGCAATTGAGATCTTCCGTTTCCTATGTCCAGTTGTGCATTATACAGCATGTATGCAGAAAGACCATCCCTCAGCCTCCCTCAACTAACCTAGTGGTGTCATGTCCTAGACCTGTACAGTATGTGCCTGAGCCAACTCCTCTATAATTGTCATGCCATGCATGTGTTGCCATGCATACCACATGCAGAGAGTTGAGCAAAACTCCTCTAACAATCGTTGTCATGCCATACATGCATGGTGTGACAACAATAGTTGTCTAAATAAAGCACATACAGGTCTAGGACCAGTAGTCACCAAGTGATATCTTCACCTGTTCAGCTGGTTTTCCATTCCCCTCCAAACCATTCTGATACGCCACCTGGTCCCATCATCATCTCTATCAGGGGGGATAATTGTCCCTATTTTCCAAGGGCCTTCAGCCACCTGAACACAGTGGTCTGGTCTGGTTAGGTAGATGGAGGTTGTGCCCAGACCTGGGTTCAAATAGTATTTGTTTTATTTCAAATTCTTGCTGTGCTTAATTCAGCTTACCTGGCAGCGCAGTAGAACCAGGTGCCAAAATGGAATTGTCCCAAAACGGTCCAAAAAACCGCCCATCTGGCACTCAAGGCAGGCTGAATGAAACACTCAAAGAAAGGGAAAGATATACTATCCGAATCCAGGTCTGGTTGTACTTGACAGAAGCCATCAAAGAAGCCTCCTCTACATAGGCTACAGTAGATAGAACCTCCCATTAGATGCCACCCAGCTCTACAACTGTAGATGTCTCCCTCTCTACTCCCTTCACGAGCCACTGCCAAATAAGCAAGAGTTAAGCTCTTTGCATGAAACCAATCTTTTCACTAATTTGAGTGGATACACTGGCAAGGAGTTGAAAGGATGGCTGTGATTTGTGACTGTTTTTCCTGTGAGAGGAGTGGGCTCTGTTGGCAATAAGATGAGCCTCTGATTTCATTCTTTGTAGTCCTCTCCCAGGGCCTCTTACACAGCCACACTGTATTACTGAACAACAGACTCTGAACACTACATGATTACTGAGCTGGGGAACAGGGGGAGAGGAAACAAGGGAATGAGGGACAGTCAGACGTCATTTATGAAGAGGGAAACGGGGGAATGAAGGACAGTCAGACGTCATTTATAAAGAGGGAAACGGGGGAATAAGGGACAGTCAGATGTCATTTATGAAGAGGGAAACGGGGGAATGAAGGACAGTCAGACGTCATTTATAAAGAGGGAAACGGGGGAATGAGGGACAGTCAGACATAATTTATAAAGAGGGAAACGGGGGAATAAGGGACAGTCAGACGTCATTTATAAAGAGGGAAACGGGGGAATGAGAAACAGTCAGACATAATTTATAAAGAGGGAAACGGGGGAATGAGGGACAGTCAGACGTCATTTATAAAGAGGGAAACGGGGGAATGAGGGACAGTTAGACATCATTTATAAAGAGGGAAACGGGGGAATGAGGGACAGTCAGATATAATTTATAAAGAGGGAAACGGGGGAATAAGGGACAGTCAGACGTCATTTATAAAGAGGGAAACGGGGGAATGAGAAACAGTCAGACATAATTTATAAAGAGGGAAACGGGGGAATAAGGGACAGTCAGACGTCATTTAAAAAGAGGGAAATGGGGCAATGAGGGACAGTCAGACATCATTTATAAAGAGGGAAAGGGGGGAATGAGGGACAGTCAGACATCATTTATAAAGAGGGAAAGTGGGAAACGGGGGAATGAAGGACAGTCAGACGTCATTTATAAAGAGGGAAACGGGGGAATGAAGGACAGTCAGACGTCATTTAAAAAGAGGGAAATGGGGCAATGAGGGACAGTCAGACATCATTTATAAAGAGGGAAAGGGGGGAATGAGGGACAGTCAGACATCATTTATAAAGAGGGAAAGTGGGAAACGGGGGAATGAAGGACAGTCAGACGTCATTTATAAAGAGGGAAACGGGGGAATGAAGGACAGTCAGACGTCATTTAAAAAGAGGGAAATGGGGCAATGAGGGACAGTCAGACATCATTTATAAAGAGGGAAACGGGGGAATGAGGGACAGTCAGACATCATTTATAAAGAGGGAAACGGGGGAATAAGGGTCAGTCAGACGTCATTTATAAAGAGGGAAACGGGGGAATAAGTGTCAGTCAGACGTCATTTATTAAGAGGGAAACGGGGGAATAAGGGTCAGTTAGACGTCATTTATTAAGAGGGAAACGGGGGAATAAGGGTCAGACATCATTTATAAGAGGGAAACGGGGGAATGAGGGACAGTCTAACGTCATTTATAAAGAGTGAAATGGGGGAATGAGGGACAGTCAGACGTCATTTATGAAGAGGGAAACGGGGGAATGAGGGACAGTCAGATATCATTTATAAAGAGGGAAACGGGGGAATGAGGGACAGTCAGACGTCATTTATAAGAGGGAAACGGGGGAATGAGGGACAGTCAGACATAATTTATAAAGAGGGAAACGGGGGAATGAGAGACAGTCAGACGTCATTTATAAAGAGGGAAACGGGGGAATGAGGGACAGTCAGACATAATTTATCAAGAGGGAAACGGGGGAATGAGGGACAGTCAGACATCATTTCATTTTTTCTATTTATAGATCTTCTTGCACTATAGAGAGGTACAATACTGGAGGTTGTGGTGGGTTTGTGGTTGCTGCAGTGTTCCTTTAGCTATGCGTTGGTAAGAGAATACAGCACATAATTTTAGGAGAAATGAAAAGCACCTGTATGTTTACACTTGAATACTAACAAGTTATTTAGCTAAATCAATTCACACTGAATCTCAAACCTCAAATACACTACAAGTTCTTAATTTCCGGGTAATCAAATTAAGATCCTGAATCTGTTATTCTGGTTTGTGGGAAGGAAGCCACATTGTACTGTATCAGCAGGATGGGACACCCTGCTGTGTTTGATACCCAACAGGTCTGTCAGATGATGCTGATCACTAGTGCTCATAAGGGGGCCAACGCACAAAGTGTCACGGATCCCCCCGGTACTGCTGCTCATTCCGTTCACCAGTTCCAGAGGTCTACGTCACTGACCTGGATCATTACCACCAACCCCAGACTGTCTTGTCTCATTACATCCCTTTGATATATATACAGTGGGGGAAAAAGTATTTAGTCAGCCACCAATTGTGCAAGTTCTCCCACTTAAAAAGATGAGAGAGGCCTGTAATTTTCATCATAGGTACACGTGAACTTTGACAGACAAAATGAAAAAAAAATCCAGAAAATCACATTGTAGGATTTTTAATGAATTTATTTAGAAATTATGGTGGAAAATAAGTATTTGGTCAATAACAAAAGTTTCTCAATACTTTGTTATATACCCTTTGTTGGCAATGACACAGGTCAAACGTTTTCTGTAAGTCTTCACAAGGTTTTCACACACTGTTGCTGGTATTTTGGCCCATTCCTCCATGCAGATCTCCTCTAGAGCAGTGATGTTTTGGGGCTGTCGCTGGGCAACACGGACTTTCAACTCCCTCCAAAGATTTTCTATGGGGTTGAGATCTGGAGACTGGCTAGGCCACTCCAGGACCTTGAAATGCTTCTTACGAAGCCACTCCTTCGTTGCCCGGGCGGTGTGTTTGGGATCATTGTCATGCTGAAAGACCCAGCCACGTTTCATCTTCAATGCCCTTGCTGATGGAAGGAGGTTTTCACTCAAAATCTCACGATACATGGCCCCATTCATTCTTTCCTTTACACAGATCAGTCGTCCTGGTCCCTTTGCAGAAAAACAGCCCCAAAGCATGATGTTTCCACCCCCATGCTTCACAGTAGGTATGGTGTTCTTTGGATGCAACTCAGCATTCTTTGTCCTCCAAACACGACGAGTTGAGTTTTTACCAAAAAGTTCTATTTTGGTTTCATCTGACCATATGGCATTCTCCCAATCCTCTTCTGGATCATCCAAATGCACTCTAGCAAACTTCAGACGGGCCTGGACATGTACTGGCTTAAGCAGGGGGACACGTCTGGCACTGCAGGATTTGAGTCCCTGGCGGCGTAGTGTGTTACTGATGGTAGGCTTTGTTACTTTGGTCCCAGCTCTCTGCAGGTCATTCACTAGGTCCCCCCGTGTGGTTCTGGGATTTTTGCTCACCGTTCTTGTGATCATTTTGACCCCACGGGGTGAGATCTTGCGTGGAGCCCCAGATCGAGGGAGATTATCAGTGGTCTTGTATGTCTTCCATTTCCTAATAATTGCTCCCACAGTTGATTTCTTCAAACCAAGCTGCTTACCTATTGCAGATTCAGTCTTCCCAGCCTGGTGCAGGTCTACAATTTTGTTTCTGGTTTCCTTTGACAGCTCTTTGGTCTTGGCCATAGTGGAGTTTGGAGTGTGACTGTTTGAGGTTGTGGACAGGTGTCTTTTATACTGATAACAAGTTCAAACAGGTGCCATTAATACAGGTAACGAGTGGAGGACAGAGGAGCCTCTTAAAGAAGACGTTACAGGTCTGTGAGAGCCTGAAATCTTGCTTGTTTGTAGGTGACCAAATACTTATTTTCCACCATAATTTGCAAATAAATTCATTAAAAATCCTACAATGTGATTTTCTGGATTTTTCCCCCTCATTTTGTCTGTCATAGTTGACGTGTACCTATGATGAAAATTACAGGCCTCTCTCATCTTTTTAAGTGGGAGAACTTGCACAATTGGTGGCTGACTAAATACTTTTTTTCCCCACTGTATATACGTGTTTGTGGAGTAATAAAACCCCTAATACGTATTCCTGCGCCTGTCTTCGAATCATTATACAACGTGACACAAAGCCAGTTGCTTTCTCCATTGTGATTTTGTCTTGTACTGTAGGACTGTATGTTGAGTTGAGACACCCCAATAATGCCCTAATTACTGATATGTGACTGACCAAATTTTCCCCACCCTGTCTTTTCAGAATGCGGGAGCGAGACCTACGGAGCGTGTGCAGAAGGGTGCTGCTGCTGGCTGTCTGTCTGGTGTCTCTCTGGGGACAGCTGACCCTCGCTTCGTCACACAGAAGTCACATAGGTACGTCAACACAATTACAGTAGATACTATATGCATCTCTATGGGCACGTCACACACATCCTCATCATAATGATGGTGTGTAATTACTGTCAGCAAATTGTGTAATAACTTAATACATATGTGCAATAACGTAAACTGTTCAACTATTATGGGGTAAATGCAAAGCACCTACTATGTAACAACATGTTATTACACAATACTTCATGTAAAGTATTTCCTATACAGTATGATGGATTTGATTTACATGGCTTAACATAGCTCTTCCACCAGGTTCTCAAAGCACTTGACATTGTATGGCTTTAGTAGCGTCCACCTAGGCGATGTCAGGCAGCCATTTTGGGCCAGAAAGATCCCCACAACACATTGCTATCAGCTATCAGCTATCACAGTGGAGAGGTGAGGATGTTCACAATGGTCAGGTGCTAGGATAATGTAGCCTACTGTAAAAGCAGTTGTATGGATTGGTTCTTCACTCCAACAGATCTCACTATAAAAGCAGTCATATGGATTGGTTATTTTCTCCAACAGATCTCACTATAAAAGCAGTCATATGGATTGGTTCTTTGCTCCAACAGATCTCACTGTAAAAGCAGTCATATGGATTGGTTCTTCACTCCAACAGATCTCACTATAAAAGCAGTCGTATGGATTGGTTCTTCACTCCAACAGATCTCACTATAAAAGCAGTCATATGGATTGGTTCTTTGCTCCAACAGATCTCACTGTAAAAGCAGTCATATGGATTGGTTCTTCGCTCCAACAGATCTCACTATAAAAGCAGTCATATGGATTGGTTCTTTGTTCCAACAGATCTCACTGTAAAAGCAGTCATATGGATTGGTTCTTCGCTCCAACAGATCTCACTATAAAAGCAGTCATATGGATTGGTTCTTCACTCCAACAGATCTCACTGTAAATAATTAGGGGACACTTATAAGTTGTGCGACACTCAAACGAGGAGAAGCTGATGAAATAGGGATGTAGGGTGCTCTGGGGTCACGTGTTGATCTTTTTGGCTTCAAACAAAATGCCAATATAACAAAACAACAACAGACATTTACAGCTTTAGGAGAACCGTTGAGAAGTTCAGAGTGATTTTAGTGGTGAGAGAGAGTGAGGGATCCCCAGGGCGAAAAGGTAGAAATTGTGACGTAACGTTGAAATAATTAGGTAATTTCACTGGGGGTGAACAGCGACACAACTAACGACAGCCGACTGGAGAGACGTCTCTGCATTAGACAAAACAACAACAACACTGGAACAGCAACACTGATCGCAGATGAAATGAAACCCTGGGCTACTAGAGACAGGTAATAGAGAAAATAGACTCCAAAAATACCTAAAGTTCAAAATGTTCTCATGATAAACACACTTGGGCACATTATTAGTTTACTAGTATCCAAGCGCCTGTAGTATGGCCACAAGCCATGTTCTTCTCCATAGAAGCGGGTGCACCATTATGCGGAGTGAGTGTGATTGATTTGGAAGAGATGGCCAGACCACACAGCCACTCGACAGCCCTGGAAAGTGGACTAGTTGCCAGTCACTGGTCTCTGAGGGCAGGGCCAACACTGAGGTAATCACAAGGCAGGTCCCGCAGCTCCAGAGGTCAAGCCAAGGTCTGCCCAATAAACAAACCTCTTTAGCACCGCTGTTTATTGAGGTGGGGGCCTCGCCAGAGCAATTGAACCTTTCACCGTAACCTGACGAGAGCACAGCCGAGCACATTAATAAGACTGCAAGCCCCCAGAGCACCATCCACATTCATTAGTTATAGTCATGAGAGGGAGGGAGGGAGGGAGGGAGGGAGGGGAGAGAGAGAGAGAAACCAGTTACTTTTATGCTGGTGTGATCTATACAACAGATTCATGAAATCGCTTGGTCAAAAGTCTGTCTGAATCACACACAACACATCAATCGTGTGGATGTCTTTCAATAGCTGTGTTTCATTCAAATAAAATCAAATAAAATGTTACTACGAGCAGATCCCTTTTTTTCTCTCATTTTGAAAACAGCAATCAGGCTCTCTCTGATTTGTTAGTCAGTCAGCAGCCCGATGGACAGATGCTGAAATGCAATGGAAAGGAAAACGGGCGTGAAAAACACATTGGCCAAGCTGATTGTGTGATGCAGTGTGACAGCTCTGCTTTTCTGGAGATGAAGTGCTCACACTCTGTTATATCTCACAGTGTAAGGGATTAAACCTCACTGCTCATAGATACTGTATAACTCTGAATCTCAAAATTAATTTGATTTTTTTTAAATGTGGTTGGTTTATGTTGGGTTTAAGGTTTAACTAACATCACATGAGACTGTGCAGATCTGCTTATGAGTTGAAATTGTGCAGTCAGTCCCCCTCATTTGCATTCCAGTGCCATATTTGCGTATTTACTCATGGTGAATACTTTCCAAAAACTGTGTGATACACTCTAATGGATCATTCTCACACTGGTTCTTATGCTCCATGGGATTCTTGTTTTTATACGCAGATATTCATTAGCATTTTAGTCAAATTCAATTACTATTCTTTCATATCATGAAGAGACAGTTCCTTTACAAATCAGAATGGATATTTAAAAGTGATTTTGGTTTGCTCATCATCACAACAGCAGATCATGGTGGTTTGGATACTTATGTCTTCTTTTGATGGGAGATTTGCATTTTTGAATTTGTACAGGAAGCTACTACCTGTCAGTCGCAGTGGTATCACCTGACACCCAACCACACGTGTTGTGTGACCAATGAGTAATTAACGATAATCTAACATCCATATTATAAGCACCATAAATGTTTTACTGAGAAAGGTCACATCGACAGAGACGTCGACCAATCACAAGGTGCAGAGGTAATTGTGTGAGCTGGAATATTCTTATGATTAGCATTATGTGAACCAGCCATGACTTGGCTCTGTCTAAACTTGCCTGTTTAGAATAGAAACCAAATATTTAAGTCAGCCAAGCCTATACCGATATTTACTATTTTCTTCTGTGTTGAAATGACCCATAACCTTTTCCTGCCTACAGCTTTTCCATTTAAAAAATCAAATCAAACAGTCACTGTAATGCATTTCCTGCTTCAATATTCCCCCTCTGAAAGAAATAGTATACCGTCAACTAACAGTGAGATAATGATATCAGACTGGTTCTGATTGACTGACTGATATCTGTACTCTGGATGCCATGTGGACGTTTGGGGAGCCTTGCAGATTTGTAACGGTGAACATCAAGTAGCCTGCAGCCAAAATAGGGTAGAGAGAACAGCATAGCTCTGGGACTAGTGCTGTCATTCTGCTGGGCAGCGGGCGGGCGGTGGCGGCAGAGCAGGTCATGTCCTCCCTAGGGACAGAGCTAAACGTGGTGGAGAAGACAGAGCAGTGTGTGTGTGTGTGTGTGTGTGTGTGTGTGTGTGTGTGTGTGTGTGTGTGTGTGTGTGTGTGTGTGTGTGTGTGTGTGTGTGTGGCCCATGTCAATAGATTGGGATGAGGAGATAAAATGAGGAGATGTAGATGTGGGGCCTGTTTGAAATGCACTGCTGGGTGACAGACAGGGGAGGGGGTCAGGTCAGGTGGCTCTGTTTCCTAGTGGCAGACCATTGAGATTAGTCCCATGCTATAGACCTCTCTGAATGGCAGCTGGTTATATGAGCTGGGAGGATGTGAGGTATGATGCAGTGTTTATCCATGAAGGATTTCATATGTAGACTGCAGTATATTGTTGTTGTTCTTCTTCTGTGCTTTGTGAGGTGTTTAGGAACGTTGCCACATTAGGTAAATGTTTTATCGTGTAAAAGGTTGAGTCATAACAGAAAGACACATGAGTAGATTTGCTTGACACTAAACAATTTCTTACAGGCACTGTTTGGTTTGTATGAACGACAACAACTCTATCGTACAAGAGCGGTTACTACTGTAGTTATCAGGTAAAGTGTGGTTTGGTTAGGCCCCCTGCTGTGGCCCAGCGGTTCACACATCTCCGCAGTGATAACTCTCTTTTGTCCTACTCCAATTAGGGTTCCAATAGAAAGCCATTATCCCACACCACATTGGGAGCTAGTTACTTACCTCTAACTACCCTGTAACTCAAAAGAAACCTGGTGGTTTTTAGACTTTATAGAAATGAGGGACGGGGTTGAGAGCCTCGATCTTCAATTCGATGATAATGAATTTGCAGTGAGGATGAATGCAATTAGCAGAGGAGTGCTAACAGCGTAGCAGTAATTGGGTCTACACTGAGAGCCTTGCCCTTACAATTGGAACCCCTTTTAAGTTTAGTCAATTGTGTTGTTGTTAACTGGAAACGCCTGGTTGAGGCTGAGCACCGAGGATATCACCTTCCAAATTGGCCACCGTCCCATTCTTTTGCATTCCTCAAAGAAATGTAACACTCTGTGGAATTTCTAATGCCTTGAATAATTTAGAGCAATAAATATGCCAATGATGGGCATTATATACTATAAAGATTATATGTTGGTAATGTGTCAAAGTGAGGATTATGGTTCAGAACACGTTCCTCTTGGTTGTGTGTGATTAGCTCGGGATTGAGCTGAAATATTCAGCCCAGGTAGGCTATATATGTAGGCCTATGTATGTGCTAGTTACAGGGAGCATGGTTAGTACATGGGGAAAGATAATGAGTTATGTCAGTTCAATATATCTTTCTAATTTTCTCTTGGTGATTGAAAACATTTCTTCAAGCGCTCATTAAGATTATGATATTTCTATAGAGAGGGTGAGTAACATTTCAAAGAAAGTATGAACATTTGACAGAAGTTCATGGATATTTCTGTTATCCTTGACATCATGATTCTAATAAAATGTGGTGAGTGATGATTGGTTCAAGTCGCTTCATGGTGAGCTATGATTGGCTCATACCACTTCCTGGAAGACATTTTATTTCTAAGGCCTATTCAATCTAAAGTAGCAGCTAATGGGGATCCAAATAAATACACCATCGTACAACATATCTCTTCCATTCCATCTGGGTAATATGTTTACGGGCTCTTTATTGTGATTATGCTTTATTTCCCTCCCACAGCGAGGCATAGCTTAGCATCTGACTGAATGTTTCAAATAGCTTAGCATCTGACTGAAAGTTTCAAATAGCTTAGCATCTGACTGAATGTTTCAAATAGCTTAGCATCTGACTGAAAGTTTCAAATAGCTTAGCATCTGACTGAAAGTTTCAAATAGCTTAGCATCTGACTGAAAGTTTCAAATAGCTTAGCATCTGACTGAAAGTTTCAAATAGCTTAGCATCTGACTGAAAGTTTCAAATAGCTTAGCATCTGACTGAAAGTTTCAAATAGCTTAGCATCTGACTGAAAGTTTCAAATAGCTTAGCATCTGACTGAATGTTTCAAATAGCTTAGCATCTGACTGAATGTTTCAAATAGCTTAGCATCTGACTGAATGTTTCAAATAGCTTAGTATCTGACTGAATGTTTCAAATAGCTTAGCATCTGACTGAATGTTTCAAATAGCTTAGCATCTGACTGAATGTTTCAAATAGCTTAGCATCTGACTGAATGTTTCAAATAGCTTAGCATCTGACTGAACGTTTCAAGTAGCTTAGCATCTGACCTAATGTTTCAAATAGCTTAGGATCTGACTGAATGTTTCAAATAGCTTAGCATCTGACCTAATGTTTCAAATAGCTTAGGATCTGATTGAATGTTTCAAATAGCTGAGCATCTGACTGAATGTTTCAAATAAATTAGCATCTGACTGAATGTTTCAAATAGCTTAGCATCTGACTGAATGTTTCAAATAGCTTAGCATCTGACTGAATGTTTGAAATAGCTTAGCATCTGGCTGAATGTTTCAAGTAGCTTAGCATCTGACTGAATGTTTCAAATAGCTTAGCATCTGACCGAATGTTTCAAATAGCTTAGCATCTGACCTAATGTTTCAAATAGCTTAGGATCTAACTGAATGTTTCAAATAGCTTAGCATCTGACCTAATGTTTCAAATAGCTTAGCATCTGATTGAATGTTTCAAATAGCTTAGCATCTGACTGAATGTTTCAAGTAGCTTAGCATCTGACTGAATGTTTCAAATAGCTTAGCATCTGACTGAATGTTTCAAACAGCATAGTATCTGACTGAATGTTTCAAATAGCTTAGCATCTGGCTGAACGTTTCAAGTAGCTTAGCATCTGACCTAATGTTTCAAATAGCTTAGGATCTGACTGAATGTTTCAAATAGCTTAGCATCTGACCTAATGCTTCAAATAGCTTAGGATCTGATTGAATGTTTCAAATAGCTGAGCATCTGACTGAATGTTTCAAGTAGCTTAGCATCTGACTGAATGTTTCAAATAGCTTAGCATCTGACTGAATGTTTCAAACAGCATAGTATCTGATGAATGTTTCAAATAGCTTAGCATCTGACTGAACGTTTCAAATAGCTTAGCATCTGACTGAATGTTTCAAATAGCCTACCATCGGAGTGTTTTGTCACAGTGCTATCCCAACATGGCTGAGAATAATTCAGGCATGTCCTATTCTAAACGCTAATTCCGATGCTGTTATTACTGTTGCAGATTGATGGCCCCCGATTGTAAATTAAATAAATGTGCTTTAATAACTGTCCTTTGAAGTGCAGTACGATAATATAAATCCTTCCAGACATTTACCAGTGCTCATTCCCAGCCAAGCAACATTGAACAGGGTTTTCAGTGAGAGAACCCCGACTCTTCTTCCAATCCTTTCTTTCCAGCCATGTTACGATACACCCTACTAGCTGTCCACCAGGGGCTGAATCGTGGCTGAATAAAGTGAAATATAAGCTTCTGAAATTCAGTCTATCAATCACCTCTCCATCTCTCAGCTGTGCTCCATGTCTCCTCTACCTCCCGGCTTGCATCTCTCTGCTAGAATGAAGTGCAGCACAGCACAGCACAGTGTCCACATCGAACCCATAAAAACACTATCAAGGCTGAGCAGCAAGTTTTATGTGAATGGAGCATAAAATATAATGGGTGGGACTGCTGGAGAGTTTCCTGAAATGGCTTTTTTTTTAAAGGTCTCTTGACATTGGTCTGCAGTGTGAGCTATTAGGGAAAGGCACATATTGTGAGTTGAGAGAAAATTGTCAGGTCGTATTCACCTTGACCTGGGGGTGACTATAGCAACTCAGCAGCTGGGCACTACAGGTTGGTTGGTGAATACCCAAATCCAATGTTCTCCAAGGCAATCCACTATTTAGTATGAGAACGAAAATTACTGCACATAATATAGGTAATATTCCACCTTTGGTCATAAGTGGATTTCTAAACATATATATGCAGCCTGTTCAACTGATTCTATCTACAGTAGCTATACTCAGATATAAAGACATCTGTCAGTATTCAAATCATAATTCCCTTATTGTAGCCGACTGGAGATAGAACTGGAAATGTTTGCCACTCTGACGCGGCAAACAAGGACCTTATCCCCCCTTTGTTGCTCCACAGCTCTGGGTGTCTTCTGACATTCTGGGTGTCTCCTGACATTCTGGTTGTCCTCTGACATTCTGGATGTCTTCTGACATTCTGGGTGTCTCCTGACATTCTGGGTGTCTTCTGACATTCTGGATGTCTTCTGACATTCTGGGTGTCTCCTGACATTCTGGGTGTCTCCTGACATTCTGGATGTCTTCTGACATTCTGCCTGTCAATCAACCCTGAGAGTGGAGCATTAGCACAATTGGTTTAAGATTATTATTATTTTTAAACACTTTGAGAGAGGAGACTGCAACCCATTTAGAGGTGACATGACGGCTCTCTGACAGATAACGAGTATGTGTGGCGTGTGAGATGAGAGAATATAGAAATGAACAGGATGCTGCTGCGCTATACACTATGATCTCTCTACTGCTATGGTCTCTTGGAGGGTTGTCACCACTCTGCAGACGACAAGAGTGAGAAGGAGAGCTAAGGCCATTGCTGTTGGGGATAGTTTGAGAGAAAGCATATCTGTTTTATGGTAATGAACCAGAGAGAGGATTAATAATGGTTAATAACATTGTATAACATGTTATAATACCGATAATAAGCTTTGGTGAATGGAACTAAATTATAATGCCAATGTGTGATAGAGTAGATTCGCCAAATAGTAAGTGTCTGTGCAATGCTGCAATGCAGACTATAAACAAACCCTGGGAGAATGTGCATGTACTGCAGAATAGCTCTTGACGTTACAACAATAAAGAACAGCAGTGTATGTCTGCCGTTCCCAAGTTTACACAGTAGTTATTGATTCTTCCAAGGAAAAGGAGCTTCACAATCAGAAACACCTCTACTCACCAACACAGTGGATTTCGAGGCATACGATGCTCTCGGAGCCAAGGTTGAGTAATGTTCTCCAGTCCTGCATTTACAACGACTGGCAAGTGTCTGGCTTGTGACTGAGGGTGTCATGATACAGTTGATGTTGCAGTGATGGTCAAGTAAGGCGTACTCATCTGTCTGAAGTCCATAGTTTATGGCTTCTGTATAGTATGATATTATATCCTCTATATTTGCTCCTTGTTGCTTGAAGAGCACCTTACAGAGCACCTTATAGAGCACCTTACAGAGCACCTTACAGAGCACCTTATATAGCACCTTTTTAATTTTTTAATTTTTTTATTTTACCTTTATTTAACTAGGCAAGTCAGTTAAGAACAAATTCTTATTTACAATGACGGCCTACACCGGCCAAACCCGGACGACGCTGGGCCAATTGTGTGCCGCCCTATGGGACTCCCAATCACGGCCGGTTATGATACAGCCTGGAAACGAACCAGGGGGTTCGCCTCAAGCACTGAGATGCAGTGCCTTAGACCACTGTGCCACTCGGGAGCCCACCTTATAGAGCACCTTATAGAGTACCATATAGCTGAGGATGTTTCTCATTAGGCCTTATGCCACTTTACAATAGTTTAGTACTATTCCTGTGCAACAAACAAATCCATGGAAAAACTGTGGAAGTCTGTATAAAGTCAGTCTTCCATAGTTTTATTTGTTGCACAGGAATAGTACTAACCTACCGTAAAGTGGCATAAGGCCTACTGAGAAACATACTCAGAGACACTTTGGCGTCTGTGGAGCTTTCTCTAGCCTGTCTCTGTGATGTGGGCTTATTTCCTGGGCACAACCGAGTGTGATTGTCGAGCTCAGCAGGTTTACAGCAGGAGAGATATGAGTCAATCTCTTCAGAATACCGTAAGCCAATTAAGCACAACTCTTCTGAGACTTACTCCTCAGGAAGCTTGAGGGAAGAATGTATCAGGGAACCAATATTTATATGCCTGCTTTATACGCAATAACATGATAGAGGTGGAAAAAAATAACTCTGCTATCTCTTTTTCATATTCCTCCTTCATCTAGTCCATACATCTCTCCCTCCTTCACCTAGTCCATACATCTCTCCTTCACCTAGTCCATACATCTCTCCCTCCTTCACCTAGTCCATACATCTCTCCCTCCTTCACCAAGTCCATACATCTCTCCTTCATCTAGTCCATACATCTCTCCCTCCTTCACCTAGTCCATACATCTCTCCCTCCTTCACCTAGTCCATACATCTCTCCCTCCTTCACCTAGTCCATACATCTCTCCCTCCTTCACCTAGTCCATACATCTCTCCCTCCTTCACCTAGTCCATACATCTCTCCCTCCTTCACCTAGTCCATACATCTCTCCCTCCTTCAATTAGTCCATACATCTCTCCCTCCTTCACATAGCCCAGGGTTCTTCAATTCCGGTCCTGGAGGGCCGAAACACTTCTGTTTTTTATTTCTACCTGGTAGTTAATTGCACTCACCTGGTGTCCCAGGTCTGAATTAGCCCCTGATTAGAAGGAGAGGATGAAAAACAGAGGTGTTTCGGCCCTCCAGGACCAGAATTGAAGAACCCTGACATAGCCCATACATCTCTCCCTCCTTCACCTAGTCCATACATCTCTCCCTCCTTCACCAAGTCCATACATCTCTCCCTCCTTCACCTAGTCCATACATCTCTCCCTCCTTCACATAGTATATACATCTCTCCCTCCTTCACCTAGTCCATACATCTCTCCCTCCTTCACCTAGTCCATACATCTCTCTCTCCTTCACCTAGTCCATACATCTCTCCCTCCTTCACATAGTATATACATCTCTCCCTCCTTCACATAGTATATACATCTCTCCCTCCTTCACATAGTCCATACATCTCTCCCTCCTTCACCTAGTCCATACATATCTCCCTCCTTCACCTAGTCCATACATCTCTCCCTCCTCCTCTCTCCATCCTCCCTTTCTTTCTCTCTTTGCAAATGTTTTCCAATGTTATGAGAACCTTAGGATTGATCCCAGGTATTACATCACTGCTTTGACTATTGACAATAAAATATGTAGCAGACAGACAGTCATATACTCAGCATTTAGTGGCTGTACTGTACAGCACCATCTCTCCTTAGTGTTAAATGGTCCATGAGCAGCTTGAGCATACAATCTAGTCGTCATTTATTCATGGTGTGTTTCTATTGTCAACCTGTTTTCCTGGCTGCTGTGGTCTGGGCCAACGCCCGCTCGTTACTCTGTTGACAGTGTTGTGATTTAGCCCCTCCCCAGAGCAGCAGGAACAGGAAATGAGGTTAAGGACATTTTGTTTTCTTCCTTTACTGGTTCAAAAAAGGAGTCAGTGAAGCTAAACCAGAGGCTTGGCTCCATTCGTGCCTCAGTGGACAGAGAAGTTAGTTTCCTGTCTGTCAGGGAGATACAAACACGGACTATTGCAGTCAACAACACGGTCAGGAAACAACCTTTACATTTGTGACGTTAATTCAACTTGAACATTATAGATCAGCCTACTAGCTAAGCCTCCCTGATAGTGTGACCCAGTGTGAGTGTGTTTGAGCTCTGTTCACGCGCAGCCCAGATGGTCAGGTTGGTTTTCTCATTAGTTCATACCCGTTTCATAAGTGACTGGCTGTAAATTGCTGTGGCGGTGACTAGTTAATTGGGTTGTCTCTCTCTCTCTCTCGCTCTATCTATCTATCTAAAAAGCTTTTTATGCCCTCAGCAGTGTCCGTGAGTGAGTAATAATAACCGTGAGGATGTGCTGGGGCACATGCAGCTTATCATGACTACAGGATTAGATCAAACTGTGCAAAACACAGTAGTCCTAACTGAATGGGTCTTGTTTGAGGTTATACTGTAGCTTCTACAGTGCTCTAACCCTCTTTAACCTTGTTTCAGTTAAGCCTTTGTATCTATTGAAGATTTCTGCAGTAAAAAGCCAGTGGATGCTTTAAAAGCCTAAAGGCATTTAAAACCCCCCTCTCTCATGTTGCCTTATTGTAAGCCCTATGTCAGTGTCAGTGAGCCAATAGATATGATATACAGAACTGTGCTTAAAACAACCCTCAACGATCGCTGCACATTGATCAGACTGAGGTTGTTAGTTAGAGTTCTCTCCAGGGTTGTTGCAGTGGTGAAGGCTGATGTGATGGCAGAACACTGTGTCCTCTCCTTCTCCTCCTTGTGCTAGACTGAACTGCTGAGTCTGATGCACACTGTCAGAAGGGTACAGTTAGAAGGCAGTCTTACTCTCTGTCTGAGGTGCATCTGAAGTAGATGACGGTTGAAGAATATTCCTCTAGAATGCTTTTGAGCCCCTTAGTGTTGCAAAATTCCCAAGTTTTCCAAAAGTCATGATTGGATGATTTCAGATTTCCTGCTTATTGCCTCCTGATTCTGTGAATCTTCCAATCGGGCTTTCTGGAAAACCTGTGAATTTTGGGAAAGCTTCCAGAATTGTGCCGCCTTAGAGCCCATTCTAGTAAGGGCCTGGGAAACATGTCAGCTCTGGTACATACTGAACAGTCATTTATTCACCTCCTGATTGAACCTTGGTCATGGAGAGGTGGCATGGTAAATGGTTAGTACTACCCAAGATCATTGGGACGTCCCTACTCCCATAACCCTTACCTAACCCTAATCCTTACCTTAACCATAAAATGTAAACTTCAATGGGGTAGGGGCGTCCCAAGGATCCCAGATAGCATGGACCCATGGTAAATGTTGACCAAAAGCAGCATGTTTGCTTAGGTTTCACTGAAGATTTTCCATGATTGCCATTATTTTATGATGTGTGTGTGCCATTTTTCTGTGTTATTATCACTTAGTATGACTGACAAGTTAAAAGATACATTTATTTTATCAAGGATGTTGTATGAACTGAAATTCTAATATTCACAGCGATGCAGTTTTCATGGCTATTGGGTTCAATGCGGAATTCTCTTTATTTTCTGCTGTGGCTTGACTTTCTCTACCTCTTTGTCAGTGTTTTGTATACTGCGCAAAACAAACGCCTGAGACACTTTCTGGAGAACACAGGGTGTATCAAGACAAGTGACTGCCACACTGCAATGCTAATTTCCCCATGAACAGAAATCATAAATAAACTGACAGGAAATTTGGCTATTTATTTCCATTAGTTTTTGTTTGTTATTTGTCATCATGTTAGCAAACTATTGATGAAAAATATGACAGCAACTATATTTTTGAGCAGGGAAATTTGAGTTGATATTTCTTTTTTGTTTCAGAGGCTACATGCAGACTGACTATGCAAAGTTTTATTTTTAAATGGCCCATAGCCTCCATGAAATGTCACATTTCTATTTTTCTATATTAGATGTTTCCACCAATCATTATCATATATTAATTGAAAACAAACATATTCCTGAGAAGCAAATAGCTTTCGACAAGTGTTAGTTCCATCTCCAAACCTAAAAATTGCCTTGTGTCTGGAATTGCTTGTCAACAGAAATCTATCAGCATCATTTACATTTTGTTAGAGCTGTTTGAATATATTACAGAATATTTGAATATTATTTTTTACCACAAAACTAGCCACAAATACTATAATGTACTATTTTTTGTCTACTTTTTGTACTGGATTCATTTAATTACACAAGCATTCAGCAATACAGTATGCAGTTATTTATAACATTAAATGTGTATGACAGTCAAGAACATTTGCAAACTACAGGTCCACTGGGTAGATTATTTTAAAAACTAAAACATTGTGTGTGTGTGTGTGTGTGTGTGTGTGTGTGTGTGTGTGTGTGTGTGTGTGTGTGTGTGTGTGTGTGTGTGTGCTATTCAATAAGAAAATATTCTGAATTTATTGCTACAGATTGAATTTATGCATTCAAGCTGTGCCTTTAAAAGCAAAGCTCCCCATGCTGTAATACTATGAGACCATCTGAAAAACATACTCATTAGCTGCTTCTTGCCTCCACTAGATTTATCAGTGTTTCTCTCCTCTATGACTCATCAAAGCTCTAAATAACTGCTGGATGCATGTTGGCACTTATCAATCAGGGATCAATTAATATGATTGCAGAGAGGAGCTCTGTGCTTAAAGTGCTATTGATTGCTCGGAGGTCCGGACCTCACGCCAGTCCTCATTAGTGTTGCCTGCAACCCTGCTCCTCTCTCCTTCCTGCTGACGTGGGTGCTGGCTGATTCTAACTGATGACAATCCTAAATGACGTGCTTTAAGTGAAACGTATTGATCACAGGTGTTGGGAGCCATTTGGCCAGCTGTCTGGACGAGCACAGCTGGACAACACTGCAAGACGAAGAGGAGGAGACGCTTCTATCTAGCTGGCACATTGAGACATTATCCTGGCTATACTATTAGTACTGTGCATCCTCTCCATTGATCTCAAAGAGATCCTAAAGAGCCTGGTGGTACACTATATATACAAAAGTATGTGGACACCCCTTCAAATTATTATTATTATTATTATTATTATTATTATTATATATTTTTGTAGGTAAGTTGACTATCTGGGGAATAGTTACAGGGGAAAGGAGGGGGGATGAATGAGCCAGTGGATTCGGCTATTTCAGCAACACCCATTGCTGACAGATCTATAAAATTGAGCACACAGCCATGCAGTCTCCATAGACAAACATTTGCAGTAGAATGGCCTTACTGAAGAGCTCAGTGACTTTCAACGTGGCACCGTCATAGAATGCCACCTTCCCAACAAGTCAGTTCATCAAATGTCTGCCCTGCTAGAGCTGCCCCAGTGAACTGTAAGTGCTGTTATTGTGAATTGGAAATGTCTAGGAACAACAACGGCTCATCCGCAGCGAAGTGGTAGGCCACACAAGCTCACAGAACGGGACCGCCGAGTGCTGAAGCGCATAGCGTGTAAAAATCGTCTGTCCTCAGTTGCATCACTAACTACCAAGTTCCAAACTACCTCTGGAAGCAACG
Source organism: Coregonus lavaretus (assembly GCF_964263955.1). NCBI lineage: Eukaryota > Metazoa > Chordata > Actinopteri > Salmoniformes > Salmonidae > Coregonus > Coregonus lavaretus. Next base: position 11,875,022 of record NC_139999.1, on the reverse strand, counting down.
TCAGCACAACAACTGTTCCTAGGGAGCTTCATGAAATGGGTTTCCATGGCCAAGCAGCCGCACACAAGCCTAACATCACCACACGCAATGCCAAGCGTCGGCTGGAGTGGTGTAAAGCTCGCCACCATTGGACTCTGGAGCAGTGGTCCATACAGAAATGGTTTGTTGAGATCGGTGTGGAAGAACTTGACTGGCCTGCACAGAGCCCTGACCGCAACCCCATAGAACACCTTTGGGATGAATTGGAACGCCGACTGCGAGCCAGACCTAATCGCCCAACATCAGTGCCCAACCTCACTAATGCTCTTGTGGCTGAATGGAAGCAAGCCCCTGCAGCAATGTTCTCCCAAGGTCAGCAGGCTGAGGATATAGGGTGAGGGTATAGGCTTATGGTATAGCAGTCAGCCGGCTTATGGCCTTTTTTGTTGTTGTGTGTAGTTACTAGCCAAGGCTCGCCACACCCCTCACATCCCCCCTGTAACACACACCCTGATCTCCCTCACCTCACCCCCTACCCCATCCCCACCGTGCACACAGCTTGGTGTGGGGTTTGACTCAGTCGTTTTCACAGGTTCCTCTCCTCACAGCTCTGGGTGCATGCTGCCAACTGCACCTTAATGATTAAACCCACCCAGTCTTCCAGCTAGCCAGCCCAGAGCCAACCCTGTACTGGAGCTCTGTTGATCTGTTGCGCTGGCTCTCCTCCTCTCAGACCACAAATACCCTGGTGGGCGTGCTGGGGGTGGAGGAGCAGCCGATGAACCGGGTGACTTGGCAAAGCTAGCCTTGCAGGGCTAGCGGACGTGGCAGCTCGGTTTGGAGGTTGAGGCGTTGAAGCAGTCATTTCTCTGCGGTAGAATGCTCTGTACTTTTTAGTGAACAAGTTGATCAAATTATTATGGAGAAATCACAGGCAGCTATTATTATGATATTTCACAGTTCTCTGAATCTATTGCGTGTTCTCAAATTCTCCTCTTGATCACATAGCAGATAATTTCCTTCAACTCTGACATTGGATTGTTCTGTTTATCTCCCAGTATAACAGAGTGACTGAGTGTCACAGAGCTTTACTAGACCATTATTGATTACCTATCAGTCACACACAGCTATCTCCCCCTCTTCAAAAAAGTTTGAATACTCAATTTGAGCAATTGAAACTGTGACCCAGGGGTGTGCCTGTGGCTTAAAGATAATCACATCACAGACGAAGACCCTCACCTGTGTTTGCATCAGTAAGGTTGTGTTGGCTGGAAAGCACTCAATCACCAATTGTTAACTGGCCTTTTGTTGGAATGTGAATGGCCCCTTATTGATTGGAAGCAAAATGTTTTTAATGTTGTAGATGAGATTTTTGGATTGCTCACTAATGACAAGATGGAGGCCCATTTTCAATCTATTTTCAATTCAGGTCCCAAATTGAAAATCTTTACAGACGAAATTAAGGCTGATCTGAAAATAACACTGAAACTTTTAATCGTTAATTCTCCACTGACAATGATGTGTAAATAACTAAAGAATTACACATAGGCCTACTAAGACGAAAGGTCATGAATATAAAATAGACACAAATTGATTTTTTATTTAATCTAAAAAGACAACTGTGTACATGAAGGATATAGTCACCCGCAGTGAACAATTATTCCAAATATTAAAAGGCTCATTTTGTAAATGGTATAACACAGGTCATACTGTTATTGATGTAAACTCAATTGACACAATAATTCTGTAGTCTTTCAATCCACGATTCCTTACATCAAAGGAGGCATTTAAAAACACACCATCGACAACGTATTTCTGCTAACGTTGCTGTGAATTGATGCATTCCTAGTTCAATCATCTCCACTGTCTCCATTTTATACTTGGAATTAATAATTCAGCACCAATCTATATGGGGTATTTTTAATATGAGGTTATCACTTACTTCATGAAGCAATTACTATATTGTCCATGTTCTCACCACTGAAGTTGTGGCCCTCTCAGCTTTTAAAGAAGGATTTTCCCTATGCATAATTCATCAGTTGCAGGAAAGAAAAGGCCCCCTACGTGGAGAACAATTTAAGCATGAAAGTACATGAGAGATGTATCTGTGCAGTGAGCTGCAGGTCAGCTATATAGAGGTCCCTGGCTGGTAGGTTGTAATACACTTCCTCCTCCCCACTCTCCTCTGGCTTTTTTAAAGGCCATTTAAGGTCAGGAGGGGTATTCCCAATCAAGATACGCATTGCTTTAGTTGGATTAGACTCTGAAGGGTACATACTAGGATATGTCTTATAGACTCGGTAGGGTGCATGCAAAGATATGTCTTATAGACTCGGTAGGGTACATACAAAGATATGTCTTATAGACTCGGTAGGGTACATACAAAGATATGTCTTATAGACTCGGTAGGGTACATACAAAGATATGTCTTATAGACTCGGTAGGGTACATACAAAGATATGTCTTATAGACTCGGTAGGGTACATACAAAGATATGTCTTATAGACTCGGTAGGGTACATACAAAGATATGTCTTAGACTCTGTAGGGTACATACAAAGATATGTCTTATAGACTCGGTAGGGTACATACAAAGATATGTCTTATAGACTCGGTAGGGTACATACAAAGATATGTCTTATAGACTCGGTAGGGTACATACAAAGATATGTCTTAGACTCTGTAGGGTACATACAAAGATATGTCTTATAGACTCGGTAGGGTACAGTCTTTGTCTGTCTCCCCATATCCCTCAAATTCAGAAATGGACCTCAAAGCCAGTTCCACTGCTTTTTTTCAATCTTCCCCTCTAATCAGGGACTGATTTAAACAGGTGGGTGTAATTATTTATCAGGTAGAACAGAAAACCAGCAGGCTCAGGCCCTCATAGGGAAATATTTGAATACCCCTACATGTAGTGCCCTATTCTGACCAGAGCCCTATGTGGCAGCCCTATGTGACAGTTCAAACCTGGGCCAAACATACAAAGTGCACTAATGAGGATAGGGTCATTTAATATATGTCCTTACAGACACAGCTGTAGCCTACAGTATGTGGTCTGCAGGAGCTGGAGTGTTGAACATGATTCTAACATGGAACCACCTCTGTTTGTGTTTGCAGTGCATGTCAAAGCAGGGACCTGTGAAGTGACCGCCGCCCACCGCTGCTGCAACAAGAACAAGATCGAGGAGAGATCCCAGACGGTCAAATGTTCCTGCTTCCCTGGACAGGTTGCCGGGACAACAAGAGCGGCTCCATCTTGTGTGGACGGTACGGTCGTTGTTGTTGTTTCTTTATTGACAGGATTAACACCACTGTAAGATGCAGTATATTGTACCAACATTGGTCTTGTGTCACTTAGAAATAGTGTTGTTTCAAAAGATTTTTTTTCTCCTCGAAATTTCAACATTTGTGACCCGTTTAAGAAGCTAGGCGTATTCGCACATCACTACTTCACAGGAGAGGCATTTTAACGTAAAAAAAATATATATATTATTTTGCAGTAATTCCTTCTGGAACATGTGAACTTTCATGTGCCTTAATAGCAAGCTTGTATGCCATCTGTAAATATGAATAAAATTCTTAAATTCTGAGCCTAGTTGGTTTAGCCACGGAAAAATACAGGAACCTTCCTGCTATCCATTATTGGCTGAGATAATGGATGGGCTGGACATGCCGAGAGATGAGTTCGGAATGACCCAAAACACACAGCCAAGGCAACAAAGGAGTGGCTCAAGAAGAGGCACATTACGGTCCTGGAGTGACCTAGCCAGTCTCCAGACCTTAATCCCATAGAAAATATGTGGAGGGAGCTGAAGGTTTGAGCTGCCAAATGTCAGCCTCGAAACCTTAATAACTAAGAGAAGATCTGCAAAGAGGAGTGCAACAAAATCTTTCCTGAGATGTGTGCAAACCTGGTGGCCAACTACAAGAAACGTCTGACCTCTGTGATTGCCAACAAGGGTTTTGCCACCAAGGACTAAGTCATGTTTTGTAGAGGGGTCAAATACTTATTTCCCTCATTAAAATGCAAATCAATTTATAACATTTTTGACATGCGTTTTTCTGGATTTTTTTGTTGTTATTCTGTCTCTCACTGTTTAAATAAACCTACCATTAAAATTATAGACTGATCATGTCTTTGTCAGTGGGCAAACATACAAAATCAGCAGGGGATCAAATACTTTTTTTCCTCACTGTACATGTCTAAACAAAAGACTCCACTATGCAAGTAATCATTTCACTTAACTGTTTACACCTTCTGTATCCTGTGCATGTGACAAATTAACATAGATTTGATATAATAAAGTGTGTGTTTACCGGAGACCGTAATATGAATAACAACATGACCTGCACCAAAGTCAGATTAGGATATTGGCCAAGGACTAAATAAAGTGTATTTTTACTACTACTTTTTGCTACTACTTTCACCACTTTTAGTCTTGAAAGCTTTGGTTGTTTACTACACTACCGTATTCACTCTGTTTAGCACATGGCCTCACATTTGAATCCTTAAAGAGATGGGTGGGGCGAAGGCTTAAGAGGAACAATGCTGAATGGGTGTAGACAAAGAAGAGCTCTCCAGTAGGTGTACCAAAAATGTCATGGGTCATTTTCTAAAAAGTGGGGTTACAAGTTTATCAACTTTCAAAGCAGACTTACTTTTCCGTTGTTCCTCAACTACAGTGTATGATATACCATTTTCTAGCTCGGAGTCTCTACTTTTATCCAATGTAGAAAATACAATTTCAAATTTTGATATATAGGACCGAATCCAGGTGATGGGTCACATTTTTTATTATTATTATTATTATTATTATTATTATTATTATTATTATTATTATTATTATTATTATTATTTAGGGTAAGATATTTTCTTCTACTGATCAATCTACTGATCAATCTAACCATTTAATTGGTAAAGAGCACTTCAGAGCAATTGTCTCAGAGCATTCTGTTTGTGATCTGTTTGGGATATTTCAAACCGACCCAGTCATCTTCTTATTGAGCCAGCCATTTGCTGTCTATGTGCTGTCTGTCTGCTGTCTGTCTGCTGGACTATGAGACACTAAGGCCTGGGGATCTGCTGCACTGGCTCACTGAAGTAGAGAGGGGGGCAGGTAATTTAATATCATGTCCACAGTGGCCCCTCCGACAGGTGAATCGATCCCTGTCCTGTGTTCTGTACTGTAATGGCTCTGACAGGGGCTTCCTCCCATCTTGACACTGCTTGCTGAAGCATTATAAGTCTCAAGGGAAGCCTTACCCCCTACAGGCCTCCTTAGAGGCAGCTGTAGACCTTGGAGCTCTGCTCCTCTCCCACCTCCACCACACCGCTCTGTTTATTCCCCTCCTGCCACTGTGTTCATCGGTTTGACATTGACCCACACCCTGTAATACACTTCAGCCAGGCAGCCAGCCAGCCAGTCAGCTCGCAGTCATGGAGGATCTCTCACTACTCTACTGTCAGTCATGGAGGATCTCTCACTACTCTACTGTCAGTCATGGAGGATCTCTCACTACTCTACTGTCAGTCATGGAGGATCTCTCACTACTCTACTGTCAGTCATGGAGGATCTCTCACTACTCTACTGTCAGTCATGGAGGATCTCTCACTACTCTACTGTCAGTCATGGAGGATCTCTCACTACTCTACTGTTAGTCATGGAGGATCTCTCACTACTCTACTGTCAGTCATGGAGGATCTCTCACTACTCTACTGTCAGTCATGGAGGATCTCTCACTACTCTACTGTCAGTCATGGAGGATCTCTCACTACTCTACTGTCAGTCATGGAGGATCTCTCACTACTCTACTGTCAGTCATGGAGGATCTCTCACTACTCTACTGTCAGTCATGGAGGGTCTCTCATTACTCTACTGTCAGTCATGGAGGATCTCTCACTACTCTACTGTCAGTCATGGAGGATCTCTCACTACTCTACTGTCAGTCATGGAGGATCTCTCACTACTCTACTGTCAGTCATGGAGGATCTCTCACTACTCTACTGTCAGTCATGGAGGATCTCTCACTACTCTACTGTCAGTCATGGAGGATCTCTCATTACTATACTGTCAGTCATGGATGATCTCTCACTACTCTACTGTCAGTCATGGAGGATCTCTCACTACTCTACTGTCAGTCATGGAGGATCTCTCACTACTCTACTGTCAGTCATGGAGGATCTCTCACTACTCTACTGTCAGTCATGGAGGATCTCTCACTACTCTACTGTCAGTCATGGAGGATCTCTCACTACTCTACTGTCAGTCATGGATGATCTCTCACTACTCTACTGTCAGTCATGGAGGATCTCTCATTACTATACTGTCAGTCATGGATGATCTCTCACTACTCTACTGTCAGTCATGGAGGATCTCTCACTACTCTACTGTCAGTCATGGAGGATCTCTCACTACTCTACTGTCAGTCATGGAGGATCTCTCACTACTCTACTGTCAGTCATGGAGGATCTCTCATTACTCTACTGTCAGTCATGGAGGATCTCTCACTACTCTACTGTCAGTCATGGAGGATCTCTCACTACTCTACTGTCAGTCATGGGGGATCTCTCACTACTCTACTGTCAGTCATGGAGGATCTCTCACTACTCTACTGTCAGTCATGGAGGATCTCTCATTACTCTACTGTTAGTCATGGAGGATCTCTCACTACTCTACTGTCAGTCATGGAGGATCTCTCACTACTCTACTGTTAGTCATGGAGGATCTCTCACTACTCTACTGTCAGTCATGGATGATCTCTCACTACTCTACTGTCAGTCATGGAGGATCTCTCATTACTCTACTGTTAGTCATGGAGGATCTCTCACTACTCTACTGTCAGTCATGGAGGATCTCTCATTACTCTACTGTTAGTCATGGAGGATCTCTCACTACTCTACTGTCAGTCATGGAGGATCTCTCACTACTCTACTGTTAGTCATGGAGGATCTCTCACTACTCTACTGTCAGTCATGGAGGATCTCTCACTACTCTACTGTCAGTCATGGAGGATCTCTCACTACTCTACTGTTAGTCATGGAGGATCTCTCACTACTCTACTGTCAGTCATGGAGGATCTCTCACTACTCTACTGTCAGTCATGGAGGATCTCTCACTACTCTACTGTCAGTCATGGAGGATCTCTCACTACTCTACTGTCAGTCATGGAGGATCTCTCACTACTCTACTGTCAGTCATGGAGGATCTCTCACTACTCTACTGTCAGTCATGGAGGATCTCTCACTACTCTACTGTTAGTCATGGAGGATCTCTCGCTACTCTACTGTCAGTCATGGAGGATCTCTCATTACTCTACTGTCAGTCATGGAGGATCTCTCACTACTCTACTGTTAGTCATGGAGGATCTCTCACTACTCTACTGTCAGTCATGGAGGATCTCTCATTACTCTACTGTCAGTCATGGATCAAAATACCTTCCATTCACACTCACTGACATGTTTGTAGAAACATATATTTTTTTGTTGGTTCAGTTGTTACAGCAGTCTACTAGTGGATGTGTCTTTTCACCGTCTTGTAAAGGTCACGCACAAACCGCTTGTGTTCCTCTCTCTTTGCCTCTTGCAGCATCCATAGTTGCCCAGAAGTGGTGGTGTCAGATGCATCCATGTATGGATGGGGAGGAGTGTAAAGTGTTGCCTGATCTGAAAGGCTGGAGCTGCAGTACTGGAAACAAAGTCAAGACGACGAAGGTGGGTGCATAATGTAACCAAATGCATCACATGTACTGTTACACACACACACACGCACACACACAAACGTACACAAACACACACACACACACAAACAAACGTACAATTTTGTTCCTTCTAAAGTCCAACATGACGTAGAATTTTCATGAAGTAAAGGTGTTGATTGGTCCTCTACATAGCCAACTGTAATCACCTACTGGTTGTGTGTCTGTACCTGTAAGGACCAATACATTAAAAGTTCATAAGATCAAAAATGCTCAATTCTGCTGAGATACTGTCAAATATGTGTATGTTGAAGGAGCAGTATCTAGAGGTTGCAGTGAGAGACCCACGCACACACACTTTTCCACTTGCTTTCTTTTATCTATAAAACTCTCTTACAAAAACTCCAGCCGGACCTCACATCAGTGGTTCCCAACCTTTTTCGGTTACTGTACCACCAACTGAATTTTGCTCTGCCCAGAGTACCCCTGATTTACCCCCTAATGTGCATTTTACCAGTAGGCCTATGGCCTCATGAGTCTTCTCAAGTACTCCCTGTGGATAGGCCAAGTACCCCCAGGGGTCCTAGTACCCCTGGTTGGGAACCACTGCCTCACATCCTTAAGGGGATGGCCTTAATTCAGGGATGGCTACCTCTGGAAATCCCTTTGGTGTCCTCAGAGTTGGGTAAATCTGCTTTTAGTTTCCTTCCACCAATGTGTAGAACAACCTACAGAGTTCCCTACAACTTGATGTTCTGGTCCCTATTGGGCAATTCAAAATGTTAATTGAGGACCTCCTTGCTGAGGAATGTGATTGTTTTTCTTGAATATTTTAATTATATTGTATTTAATTTGACATTGTATTTTAGGTTATTTTGTAAATTGTGTATATGCAGGGCTCCCTTGTAAAATAGACCTTTGTCTCAATGGTGACTCCCATTCAGATAAAGGTCAAATAAATATTTACCCATTTTTATTTTTATTTTCATATGAAAAGTGTCATTCTGAAGTACGTATGACAGTTTGACAGCAGGCTGGTGATAAAGATGAACAATAATCATCTTGAAATAGAAAATGCAAGTCTATGGCTAAGACGACTGTATATCCCAGCTCCTACAGCTGCTGAAAACATGCCCACCTAGGAAAGCCAACATTATCCTTAAAGGCCCAGTGCAGTCAAAATTCAGTTTTATATCATATTGTACAACAGCTGTTGATACTAACACTGTAAAAGTCGGTAAACATTTGATCAGTGTTAATTCCTGATAGTTGCTGGTTGAAAATGCAATCTACACAGCACCTTCTAATCAGCAGGTTTGCATGGGCGGGAGTTTTGGCTTTCCATGGTGACATCACCATGCTGTAAATTGGTTAATAGACCAATAACAAAGAGAGTTCCAAACATCTCTGCCAATAACAGCTAGTTTTCAGTTTTCCCCTTCCCACTCAGATCCAGACAGTCATAGCACAATTATTGCTTGCTATTTTAATGGCAATAATTTACAGTAAGGTACTTAATTGTTACCCAGAAATTATTAGAAATTGATATAAAACGGCTGCATTGGGCCTTTAAACATCTCTGCCTGCCTGCCAGCCTGCCTGCCTCTCTGCCTGCCTGCCTATCGGTGTACAGAGAACTCTTGCGCTTCCATCTGACCCACTTGCATTTGGCAATGGGATAAGAGAACAGGCTTGGGTTGGGGCCTGCCTTTGAAAAAATCTGAGTAGTCTTGGATGTAACTTCAAACGTCAGCAAGGAAACAAAACAGGCAAAAAAATAGAAAAATCCCTCAACAACAAAGAAACAGCCTGTGAAGAAACTGAGCCGTGGAGGTGGATGCGGTGGATGTTCAGAGCGGGATAGGGTGACTTCCAGAGGTTATGTGTGTCTGTGTTTGGGGTGGGGGTGGGGGAGGAAGGGGATGTGTGTGACACAGTGGGCCCAGAGCCATCTATCACAGCCTGGTGTTTGACTCACCAAACGCCTGTACTTGAGCTGCCTTCTCCATTATTCATTGTGTGGAGGGCCTGGGTGAGGCAGGTTAATAATGTATACCCCCTCTCACAGAGGCAGGCAGGCAGGCAGGCAGGCAGGCAGGCAGGCAGGCAGGCGGGCAGGCAGGCAGGCAGGCAGGCAGGCAGGCAGGCAGGCAGGCAGAGATGAAGGGATGCAGGCAGAGAGGCAGGCAGAGATGCAGGCAGAAAGAGAGGCAGGCAGGCAGAGATACAGGCAGGCAGAGAGGCAGGCAGAGATGCAGGCAGGCAGAGAGGCAGGCAGAGAGGCAGGCAGAGATGCAGGCAGGCAGAGATACAGGCAGGCAGAGAGGCAGGCAGAGATGCAGGCAGGCAGAGAGGCAGGCAGAGAGGCAGGCAGAGATGCAGGCAGGCAGACATGTAGGCAGGCAGAGAGGCAGGCAGAGATGCAGGCAGGCAGAAAGACAGGCAGAGATGCAGGCAGACAGAGAGGCAGGCAGAGAGGCAGGCAGAGATGCAGGCAGGCAGAGTGGCAGGATGCAGGCAGGCAGAGATGCAGGCAGGCAGAGAGGCAGGATGCAGGCAGAGAGGCAGGATGCAGGCAGAGAGACAGGCAGGCAGAGAGGCAGGATGCAGGCAGAGAGGCAGGATGCAGGCAGAGATGCAGGCAGGCAGAGAGGCAGGCAGAGATGCAGGCAGGCAGAGAGGCAGGATGCAGGCAGAGAGAAAGGCAGGCAGAGATGCAGGCAGACAGAGAGGCAGGCAGGCAGAGAGGCAGGATGCAGGCAGAGAGACAGGCAGGCAGCCTGGGGTGCAGGTGACTGCTACACTACAGTAGGGCTTGACAGAAGCTCAGTCTGTTTGATTTGGAGACCCTGAGGGCTTCCTTCCATGTTGCCCACCACCACCATCCCCACGGAGAGACAGTGGGAGAGGGACACCATACACCCATAAACTAGACTAGGGGGCTCAGTGACATGTTTTCGCCAAGGACTTAGCTACACGGTTCTGTAAACAGGTGACATCTGTGAAGATTGATTATGGGCTCAATTCAATGGAACCTGCATTGTGGTATTTAAAGGGTGACTGAACTTCCTGATTTGGCCTCATTGAAGTTTTGGTTCATTAAGAAATGCTAGCGGCCATGACTGAATTCAAACGTCAGTTGGTTTGGGGCTGTGTTTTGATGTAGGTGTGTGTGTTCACAGGTGAGAAGAGTTTGCCAAATTATTTAGCTAAAGAGTCAGCTAGTGTGCAAATGTGGCAAAGTTGGTTTGACTTTGGGTAGCCCATCTCTGGGGCTAGTTAGGGACCGTCAATAAATTACAGAATGTAAATGAGACAATATTTTCATGTTGAACACCTTTTAGTTTTCTCATTCAATATCAGTATATGCATTTCTACAATGTATAGTTGGTTTAAGGTTTTTAAGTCATTGAAATTTTGAGCTATTGGAATTTTAACATATTGTCCCATGTACATTGTGGAATTTACCGATGGTCCCTAACTAGCCCTATAGGGATATCGAAAGTCAACCCAAATTTACCACAAGCATTACGATTGGGTCGTGTGCAGCTGCACTTCGAATTGATGATTACTTGTGTGCTGCCAGCTGTGGGCAGGATTGAAACAAACCCAACCTTAATTTACTTTGTGATGCAGTCAAGACCACAAGTCTCACAAACAGTTTTGGGTGACTTGACTTTATGACCAAAACTATCCTATTTACACTTTGTAGTCAATTTTGACAGTCGGATAAATGTTTCTGACTCATATCGATGCCACATAGGCTGTTTTCTAAATGAGAAGTTTGTTTTTAGGGGCAGTTGCTCTTTAAGCAGTAGGTTTTTGTTCAATGGTCTAATAAAATCCCAGAATGGTTTTGAGTTCTGTAAAAACCTACAACAAGGTAGGCTCCTTAAAAGATAGATACTTCCAGTTTTCAGAATAAGAAGTGTGCGTGTGTGTGGGTAGTAGCATTCATTCAATCACTTTATTTGTTTTCTATAGGTGCTAATGTGTGTTTTTACGATGTTAAAGTGGTAATACATTATTTTGTAATAAAAAGAGTCCCCCTATAAATCAACAAACTATCAATAGACTATCAGTGGCTCACCATCTCTCCATATTGATCCAAGTCCTATTTATGGCTGATAACAAATGAGGGTGTCACTTCACATCATGACAGATTCACAATAACAAATCACCTCCACAAAGCCCCCAGGGCATCTCTCAAACGACCTTAGCAACTCTCCATTCTCCCCATGTCAAAGAGCAGACACAAAGCCTCACGTAGGCCAGGTAACACCAGACCAGGGGTTAGAAGCCTGCCAGTAATGTCACCAGTCATGCCCTCTCCTCTGCTTTCACATCATATCAATCAACACACATCACACATAACAAGCGTCACAGAGACAATTCACAGGACAAGTGTTGTGATGTTTATATAAGAGAGAATTAGTTGGATGTCTGTGATGAGAAGCTGGGTAAGTTTGCAAAAGAACATGCCTATAAAGGCCTTACTGTGTTTGGACTAAGGATGTGACAAATTGAAAACATTTCTTAACGTTTAAACTGCCATTTTTTAAAATCGGTTTTCCATTCATTCACAATGCAGAATAATGGTCCTATTAAGTATGTATGACCGCTAGGACCGGGCAATGAAGTTATATCTACCGCAACCCTTTACAGACATAGAACGCAGCTACAGTAATGTGGATAATTGATAACTTTTCAGACAATTAAAAAAAGTGCTGCATCAAAAGCGTCTGTACCTTTTCAGACAGTAGAATTCTGCTCCGGTATATAATGTTATATTTACATTTACATTTACATTTACATTTTAGTCATTTAGCAGACGCTCTTATCCAGAGCGACTTACAGGAGCAATTAGGGTTAAGTGCCTTGCTCAAGGGCACATTAACGTCATTTAGCAGACGCTCTTAGCCAGAGCGACTCACAAATTGGTGCGTTCACCCTATAGCCAGTGGGATAACCACTTTACAATTGGGGGGGGGGGGGGGGGTAGAAGGATTCCTTTATCCTATCCCAGGTATTCCTTAAAGAGGTGGGGTTTCAAATGTCTCCGGAAGGTGGTGAGTGACTCCGCTGTCCTGGCGTCGTGAGGGAGCTTGTTCCACCATTGGGGTGCCAGAGCAGCGAACAGTTTTGACTGGGCTGAGCGGGAACTATGCTTCCGCAGAGGAAGGGGAGCCAGCAGGCCAGAGGTGGATGAGCGCAATACTCTCGTTTGGGTGTAGGGACTGATCAGAGCCTGAAGGTACAGAGGTGCCGTTCCCCTCACTGCTCCATAGGCAAGCACCATGGTCTTGTAGCGGATGCGAGCTTCAACTGGAAGCCAGTGGAGTGTGCGGAGGAGGGGGGTGACGTGAGAGAACTTGGGAAGGTTGAACACCAGACGGGCTGCGGCATTCTGGATGAGTTGTAGGGGTTTAATGGCACAGGCAGGGAGGCCAGCCAACAGCGAGTTGCAGTAGTCCAGACGGGAGATGACAAGCGCCTGGACCAGGACCTGTGCCGCTTCCTGTGTAAGGCAGGGTCGTACTCTCCGAATGTTGTAGAGCATGAACCTGCAGGAGCGGGTCACCGCCTTGATGTTGGCGGAGAACGACAGGGTGTTGTCCAGGGTCACGCCTAGGCTCTTCGCACTCTGGGAGGAGGACACAGCGGAGTTGTCAACGGTGATGGCGAGATCATGGAACGGGCAGTCCTTCCCCGGGAGGAAGAGCAGCTCCGTCTTGCCAGGGTTCAGCTTGAGGTGGTGATCCGTCATCCATACTGATATGTCTGCCAGACATGCAGAGATGCGATTCGCCACCTGGTTATCAGAAGGGGGAAAGGAGAAGATTAGTTGTGTATCGTCAGCGTAGCAATGATAGGAGAGACCCGTGGTGCGGAGACAGCTTCTCGCCACGCCACTTGGTAGGAGCGACCGGTCAGGTAGGACGCAATCCAGGAGTGAGCCGCGCCGGAGATGCCCAGCTCGGAGAGGGTGGAGAGGAGAATCTGATGGTTCACAGTATCAAAGGCAGCAGACAGGTCTAGAAGGACAAGAGCAGAGGAGAGAGAGTTAGCTTTAGCAGTGCGGAGAGTCTCCGTGACACAGAGAAGAGCAGTCTCAGTTGAATGACCAGTCCTGAAACCTGATTGGTTTGGATCAAGAAGGTCATTCTGAGAGAGATAGCAAGAGAGTTGGCTAAAGACGGCACGCTCAATAGTTTTGGAAAGAAAAGAAAGAAGGGATACTGGTCTGTAGTTGTTGACATCAGTGGGGTCGAGTGTTGGTTTTTTGAGAAGGGGAGTAACTCTCGCTCTCTTGAAGACGGAAGGGACATGGCCAGCGGTCAAGGATGAGTTGATCAGCGAGGTGAGGTAGGGGAGAAGGTCACCGGAGATGGTCTGGAGAAGGGAGGAGGGGATGGGGTCAAGCGGGCAGGTTGTTGGGCGGCCTGCAGTCACAAGTCGCAGGATTTTATCTGGAGAGAGAGGGGAGAAAGAAGTCAAAGCATAGGGTAGGGCAGTGTGAGCAGGACCAGCAGTGTCATTAGACTTAACAAACGAGGATCGGATGTCGTCAACCTTCTTTTCAAAGTGGTTGACGAAGTCATCCACAGAGAGAGAGGAGGGGGGGGGGGGGGGGGGATTCAGGAGGGAGGAAAATGTGGCAAAGAGCTTCCTAGGGTTAGAGGCAGATGCTTGGAATTTAGAGTGGTAGAAGGTGGCCTTAGCAGCAGAAACAGATGAAGAAAATGTAGAGAGGAGGGAGTGAAAAGATGCCAGGTCGGCAGGGAGTTTAGTTTTCTTCCATTTCCGCTCCGCTGCCCGGAGCTCTGTTCTGTGAGCTCGCAGTGAGTCATCAAGCCACGGAGCTGGAGGGGAGGACCGAGCCGGCCGGGAGGATAGGGGACACAGAGAGTCAAAGGATGCAGAAAGGGAGGAGAGGAGGGTTGAGGAGGCAGAATCAGGAGATTGGAGGGAGAAGGATTGAGCAGAGGGAAGAGATGATAGGATGGAAGAGGAGAGAGTAGTGGGAGAGAGAGAGCGAAGGTTGCGGCGGCGCATTACCATCTGTGTAGGGGCAGAGTGAGTAGTGTGGGAGGAGAGCGAGAGAGAAAAGGAAACAAAGTAGTGGTCGGAGACATGGAGGGGAGTTGCAGTGAGATTAGTAGAGGAGCAGCATCTAGTGAAGATGAGGTCAAGCGTATTGCCTGCCTTGTGAGTAGGGGGGGACGGTGAGAGGGTGAGGTCAAAAGAGGAGAGGAGTGGAAAGAAGGAGGCAGAGAGAAATGAGTCAAATGTGGACATAGGGAGGTTGAAATCCCCCAAAACTGTGAGGGGTGAGCCATCCTCAGGAAAGGAACTTATCAAGGCGTCAAGCTCATTGATGAACTCTCCAAGGGAACCTGGAGGGCGATAGATGACAAGGATATTAAGCTTAAATGGGCTAGTGACTGTGACAGCATGGAATTCAAATGAGGAGATAGACAGATGGGTTAGGGGAAAAATTGAGAATGTCCACTTGGGAGAGATGACCACATTCTTTTGGAGAGACTGGAAACCCAAATTGGTCTACACGGACAAGTTCTGGCCTGGTTTAGATCCTACCTGTCGGAAAGATATCAGTTTGTCTCTGTGAATGGTCTGTCCTCCGACAAATCAACTGTACATTTCGGTGTTCCTCAAGGTTCCGTTTTAGGACCACTATTGTTTTCACTATATATTTTACCTCTTGGGGATGTTATTCGAAAACATAATGTTAACTTTCACTGCTATGCGGATGACACACAGCTGTACATTTCAATGAAGCATGGTGAAGCCCCAAAATTGCCCTCGCTAGAAGCCTGTGTTTCAGACATAAGGAAGTGGATGGCTGAAAACGTTTTACTTTTAAACTCGGACAAAACAGAGATGCTTGTTCTAGGTCCCAAGAAACAAAGAGATCTTCTGTTAAATCTGACAATTCATCTTGATGGTTGTAAAGTCGTCTCAAATAAAACTGTGAAGGACCTAGGCGTTACTCTTGACCCTGATCTCTCTTTTGACGAACATATCAAGACTGTTTCAAGGACAGCCTTTTTCCATCTACGTAACATTGCAAAAATCCGAAATTTTCTGTCCAAAAATGATGCAGAAAAATTAATCCATGCATTTGTTACTTCTAGGTTAGACTACTGCAATGCTCTATTTTCCGGCTACCCGGATAAAGCACTAAATAAACTTCAGTTAGTGCTAAATACGGCTGCTAGAATCCTGACTAGAACCAAGAAATTTGATCATATTACTCCAGTGCTAGCTTCCCTACACTGGCTTCCTGTTAAGGCAAGGGCTGATTTCAAGGTTTTACTGTTAACCTATAAAGCGTTACATGGGCTTGCTCCTACCTATCTTTCCGAGTTGGTCCTGCCGTACATACCAATACGTACGCTACGGTCACAAGACGCAGGCCTCCTAATTGTCCCTAGAATTTCTAAGCAAACAGCGGGAGGCAGGGCTTTCTCCTATAGATCTCCATTTTTATGGAACAGTCTGCCTACCCATGTGAGAGACGCAGACTCGGTCTCAACCTTTAAGTCTTTACTGAAGACTTATCTCTTCAGTAGGTCATATGATTGAGTGTAGTCTGGCCCAGGAGTGTGAAGGTGAATGGAAAGGCTGGAGCAACGAACAGCCCTTGCTGTCTCTGCCAGGCCGGTTCCCCTCTCCACTGGGGTTCTCTGCCTCTAACCCTGTTGCAGGGGCTGAGTCACTGGCTTGCTGGTGCTCTTTCATGCCGTCCCTGGGAGGGGTGCGTCACTTGAGTGGGTTGAGTTACTGACGTGATCTTCCTGTCTGGGTTGGCGCCCCCCCCTTGGTTTGTGCTGTGGTGGAGACCTCTGTGGGCTATACTCGGCCTTGTCTCAGGATTGTAAGTTGGTGGTTGGGGATATCCCTCTAGTGGTGCGGGGGCTGTGCTTTGGCGGAGTGGGTGGGGTTATATCCTTCCTGTTTGGCCCTGTCCGGGGGTTTCTTCGGATGGGGCCACAGTGTCTCCGGACCGCTCCTGTCTCAGCCTCCAGTATTTATGCTGCAGTAGTTTATGTGTCGGGGGGCTGGGGTTAGTTGGTTATACCTGGAGTACTTCTCCTGTCTTATCCAGTGTCCTGTGTGAATTTAAGTATGCTCTCTCTAATTCTCTCGTTCTCTCTTTCTCTCTGAGAACCTGAGCCCTAGGACCATACGTCAGGACTACCGGGCATGATGACACCTTGCTGTCCCCAGTCCGCCTGGCCTTGCTGCTATTCCAGTTTCAACTGTTCTGCCTGCGGCTACGAAACCCCTACCTGTACCAGACCTGCTGTTTTCAACTCTTAATGATCGGCTATGAAAAGCCAACTGAGAGACCTGAGCCCTAGGACCATACGTCGGGACTACCGGCCGTGGTGACTCCTTGCTGTCCCCAGTCCGCCTGGCCTTGCTGCTATTCCAGTTTAAACTGTTCTGCCTGCGGTTATGGAACCCCTACCTGTCCCAGACCTGCTGTTTTCAACTCTTAATGATCGGCTATGAAAAGCCAACTGAGATTTATTCCTGATTATTATTTGACCATGCTTGTCACTTATGAACATTTTTGAACATCTTGGCATGGTTCTGTTATAATCTCCACCCGGCACAGCCAGAAGAGGACTGGCCACCCCTCATAGCCTGGTTCCTCTCTAGGTTTCTTCCTAGGTTTTCGCCTTTCTAGGGAGTTTTTCCTAGCCACCGTGCTTCTACACCTGCATTACTAGCTGTTTGGGGTTTTAGGCTGGGTTTCTGTACAGCACTTCGAGATATTAGCTGATGTAAGAAGGGCTATATAAAATAAAATTGATTGATTGATTGATGAGGATTCCTGTGCCACCACCCCTCTGACCAGATGCTCTCGGGGTATGCGAGAACACATGGTCAGATGAGGAGAGAGCAGTAGGAGTATATTGTTTCCCTGACAACAAGAAACGTTGCTGATTGATGTGCTGCTGTGTTGTTTAAGCTGTTTTTTATGGTAGGATAGCTAGATGTGCTTTCTTTCTACTAAATGTCTTGATAAGTAGCGATATTTAACAAACTTTAAATTACTTTTTTAGGGAAGAGTGGTCTGCACGCAGGCAGGCTAGGATTGAGAGTTCTGGTCGCCTAGTGATGGAAGTTAATCCCGCTTCAGAAGCGGAATTACTTTACAGACAAGTAAAATGCCGTTCATGTCTCCAGAGAAGGTTTTGTGTCTGCGTTTAAAAAGCTGTAGTGTAGCCTACCCTAAAAGGCAATTTATGCTTGCTCTGGAAATGCGATCAGGAGGCTCCGTATGGAGGGTTTGACACAATTACGGAGTTTGCGGAGGCCAAATCAAGCTCCATACCGCATCGCCGTGCTTCTACCAAATGTTTTAACAATGTGGAGGTCTTTGTGTTGCTCCGTATAGCTCTGCATTGACATGATTGGTTGACGGTAGGTGGGGGCGGGAGGTCCTGTATAAACACACACTCACTTCCTTGACTACTTCCTACACAACAGCTCTGCTCTGCTCTGACTTCTGCGGAGGCTGCATCACAGTAAATGCTGCACGGCCACTGCAGATGTCAGATTGACCATGCAGAGCCTTTAACAGCCAAACAAACATGCAGTAGCCGAGGCGCTTTCAAGGGGCCACATACCATTATATTATAGGGTAATCGATACAGGCTATACCGGCAGCCTACTGTAATTTCATATTATGAGCGAAAAACATCCCCACCCACTCAGCAACGAAGAGGAGCCTACACTGTGCTCGCAAGACTGCCCCGAAGATAACTCTGTATTCCGGCGACATCGGTCCCATGAATAGCCTAAGCTAGTATATTCTACACGCAACAGACCGAATACAGACCGAAGACTGGTGAATACACACTGGTGTCATCAAGAGAAAGAGCAGGCAGGCCAGCTCGAGTGAGAGAGAGGAGGGGGCAGGCAGAACCGTGCGCATATGTCTTGGTAATCTGCTTCTTGCAATGTCTTCATTGTCTTGCACGCCTCACATATTCACCAAAGTGGTCTAAAGTTCGCCTCTTCCTCTCTGGTTTTATTTAAATGATACCCAACTTTCCCCAGGCCTTTATAGCCATATAGTCTAGTTAGGCAATAACATGGAAAATAATTTTTCGTGATAACTGCACCGTGATTTTAATTATGTGGGGGAAAAACTGTTTTTTGGTTAGGGATGTTTCTTAACGTTAAGGATACCAACTTCGTTTAAATGTGTATAATGTTTAAACGTTCACACCCCTCGTTTGGACTAAGGTAATGAAGCAGGGTGCTTGGGGCCCATGTTGATTTTCTGTATACATACTGTAGGTCCACTGTAATGGACGTTCTTAGTCATTGTAAGCCTTGCCACACGTGATGTTACATGGTTGAGCCCTCTGCTAGTGCAGATACAACTATGTCAATCCTACTGGTCCATTCAAACCCTATTTGTGACAAGCAAAGAACAAAATCAAAATAACAAAATAATTGTGCTTCTTTATTAGTGGTAGGCATTTGTTTGTTTGTTTTCTGTTTGTCCATGAAGCTTTGAATCAGGGGTTAGTTTGAGCCTGACCAGTCAAATGGGGTCTTTTATCCAAGCTTCCTGACGAGTCTCACTGAAATGTGAAGATTAAACTGTGCCTCCCGAAACAGCGAGGGGTGAATCTTCTGTTCCCCTGTTCCAGCGCCTACGAACAGAACATTACAGCCTAATGTATTTTTAGATGTTAGATGTTTGTGTGTGAGGTCTGTGAGAAAGGGAGACTCAAATCAAATCAAATCTTATTTGTCACATACGCCTAATACAACAGGTGTAGACCTTACAGTGAAATGCTTACTTACAAGCCCTTAACCAACAATGCAGTTTTAAGAAAGCATACCAAAAACATAAATAAAAACAATATTCACTAAAAAATACAATATAAAATAATACTAAATAAAAGTAACAAATAATTAAAGAGCAGCAGTAAAAATAACAATAGCGAGGCTATATACAGGGGGTACCGGTACAGAGTCAATGTGCGGGGGAACCGGTTAGTCGAGGTAATTGGGGTAATATGTACATGTAGATAGAGTTATTAAAGTGACTATGCATAGATAATAAAGAGTAGCAGCAGCGTAAAAGAGGGGGGGGGGGGGGGCAATGCAAATAGTCTGGGTAGCCATTTGATTAGATGTTCAGGAGTCTTATGGCTTGGGGGATGAAGCTGTTTAGAAGCCTCTTGGACCTAGACATTGGCCGACTGGAATAAGGCATATCTTAGAACAGTGTGCATTGGAGCACTGACACCTCCTGTCGCCTAGCTCCGAGCCCTACGCTCCGCGTAGCTTTTCAGCAGGCCAAGACCATGGAGCCTCCGTCACTCACTAATTGAATGACACTAAGAAGTGCCAATACACAAATAGGAACACCTATGAATGTGTGTGATAACGAGCCCCATTTATACTTCTTCATACTAAATGTGTTAGCATGTTGTACTTAAAGGGCACAACACCAAAGAGAGGACAACTAACAGCACTGTTATTATGACCATGTTAACACCAAAGAGAGGACATCTAACAGCACTGTTATTATGACCATGTTAACACCAAAGAGAGGACATCTAACAGCACTGTTATTATGACCATGTTAACACCAAAGAGAGGACATCTAACAGCACTGTTATTATGACCATGTTAACACCAAAGAGAGGACATCTAACAGCACTGTTATTATGACCATGTTAACACCAAAGAGAGGATAGTTACCCAGTTAGCAATGAGCACTCGGGAGGCCGGCGTCCCTCCAGAGTGGTTGAGCGCCGTGCGACAGCTTTTTTGCCCATCGGCCTCATTCACGGGGCGCCCCCAATAGGCCGCTTTGTAAAGCGGCAGCCGTTCTCCTGCCGCTCACTTGCCATTTTCCTCACACTAAACATTCGGTGGTGATAAACACAAACAATTAAACCATTCTTCAGTTCCAGAAGCCTGTGTCTTTTTCTTTTCCAAAAGCTAGCTACTGGCTACTATCAAGACATCAAAGACAGGTCTGAAAACTCAATGAAGGAAAGGAGGTAACAAGGATAACTTCCTATTGAAGGCTTTTCGGCTTCTTCTGTGGTGTTTAAGAGGTGCCACCACCTATATTGTACGAAGTGATCAACACTTTTCTTCAAGTGGGTGAAGCGGTTTAGGGAATGGCATTTATTGCTGGAAAGGAACCATTTGTATTGCTTGAAATATAGTATATTAAATCAATGGCAAAAATGTAGGCAAAAATGATTTGGGCATAATCAATATATCATGAATCTACCTGAACTGTAAATTATTAGGTGTATCACTTTTTGTGTCATCCTCAATGATTTTAAATGCATTATGTCCACTTGTGGTTGGATTGTGTTTTTAAATTGGCAAATAAATCGAATCAAAATAAAATCACAACAAATGTAAGGTATTTATAGAAACAACAAAAACAGCTTGCAGCCTCTGTCTGGCTGTGGTTAGCTGGAAGGTGGCTGGCCCAATTTGAGATTAGAGAAATTCCTTGCTATTGTCTTTCAAATTAACTCATGTCTAGATGGCTTGCCTAGGGCTTATAGCTGTCCTTTGAGTGGAGGAAAAACGCCAGAGATGCAAAAGTGGCCTGCCAAGGGCTTATAGCGGACCTATGAGTGGAGGCTACCCGCCAGAGATGCAAATCACGTCTTGAATGGCAAATTCCGCTCGCCCACTGGCGGTAGGAAAATATAGCCTTGGCTGTAGGGAAAGCGGCAAATAGCAAGCGGGAGGAATTTATGGCACATGTCATACTGTACTTTGTAAGGGTCCTTTGGATTAATATTCACAGGTTGGCTTTTAATGGGATGAGTCATGTACTGGAGGCAGCTCTCAGGGTAGTCACTAGCTGGCACAGCCACAAAGTCATCAAATCTGATTTTAAACCTAACCCTAACCTTAACCATGACCTTAACCACACTGTTAACCCTAATGCCTAACCCTAGCCTTAAATGAAGAACAAAAAGTTAATTTTCCGATAGGCCTATAGCCAATGTTGATTTTGCAGCTGGCCCATCTAGCGGAAACCGCTTAGTTCTGCCTCTAGGGCAAGACTCATGACAATAACAATATAATAATAATAATATGCGATTTAGCAGACGCTTTTATCCAAAGCGACTTACAGTCATGTGCGCATACATTGTTACGTATGGGTGGTCCCGGGGATCGAACCCACTACCCTGGCTTTACAAGCGCCATGCTCTACCAATTGAGCTACAGAGGACCACAATAAACATCAATTATGTTACTTTGTGAGGGCCCTGTGGATTAATATTCAGTGAAATACTTAGGGTAGTAGTGTGTCAAAATGAATCATGTGCAGCATGTTTTGAAAGCGATGTACACCAGTGCTGTACATTCCATGATATATGCTTTACCATACCTACTGTACCACCAAGCAGGGGCTGATGTCATAGACCTTCATAGTTCCACAATGTACTGATGATGGCAGCCATTTTGGTGAAGCTGGAATCCAAACCAGTCTATTTGGAATGCATAGCAATAGAGTTCTAATTCTATGTACCACTGTCTTCCCACATACAATACACTACAGTACACTGTCTTCCCACATACAATACACTACAGTACACTGTCTTCCCACATACAATACACTACAGTACACTGTCTTCCCACATACAATACACTACAGTACACTGTCTTCCCACATACAATACACTACAGTACACTGTCTTCCCACATACAATACACTACAGTACACTGTCTTCCCACATACAATACACTACAGTACACTGTATTTGACTCTGACACCCTAGGACAGGTGAGTGATGGACGTAACAGCAGGGGATTCAAACTCAGCCTGGTGTATGCAGCACATTTGACAGATAGATCTACAGAATGACAGATATAGATTGACACAGTAACAGGCAGTGTGGTGTGGGTCTTACTGCTTAGTGCTTAGAGATGGAACTATTGGAATACACAACGCTCTATCTATGTTGTGGAATTAATCACTCAGTCTTCTTCTGGTTTTGTAGCCCAGCAGCCGGGTAAGACTAACTGAGGTTTTTACACACTGCCTGTGTCATCCTAGTTTAATCTGTAGTGTCCATTAATATTAACTAACACCCTGCTATCTCCCCTATTTACAGGTCACGCGATAGTGCTGTCTGTCCTGGATCTGAAGACTTGGCGTCGTCAGTCATTTCTTCCTTGACAGAAACCACAGGGTCTTCTTGGATGTGAGAACTATGTATTGAATGATTATGGGAAGGAACCAGGGTCCAATAAGGGAAAATGGAAAAACACTGAAATTCCACTGAATGGATGCAGAGCAGAGACTTGACCTGGAAATCACATAGAACCCCCCATCCAGACTACTGGACTACTGATTACATCCAATTCCTAGCCGTTATTGTATCACCCACCAAATTCCTGTTTGTGTTTTGTCCTCCAATGGACTACTACAGTAGGAGATCCAACCTGCAAGGTATTTATTCAGTAAAAAGACAAACTGTGGATTACGCAAGCAAGATAAACCTTAATGCGAAACGTGACGTGACATCTTCAAATCTTTTCCTCTTTTTGTCACTGAGAGCTCATTGACTCCAAAACAACGTGTCTGTGTTCGAGATCGATTTTACGTCATAAGCATTTCCATTCCTTTTTAGCCTTATGAAGCAGATGTCTCTTGTTTTTAAGGTTTTTGATTTGGAAAAAAAATATGAAGTGTACGGTTTTAGTAATTCTGTTGGACTATCAGGTCTGTTTTTGAAGACTTGAGACATCAAAGGAGATGGCACAGTAGAAAAAAGAGTTCTAACTACTACGTTTCAGTGTTTGAATTAAAAGGCACCATCAATTCAACGTCTATTCCACGTTGGTTCAACGTCATTTCATTGAAATGACGTGGAAACAACGTTGATTCAACCAGTGTGTGCCCAGTGGGATGGTTTCACCAAACCAATTAAAATTACATAAGCTGAGCTTCAACTGTTTTACTATCTGTTTTACTATCTGTTTTTAAAAGCCTGGTGACCAACATTGAGTAAAAGTGTCAGTATTATCTCAATAAACCTATGTCAAAAGGATACCACTGAATGAAGAAAGGGTTTGGTTTTGTATCATAGTTTCAAATGTCTCTGCAACACGATACATTTTACAACATTGCCAAGGCCACCATCACAAGACCACCAAATACTGTAAAGCCAAAATACAAAGCCAAGAAATTCAACACCGAATTGTGCATATAATTAAATAATTATAATATATGCACAATACAAGCACTTGTAAAAAACTAAACAAAACAAAACAAAAAAAGACAACACTTTGCAAGCACTTGTTTGACCTATATCACTGTAGCACAGTACTTTATGTTAAAGTTACTGTGAGGCAGGATATCAACAACACTAAAAGTGGTCATTCTTACATGGTCCTGTCATGAGGGTTGATGACGCATTATGAAACAGAGGTCAGAATGGGAAACCATGAACTGCGTGGAAAGGAGGCAACCTGGAAAGGAGGCAACCTACTGCACTGACATCATATAGCAACTCTCCCACAGGTAGCCTAGCGGTTAAGAGCGTTGGGCCAGTAACTTAAAAGTTGCTTGTTCAAATCCCAGAGCCAGCAAGGTGAAAAGATCTGCGCTCTGCCCTTGAGCAAGGCAGTTAACCCTCAACAACTGCTCCCTGAGTGCCGATGATGTCGATTAAGGCAGATTCAGAGGGGTTGGGTTAAATGCGGAAGACACATTTCGGTTGAATGAATTAAGTTGTGCAGCTGACTAGTTATCCCCTTTCCTTGCATTCTCTGGGAAACCATCAACTGTCACAGAGGTTGGCATATGCATGAACTTAGTTTCTCTCAGATTACATGATTTATATTCAGACGGTGAATCAAAACAGTCCTGTTTATGTGACAGTCCCAGACAGCCTTGTGCAATGGTAATGATATTAGCATACTATCATTTTCCAGTAGCCACACTGGAATCAATTAGCCAGTCCTGCAAATAGTGGACTAATTTAAGTGGAAGAGCACTGATCATTAATTCAGAGTTGCGTTAATTCAGAGTTGCATTAATTCAGAGTTGTGTTAATTCAGAGTTGTATACAAGGCACACTGTTTTTCCTCTGGGCTTTAATAAAGACATGTTTTAAGGGTAACCAAAACCAATACTGTAAAATTGACCATTCGGGTTAGTTTCTTAAACCAACTGCTGGCATTTTTTTAGCCATTTAATGAGTCCCTTGTTTAGTGAGTACCCCATTACCCTGCCCTCTACCAAAGTCGTTAAACGAAAGCCCTTTTTCCACAAAGATGCTCTTTCCTTCTGAGCGATTTCCTGTTAGGAAGCCGCCTGCGAGAAATCCCAAAAGCGTTGTTAGTGCATGTCATTAAAAGCTTACAGAAAATAAACCGGCTATGGAATTCAGGACGTACAGTCTCGAGCATGGGGTTGAACCGGATGGGGCGCAGAGAAAGGGAGAGAGAGAGAGGGCCTAGCAGCAATAGAGAAGGCTTAGTCCTGCCTGCTGAACCGCCTGACTGTTTAATCTGTGGGGGCCAAAGGCGAATGGCACGATCTTCCATTTCCACACCGATATATACTGCAGCCATTATAATTTTTTATGTCCTTATCAACATGCAGCTCTATTCCCCTCCCTGTGGAAACCAAACACAGGTTAGAGGCAGGCAGGCTGCTCACAGGAAGCACAGAGATACGGAGGACACAGGTGGAGCTGTGTTGATTTATGCCCCTAGGGCTTTCCTAACCCCAGCACACCCCGTAATGTTATGATATGTAACCTTATAATGTGGGGTTCTGCTTCTGCTGGTATGATAAGGATGATATGTAGATATCATAGATATGGTTCCTGGGTATAAATTGGTGACCATATGTATGGAAATTCCTGTATGTCTGTGAATATCAAATTAATTAGAGATGCTGCTCTGATGGTAACGTCTGAAACATCAGGGACAGATTTGATGAAGCATAAATAGACTTGTGTAACAGCTGTAAGTGTTGGAGTGGGAGTGGTTGGATGGTGCATTTAGAGATTATAGCTCAGTAAATGTTTAGTGGAAAGGAATAACTCCCTTAGAGAGAATTAACTTGGAAAATATACTGAACAAAAACATAAACGCAACATGTGAAGTGTTGGTCCCATGTTTCATGAGCTGAAATAAAAGAGCCCAGAAATGTTCCATATGCACAAAAAGCTTATTTTGTCCACCAGAGCTGTTGCCAGAGATTTAATGTTCATTTCTCTACCATAAGCCGCCTCCAACATCGTTTTAGAGATTTTGGCAGTACGTCCATCCTGCCTCACAACCGCAGACCACGTGTAACCATGCCAGCCCAGGACATCCATATCCGGCTTCTTCACCTGTGGGATCGTCTGAGGGGGGGGGGGGGGGGGTGCTGAGGAGTATTTCTGTCTGTAATTGTCATGAGCCTCTCACTCCACCGGGTTACCACCTTAATTTTCTTCCACTCTGCTCACCACTCTCTCTACTCAGCCTAACTAGCTCCACCTGTCCCTGCTCTGCTCTGCTCTAATTACTCTGCCAGCTGCGCTGCATTACCCACTACCTCTCCCAGTATTTAAGGCCCTGTCTTTCAGCTCTCCGGTGTCAGATCGTCTGCAAAGCTCACACCCGGAACCTGTTTGCTCGCGCTTCTGGCTCACCCTGGTTTTGTGACCCCGGACCTGCCTGATTTTTGGATACTCTTCTGCCCCAGGAGATCCAGACCTGCTTCTGCCATTACGACTCCTGACTACTCTTCAATCCCGGTAACTCTGACCAGCCTTCTGCCTTGCTACTACGTATTTTGGATTTCCCTTGAACTGTACTGCTGCCTTGTTTCATTCCGCCCTGTTGTGTCTGTGTCTCCCCCCCCCAGGACTTCTGGACCACCCACCACCGGCTTCATAGGACGCATCGCTGCCACTGGGGGGGGCACAGACCCAGCACATTGGACGGGATCCCTGTTACCCCTGGAGCCTTCATTCACTCCCTACTTCCCTTTTCCCTTAAGTTTTAATAAACTTTCTGGTGTGACGCAATTGTGGTCCTCTGGTCGTCTGTCTGAACCGTGACAGTACGATCTGACCATTATGGACTCAGCGCACACTTTCCCCGACATGGAAACCGATGAGCATGAGCAGCAGTTCCAGCAGCAGCAACAACAACTCGCCATGATCATTCAACTCCTCACCAACCTTACCCCAGCCAGTCTGCCCACCAGCCCTGCCCCCGAGTTACCTGCCCCGGTCATTGCAGCCGCTGCTCCGGAACCCAAGATTGGAAACCCCGAGCGGTTCAACGGCGACTCAACCCAGGTCCGGCCATTCCTGACTAGCTGCCGACTTCAGTTCTCCTTGCAGCCAAGGACCTTCGCCACGGAGGGGGCTAAAGTTGGGTATGCCATCACTCACCTGACGGGCCGAGCTCGACTCTGGGGAACAGCAGAGTTCGAACGTCAAACCCCCGCATGTGCAACCTTCGACCTGTTTGCTGAGGAGATGCTGAAGGTGTTTGACCTGGATTCACCAACCGCAGAGGCGTCTCGTGAACTGTTCAGTATTCGACAAGGCAGACGTACAGTCGCAGACCATTCCATCGACTTCCGAACCCTGGCTAGACGAAGTTCTTGGAACACACCATCGTTGGTGGACGCGTTCTTCCATAGTTTGGCTGACTATATCAAGGACGAGTTGGTCTCCCATGAACTGCCTTCCACTCTTGATGAAGCCATCGCACTGACTGTCAGGATCGACAGAAGGATACAGACCCGTCGTCGTGAGAGGGGGCGCCAAGGTCCACCTACTACCGGCATTCGGAGAGATCCGACTGGGCTCCTGTCATCTACTGCCACTCACCCAGGTCAGTTTGATCAGTCTGAGCCTATGGAGATTGGGCGAGCCTCTCTCACTCCTGCAGAGCGCCAGCGCCGCTTCACCTCAAACCTCTGCCTCTATTGTGGAGGTGATGGACATCGTGTGGTAACCTGCCCTTTAAAGGGCCGAAGCTCACCGGGCATAGGGGGAGTCCGGTTGAGTTCAATGACCATCCAGTCCTCCGACCGCAAACCCCTGCTGCAAGTTCACCTCCGCCTCTCTGACTCAACTCACACCCTGGCTGCTCTGGTGGATTCTGGCGCCGAAGCCAACATAATGGACATCAAGCTGGCACGCCAACTGGGACTGGAGAACCTCCGTTTGACACCTCCTATTCCTGCCCGGGCACTGGACGGACACTTACTCGGATCGGTCACTCATGTCACGGCCCCGGTCTCGATGGGTCTGTCCGGAAACCATCAAGAAACTATCCAGTTTCACCTGCTCCCCTCTCCAGGCCAACCCCTCATCCTGGGTTACCCATGGCTCCGCCGGCACAACCCTCAGCTCGACTGGGTGACCGGGGTGATCAGGGAGTGGGGAGAGGACTGCCACCGAACCTGCCTGCTTGCTGCCGCACTACCCCCTCGGCCAGTACCTACTAACTCCGCTCCTGACCTCTCCAATGTCCCAGAATGCTACCATGGTCTCAGAGAGGTGTTTAACAAAGCAAGAGCCACATCTCTGCCCCCTCACCGACCGTACGACTGTGCCATCGACCTCCTCCCTGGAACAGCCCCTCCAAAGGGTCGTCTTTATTCATTGTCTGCTCCTGAAAGAAAGTCCATGGAGGACTACATCAATGGCTCTCTGTCCGCAGGATTAATCCGTTCATCTTCATCTCCTGCTGGTGCTGGCTTCTTCTTTGTGGGGAAGAAGGACGGATCTCTTCGCCCCTGCATCGACTACAGGGGACTCAACGACATCACAGTGAAAAACCGTTACCCTCTGCCTCTGCTCACCTCTGCTTTTGAGTTGCTCCAGGGAGCCACTGTTTTTACCAAGTTGGATCTCAGAAACGCTTACCACCTAGTGCGGATCCGGGAGGGAGATGAATGGAAAACCGCATTCAATACACCAACAGGCCACTACGAGTATCTGGTTATGCCTTTTGGCCTCACCAATGCTCCTGCTGTGTTCCAGGCTCTAGTGAATGATGTACTGCGGGACATGTTAAACAAGTTTGTCTTCGTTTACCTGGATGACATCCTAATCTACTCCAGAAACCTGTCTGAACACACCCGCCATGTCCAGCAAGTCCTTCATCGTCTTCTGGAGAATTCCCTCTACGCCAAGGCAGAGAAATGTGAGTTTCACGTCAAGACAGTGGCCTTCCTGGGGTACATAGTGGCAGAGGGAAGTATCCAAATGGATCCTGCCAAAGTATCAGCAGTCACTTCATGGCCAGTTCCGGAGAACAGAAAGAAGCTGCAACAGTTTCTGGGGTTTGCTAACTTCTACAGAAAGTTTATCCGGAACTACAGTACCGTTGCTGCCCCTCTCACTGCTCTAACCAGCACCAAGCAACCCTTCACCTGGACCCCAGCAGCCGACAAAGCCTTCAGTACCCTCAAGGTGAGGTTCACCTCCGCTCCCATCCTCCAGATGCCTGATGTGGACCGGCAATTCATTGTGGAGGTGGACGCCTCGGATGTGGGAGTTGGTGCTGTGATTTCTCAGTGGGCTGCGGAGGATAGGAAGCTCCATCCCTGTGCCTTTTTCTCACGTCGGTTGTCCCCCTCTGAGTGCAATTACGACATAGGGAACCGTGAGCTGCTGGCTGTGAAGCTTGCCTTGGAGGAGTGGCGTCACTGGCTGGAGGGGTCCACCATTCCATTTCTCGTTTGGACCGATCATAAGAACTTGGAGTACATCCGCACGGCCAAACGGTTGAACTCCAGGCAGTCCCGCTGGGCCCTGTTCTTCACCAGGTTTAATTTCACTCTGTCATACCGGCCTGGATCACGCAACACCAAGCCAGACGCCCTCTCCCGTCAATTCCAGAAGGATGACACCCCCTCCAAGGACCCTGTGTCGATTCTGCCAAGTCCCTGCATCGTTGCAGCTCTGACCTGGGCTGTTGAGGAACAGGTGCTGGAGGCTCTCCGTAACCAGCCAGGTCCCAGCACTTGCCCAGCTGACCGCCTTTTTGTCCCCGAAGACCTGAGGTCCCAGGTCGTTCAGTGGGGACATGACTCCCGCCTAGCTTGTCACCCTGGCTCCACCCGCACTTACAACCTGCTCGCCCAGAGGTTCTGGTGGCCCTCTCTGAGAAGGGATGTACGGGAATTCGTCCAAGCCTGCCCCATCTGCAACCAACACAAGTCGTCCTGCCAGCCCCCAGCCGGATTGCTGCAGCCCCTGCCTGTGCCCAGACGTCCCTGGTCTCACATCGCCCTTGACTTTGTCACGGGGCTGCCCCCTTCAAGTGGCATGACCGTCATTCTCACCATTGTTGACCGTTTCAGCAAGATGGCACACTTCATTCCCCTCCCCAAGCTCCCAACCGCCAAGGAGACCGCCCAGGTGGTCCTGGAACACGTCTTCCGGATCCACGGACTGCCTAAGGATGTAGTTTCTGACCGTGGTCCACAATTCTCCTCCGCTTTTTGGAAGGAGTTCTGTCACCTGCTGGGAGCCACAGTCAGTCTGACTTCCGGATTCCATCCCCAATCCAATGGGCAGTCAGAGCGGGCTAATCAGGAGCTCGAGAAGGCACTGCGATGCATGACTTCACGCAACCCCCACTCCTGGTCGCAGCAATTGACATGGGTGGAGTACGCACACAATTCTCTGACCTGCTCTGCCATCGGTATGTCCCCTTTCCAATGTGTTTATGGATACCAGCCTCCTCTATTTGCCAGCCAGGAAGAGGAGGTTACTTGCCCATCTGCACTTGCTTTTGCCCGTCGATGTCGCCGCACCTGGTCACAAGCCCGAGCCACACTCCTCAGATCCGTTGCCAGCTACACTACCGGGGCCAACCGTCGGAGAATTCCTGCTCCCACCTACCATGTTGGTCAAAGGGTGTGGTTGTCATCGAGGAACCTGCCACTCAGGGTGGAGTCGCAGAAGCTGGCACCTCGGTTCATTGGCCCATTCCCTATCATAAGAGTGATTAGCCCAACTGCTGTCCGGCTCCAACTGCCTAATTCCCTGAGGGTGCACCCCACTTTCCATGTGTCTAAGATTAAGCCCATCCATGAGAGTCCGCTGGTCCCTGCTGCGCCTTGTCCTCCTCCTCCACGGCTCGTCGATGGTGGTCTGGTTTACACCGTCCGCCGCCTGCTTCGGTCCAGACGGAGGGGTAGGGGTCTCCAGTACCTCATTGACTGGGAGGGCTATGGACCTGAGGAAAGGACCTGGGTGCCAGCTAGTCGGATTGTGGATAGGACTCTCATCACCGCTTTCCACCAACGGCATCCTGATCAACCTGCAATCCGTAGGGGCCGCCCCAGAGGGGTCCCTAACCGTCCTGCCCGCTCGGCTTCCTGTCCTGTGCCTGATCCTGTCTCGGGACCTGTCCCATCTCCCGACCACGGCCCTCCGGCTTCCTCCGAGGATGAGGACGTTCACTCGGACCGTTCGGAGAAGTTCTAGCCCTCCTCCGGCTCCCCTCCTCCCGCCCGGCGTGGTGTTGCTCTTGGGACTTCTGGGGCCGTCCCTTGGGGGGGGGGTTCTGTCATGAGCCTCTCACTCCACCGGGTTACCACCTTAATTTTCTTCCACTCTGCTCACCACTCTCTCTACTCAGCCTAACTAGCTCCACCTGTCCCTGCTCTGCTCTGCTCTAATTACTCTGCCAGCTGCGCTGCATTACCCACTACCTCTCCCAGTATTTAAGGCCCTGTCTTTCAGCTCTCCGGTGTCAGATCGTCTGCAAAGCTCACACCCGGAACCTGTTTGCTCGCGCTTCTGGCTCACCCTGGTTTTGTGACCCCGGACCTGCCTGATTTTTGGATACTCTTCTGCCCCAGGAGATCCAGACCTGCTTCTGCCATTACGACTCCTGACTACTCTTCAATCCCGGTAACTCTGACCAGCCTTCTGCCTTGCTACTACGTATTTTGGATTTCCCTTGAACTGTACTGCTGCCTTGTTTCATTCCGCCCTGTTGTGTCTGTGTCTCCCCCCCCCAGGACTTCTGGACCACCCACCACCGGCTTCATAGGACGCATCGCTGCCACTGGGGGGGGCACAGACCCAGCACATTGGACGGGATCCCTGTTACCCCTGGAGCCTTCATTCACTCCCTACTTCCCTTTTCCCTTAAGTTTTAATAAACTTTCTGGTGTGACGCAATTGTGGTCCTCTGGTCGTCTGTCTGAACCGTGACAGTAATAAAGCCCTTTTGTGGGGAAAACTCATTCTGATTGGCTGGGCCTGGCTCCCCAGTCATGTGAAATCCATAGAGTAGGGGCTAATTTATTTATTTTAATTGACTGATTTCCTTATATGAACTGTAACTCAGCAAAATCTTTGAAATTGTTGCATGTTGTGTTTATATTTTTTGTTCGGTATAACTACACTTTAGAGCAGAAGCTCAATCTCTATTTATACTCGACCATCCTCACGGCCAGACAATTGTCTGTTACAATACAGCATTTCCAGACTCTCTTCAGGCCGGGGCTTTAGTCAGGGCATTTAATATTTTGTCTGTCAATTGGAACAGTTCATTCACCACAGGATGCTCCTGATGATGAACACAATTAATTAAGTATACATTTTAGGAGAGACATTGCTCTCAAAGACCAGACCGCAGGGAATAGAGCGATACGAGGTGATACGGTTAGTGATCCAGGTTGACTCATGTTTGGTTAGAAATCATTAAATTACAGTAATGACTAATTTCTCGTTCCTGCATGCAATACGCCAGAGACCACCAAGGGTTTTTATAAAGAGCTCGCAAAGAATAACAAACACTGAACGGCTCAGAGAAGGGCTACGTGATTATACAGAGTAATTCAAAAGTTCATTAATAAAACAATACAGAAACATTCCTAAATTATTTGAGATAAAGGCAATTTGCATAATTCATTACGATTAATCAGACGGCAACCCACTGTGGCGCTCGTTAGAAGAGAAAGAGGACACATGAAACCGGTCCCAGAGAAAGGCCCTTTCAATCTACAAACAATGATTTGAATCTACCCTTGAATAGGAGAATTAACCTTTTTTGCACTATGACGTCCCGGACGTATTAAAACACAATCCTTCAGTGATTTACATTTATGTGCTCTAATATTCTATTAACACTGGAAAGCTTTTTCAGAAATGAATCCTCCGGGTTTTTGCATATCAAGGCATAAAAGGCTTTCAACGAAAGCTTGAGGGCAAGAAATCATTTCAGGGTGTTTTGAAACCACAGCTTGAATCTAAGAACGTTCTTGACATTTTGAAAAGAAGCTCAGTTCTCAAGCCGCTAACCTTGTGAGCTTATTACAGAAAAAATACATCTGACTAGGGGAGTGGAATTTTTGTTTGTGCCATATTCACTGCAGTATTTGCTATGAATGGATGTCCTTTGTCTGTAACGATGTCTAAATGGTAAAATGTGTAATATGTTGAAGAGATCCTAGATTTAGGGAGATAAAGCTTATTAGGTTGTTAACAGCGTAGTCCAGTGTTAGGGCACAGCTGTATAGTTGAGGCTAGACTTAGGCTTACTGTGCACTTTCTTAGGCCTGTCTGAATATGATTGCAATGCTATTACTATTATAGCAGTACCTTTTGTGTATATTCATCAGCCCAATGCGCATGCAAAGTCAATACGCATGGAATGTGAATACGCATGGATATCTCCAAAAACATATGTGGTTGAATTTCAGAACAGGGACAGAGGAAGCTCCTTTGATTAAATAGGCCTGTGGATGAGAAGACCTCATTTATAAACAGCAAAACTATTAGCTAAGTAACTAGTAGCTAAGTAACTAGTAGCTAAGTAACTAGTAGCTAAGTACCGCACTTGCACTTTAAGAGACAGATGAACAAGAAACAAAAGCTCCAGCTCACATAAACACCATCTGGTGAGTTTGTTGAGGCTGCACCTTGACAGGATGAATTAGTCTGGAAAAACTGTCAGATACATGGAACAAAATTAGATTTTCCCACCTCGTAATGAAATCTGACTGAGTGTAATGAAAAACCATTGGATCTTGAAAACACTTGAGATGAACTGTAGAAGTCTGCCTGTGAAGAAAGTTCCTCCTACATGTCGATCTAATTGTTTGGTCTCTCTCTCCGGTCTCAATATCTCACCATATCTTCCCCATATCATCTAAATTGGATGTTTGCCCTAATTCACTTTAGGTGGGAATTTGATGTTATTCTAACGGTTGTTTTGTGTTCTTCTCGTCAGCCATAAGCAATTTAGTTTGAAGTGAGGCAACTCCTCTTCTCTCTCTGCTGTGACCTGCAGCACAATAGGATAATTGTGCTCGGAGCCAAGGCATAGCGGCTGGAATTTTAATATCAAAGTATTCCTCTATGCCTATACCTGACACTTCCTCCTCTTCATGTTCCTCACGCTTGACTGGACTGAGGCTATTCATCCTGTGTATCACACAACACGGCCCTCAAGCATCTACATCCAGTCAGTCATTCATAGTGTATGTTCCCCCCTTTCAAAGGATTCTCTCTACCTGCTCTGGACAGCTCCTCTCCTTGCGAACACTAATGATGGATTCAGGAGGAAGTAGGTGACAGCTGATTGTACACACCCTCACTCATAGATTTGACCCTCTCCATGACACATAATGAATGTGTGAATCTGTCCAACTAGGTTTGATGGAGCCCTTCCCTCCCAGTTTGTTACTGTAGTGGTCCCTCTCCTTGTGTCCAAATATACTGTTGTAGTCTGGCATTAGTGCCGGCCAGCGCGTCTGTTTCTGTTAGGAACCCTCATCATAGACTCTCTCCACTCCCACACTGCATTATCACAATTCCCAGCGGTCAGAACAAAGAGCCTGCTGTAATTTAGAAAGGAAATGATATTTTGTGATAGTTACTGAGACAGATGGAAAGTGTGAGAGAAGAGAGAGAGATAGGGGCGGAGGACAGAAAATAAGAAAGTAACTTCCTGTGAACAGGTTAATGGGAGTGAGACTTGGAATGAGCTGATGCCTATCAGGACGTGGTGAGAGGGAGCGAGAGGGAGAGGGAGCGAGAGGGAGAGAGAGGGAAAGAGAGAAGGAGGGGGAGAGAGAGAGGGAGAGAGAGGGAGGGAAAGAGAGAGGTAGAGAGAGAGAGAGAGGGAGAGAGAGGGAGGGAAAGAGAGAGGGAGAGAGAGGGAGGGAAAGAGAGAGAGAGAGAGGGAGAGAGAGGGAGGGAAAGAGAGAGGCACTAAATGACATTCTGATGGATTTCAGTCTTTTTTCCATCCATGGCCCCATTTCTTGATGCGTGTGCATTTATATATTTTTTGGCTTGTAAATTGCCTAATGGACAAGTTACCGTAGCATGAGGTGGGTCGGGTCCAATAAGGCAGTTAATGATTCTGGGGAAATTAAAGATTCATTTCCAAAGTTACCCTTCGATGAGGTCAATGGCCAGTCATTTAGAAGATGGTTGAAGATTGATCACGAATAGAACCAACTGAAAATGTATCTCATCAAATGTTCTCTCACCTGTTTCAGCCATAGACGGCTTGTTTTCGTTTCTTGACATCACTGGCATGGTTAGTCATGCTTATGTGTAGCTATTAAATTGGAGACTGAAATCACAGGGAAGTAATGCAACTTGAAGCTATAGCTCCATGCTGGTTCTCCCCGACTGAACACTGCAGTGTGCACTGCATCTTCCCTCCAATACAGACGCCCAGGCTCTCGTTACATCAGCATGGCAGGGATCTGAGAAGATATCTGTTCTTGCTTTTGATGTAATTTGCAGAGATAGCATGTGTCTATATTTCGAACAAAATCGACTCTGGTAGAAGATTATATCACCTCTCCACAGTTCATTTAAAAAATGCTGTTTTATTAGAGGGGTGAGACGAGAGATGCTTTAAAGGGAAGATAAGATCTGGAGGAAAATTGGGGTTTGTAGA
Source organism: Coregonus lavaretus (assembly GCF_964263955.1). Lineage (NCBI taxonomy): Eukaryota > Metazoa > Chordata > Actinopteri > Salmoniformes > Salmonidae > Coregonus > Coregonus lavaretus. The sequence continues at coordinate 11,839,392 of NC_139999.1, read as the reverse complement.
ATGTTGAATTTGTTTCTATCTTATTTGATTATTCGTCAGATTTTTTTTTTTTATGACATTGAACTTTTTGAACTACTTGTAAAACACTTGAGGCAGCTTGCCACCCTATCATAACCATATGGTATTACTGTACATGTAAACAAGTGGACCTTGATGATGAGCACAAACAATTTATCGAAGTAAATAAGAACAGCTCAACATGGTTTCCACAGCCATAGAGTGATTTAAGATGCTTTTCCAACTGAGGTACTGGGGAACCTCCTCTAACAGATGTTCCTAACTAATTATCTATTGTAGCGCAGATCTCACATATCCCTGAATCCCATCCTGTGGGAGGCTGGTCATCCGTGTTTCATATCCTTGGCTCTGTCTCCGGTTCTCCTGTTACCTGGCGCACTCCCCTCCATCTGTACAAGGGAACCTAAAGCACAGAGGCTAGCCCACCAGCAACACACTCACCTAATTGCAGTCTACTATATATAGTGCCTTCAGAAAGTATTCACACCACTTGACTTTTTCCACATTTTGTTGCGTTACAGCCTGAATTTAAAATGGATAATATTGAGATGTTTTGTCACTGGGCTATACACAATACCCCATAATGTCAAAGTGTAATTATGTTTTTTGAAAAAAAAAATTGAATTAGTAATAAATTAAAAGCTGAAATGTCTTGAGTCAATAAGTATTCAAGTCTAAATAAGTTCAGGTGTAAAAGTGTGCTTAACAAGTCACATAATAATAGTGTTTAAGAATGACTACCTCATCTCTGTACCCCACAAATACAAGTATCTGTAAGGTCCCTCAGTCGAGCAGTGAATTTCAAACACAGATTCACCTACAAAGACCAGGAAAGTTTTCCAATGCCTCGCAAAGAAGGGCACCAAATGGTAGAGGAAAGGGGAAAAAAACAGATATTGACTATCCATTTGATCATGGTGAAGTTATTAATTATACTTTGGATGGTGTATCAATATACCCAGTCACTACAAAGATACAGGCGTCCTTCCTAACTCAATTGCCAGAGAGGAAGGAAACCGCTCATGGATTTCACCATGAGGCCAAAGGTGACATAAAAACAGTTACAGAGTTTATTGGCTGTGATAGGAGAAAACTGAGGATGGATCAACAACATTGTAGTTACTCCACAATACTAACTTCATTGACAGAGGGAAAAGAAGGACTCCTGTACAGAATACAAATATTCCAAAACATGCATTGCTTAAGGCACTAAAGTAATACTGCAAAAAATGTGGGAAAGTAATTAACTTTTTGTCCTGAATACAAAGTGTTATGTTTGGGGCAAATCCAATACAACACATTACTGAGTACCACTCTCCATATTTTCAAGCAAAGTGGTGGCTGCATCATGTTATGGGTATGCTTGTAAATGTTAAGGACTGGGGAGTTTTTCAGGATAAAAAATAAACGAAATGGAGCTAAGCACATACAAAGTCCTAGAGGAAAACCTGGTTCAGTCTGCTTTCCACGAGACACTGGGAGATGAATTCACCTTTCAGCAGGACAATACCCTAAAACACAAGGCCAAATCTACACTGGAGTTGCGTACCAAGAAGACTGAAAGTGAATGTTCCTGAGTGGCCGATTTACAGTTTTTACTTAAATCTACTTGAAAACCTATTTCAAGACCTGAAAATGGTTGTCTAGCAATGATCAACAACCAATTTGACAGAGCTTGAAGAATTTTCTAAATAATAATGGGCAAATGTTGCACAATCCAGGTGTGGAAAGCTCTTAGAGACTTACCCAGATAGACTCACAGCTGTAATTACTGCCAAAGGTGTTTCTAATAATACAAAGTATTGACTCAGGGGTGTGAATACTTATGTCAATTAGATATTTCTGTATTTCATTTTCAATACATTTGCAAAAAATGTCTAAAAACATATTTTCACTTTTTCATTATGGGGATTTTGAGGGAAAAAAATTGTGTGAGGAAAAAAATCAAGTTAATCAATTTTGAATACAGGCTGTAACACACCAACATGTATAATACGTCAAGGGGTATGAATACTTTCTGAAGAAGCTGTACACCTATTGGATAACTGTCCTACGCCACATGGCTTAGAATAAAGTCAGTTTACACCAAGTTTTGACTGTGTGCATATTTAGTGCTACTCAACCATACAAAAACTCAAAGGTTAGTAGAAACATTTCACAATAGCCATACATAATTTGTGGTTTATGCTAGAACACTGGACTGTTATGGGAACAGACCCTTTTAAATAGATGTGATCAAGGATGTAACCACACAGTGATGGCTAGCCCTAACATGACGAATTAGCAATCAATTAAGCTATGACCTAGGAGACATTTCAGAACTCCACATTAAACTTTACAATATTATATTCAATAATTTGTGAGAAATGCAAGCCCATGGGATTTGAGTCAACTATAACTCCTAATCCTGTGTGAATCCTTTCCAAAAGGAATGTAGGATCTGAGCATGGAAAACACGTTTTCTGCTCTTAACTTAACAGTACACCCTGCGATGAGGATGTAAGCACATTTACGTACATTAATAATTTAACAAAGAAGTATTTACAAGAGGAGCAAATTAAAACAGCGCACAAAACTTTCACAAACACCATCTAAATGTTTCAGAAGGCGAAGGTCAGTGGAAATAATAGGGTTTTTAGCTTCATAACACAGAATGACAGAACAGTTCTGGTTATACCAGTTGTCTAAAAACCCACAGCCACTACAGTACCTAGCGTGTTTTTACTCAGGCTAATAGACCAAACGGCTGAATGATTAAACAATAGTGGATACGGTAGTAGAGGGAGGTTCAACATCTAAAATAACCCACTCAGCCAGACCATGTGACTGTTACGAGAATTTCTATCTCTAATTCAACCTAAGCTTGAATCATTACCAGAGGTTGTAAGGCTCTGGTTTTAATCATAAATGATTCAAGGTCCACAACCAGCAAGAATGATCTGTATTTTTATTCATGGACAGCTCTGGCGCCAAAACCCATACACTCCTGTTTTATACCCCTTGACACACAAAGGCACTTTGCTCCGCCCACCTTTAGGAGGCTTTCTTAAACAGTTTCCACCTTCTCCTTCACCCTGGAATGTTTAGTCCCGCCCCCCTCTGTTAGTGGGTTGACACTACATTATAATTCTAACACAGTTTACACATTTATACTGTATTTGGGGTGAAATCCTTTAGTCATTATTCTTAAAATACAAATTAATCTAACAATCCACCCCTTTGACTAAATGTCTTCACATTCAGGATAAATGTATTTTACAAGCATGATTAATCTCAGAGATCACGTCAGAACTAATAAACATTTCATCCAATTGCGGTCTTTCAGGGTCCAAATCCTCGTCATCCACCAAGCCTGGAGGATCGTTTTTCACATTCCCCTGGTCAGAGTCCGGAGTCAGTCCATCTCTCATCATTGTTTAGATATTGCATTTCACCAACGCCTGACTCACCAATCCTCGGACACAGGGAACAAGACAACAACCACATAATACAAGAATACCCATACAAACACTGACCGCTCCTAAGATGGTGGCTGCTATGGTTTCCATTTACCAAATATTTCATCAAACCACCCTATCCACGATGTACTAACTTCTGAGTTCTCAGTTCATTCTTCACTTAGTGCAGTTAATTCTGTAAGAGCTCTGGTGACTGTCCCATCCAGTGTGGTGTTGTTAGGGATAAATGTGCAACAATGGCTTATCATTCTATAGACACCGGCCCTTTCTGCCTGATCTAGAACCAACCTCTACTAAGTTATGAGCGGGATGGAGGATCATCGCTCGGAGATCCCCTTTACTGCATCTCTAGTCTGGTCAATAAATCGTTGTTGGTTGTAATAGATATCATTTATCCAATCCACATTCTTGTTTATTGTCACCCACCAGAAAAATGTTGTGGTAAAACCCTCCCATATTTGATTCATAGCTTTGTATTCGTCTGGAACACCCCTGGGGATGCCTATACCATCTATCCAAATTGGCCTATTTCCTTCCTGACCTATATTTCTACTCCTCCTGATTATTCTTCCTGTCACTGGTCTTTGATGACTAATTCTTACAGGTTTGGACCAACAATACTGGTGCACAAGTACCCACCCATCCTTCTGGTAATGTCTGTCGAATGCTCCCTTTGTTAGTACATGCCCACCACACATCAGTCAGAGGGATGGTAAGGTTCCTAATTTTTCCCCTCCCTTCCTTATCTAAATCAGTCACATTAATTATCTCTTTACAGCCATCAAAATCACCCAACTTACGGGTGCCATTTCTATGTCTGTAACTGGTATTCGCCAGGAGTTAAAGTGAATCTAGGTGGGCTGGCCGAGTAAGTCAACTTTGCCAGCCCAATCCCTGTGCAATTGGGCTCTTTTTGATTGGACCCCAGGTCTAATACACAGGGAAACATTGCCTTTGGCATTGGGGCGGTCAACATTGTCGGTCGCCCAATGGAGCATGCATAACAATTGGTCTCCCCCAAGGCCCTAGCGGTGTACTTCATCCACTTTAACCAGAGATTCTCATCAGGGACCCCCTCCACTTCCCCTTGGTTCCATTCTTGGAGGATAAAATCTTTCATAGTGGACGGGTTAGTCGAATTGACTCCGTCATCCCTTGACTGATCTACTCGGTCTATTGCTATTAATGGATTAATGACAGTACCTGTGCCCTCCATATCTTTTGACTCCATCAAATGTAATCTTAGACAAGTATCCCATCCGTATTCGTCTGCGCAAGCCCAGTAAATTCTTTTCATGTCCTCTTTAGTGACCTTTACTATTGTTACTACCATCTCCGTGGGGATGTCGTTATACCTTCTTATCCTCCATCTGGATGTCCAGCCCCCCCGTCTCATATCTCCGTCCCCCAGTATCTCTAAATACCTGAGCCCAGGAACAATCCGCCGAGGGAGCTGAACATAAATACAATGGGATCTTATAATCCCACGTTGCTTGCTTATCCGTCCTGATAAAATCCCTAATCCTAATTTTGAATCTTACTCCCCACTCTTCTCTGACTCCTATTTCTCCCGGGTTTGACCTGAAGACTGATTGTTGGACATGACAAGTCCATATTTAAATATTTCAAACCTAACACAACCCCCCCTCTTGCTGTAATCAATCAAGAAGATAGCAAAGGAGAGACAGGTTTTAGCCTGAACTCTGCTTAATCCTGGTGCCGCTCCCGTCACAATGTTTGAAGAGTGTCACGATCGTCGTAGGGAATAGACCAAGGCGCAGCGTGATGAACGAACATGTTTAAACTTTATTATCTTTAGTGATAATAGACAACAATAAACAAAACAAGAAACGACTCGTGAAGTCCACGGTAACAATGACCAACACGGAACAAGAACCCACAAACACAAAGGGAAAACAGATAGTTTAAATATGGCTCCCAATCAGAGACAACCAACGACAGCTGACACTCGTTGCCTCTGATTGGGAGTCACTCTGGCCAACATAGAAATAAACACAACTAGAACTACCAACATAGAAATCTAACACATAGAATGAACACACCCTGGCTCAACATATAGAGTCCCAGAGCCAGGGTGTGACAGTACCCCCCCCCTAAAGGCGCGGACCGCGACCGCGCCTCCACTAGAACAAAACAGGGGAGGGCTGGGTGGGCATTCCTCCTCGGCGGCGGTTCTGGCTCCGGCCTTGCCCACCACCCTCCAATAAACCCCCCATAGCGCCCTTGGTCCAGTCTGGCCCCGCTGGCTGGAGCTGAACTGGACGTAGCAGGAGCGGTTAGCTTCAGCTCCGTAGTGGAGCAGTTGACCGGTACCTTACCAGGCACCGGTGACCCCTGCACGGGTAGTGCTGGACTGACGACTCGCACCCCTGGCTTGGTGCGTGGAGGAGGAACGGGCCCTACCAGGCTGACGACTCGCACCCCTGGCTTGGTGCGTGGAGGAGGAACGGGCCTTACCAGGCTGACGACTCGCACCCCTGGCTTGGTGCGTGGAGGAGGAATGGGCCTTACCAGGCTGACGACTCGCACCCCTGGCTTGGTGCGAGTAGCAGGAACGGGCCTTACCAGGCTGACGACTCGCACCCCTGGCTTGGTGCGAGTAGCAGGAACAGGCCGGACCGGGCTGGCGACGCACACCGTAGGCTTGGTGCGAGGAGCAGGGACAGGCCGGACCGGGCTGGCGACGCACACCGTAGGCTTGGTGCGTGGAGCAGGGACAGGCCGAACCGGGCTGTGGAGACGGATAGGAGACCTGGAGTGAAGAGCGGCCACAACCCGTCCCGGCTGAATGCCTACCCTCACACACTCTGTGTGAGGCATCCGCACAGGACGTACAGGGCTGTGTACCCGTACTGGCATAACAGCACGTGACACTGGAGCAGGATATCCGGGACCGCGGAGAGGCATTGGAGACCACGAGCGTTGAGCCGGCACACTCCGTCCTGGCTGCATACCCCCCTTCGCACGACACGTGCGGGGTGCTCGCACAGGACGTACAGGACTATGCCGGACCACTCGTGGCACAGTACGCCGCTCCGCATACCGCGGAACCTGCCACGTCCCATGCTGCCATGCCTGAGTACGGGAAGTTGGTTCCGCTCTCCATCCAGGCTCCGCCAACCTGCCTTCTGGCCCCCCTAACCCGGTGGCCTCCTCTCCAAATCGCCCTGTGGCAGCCTGCTGCTGCCCAGCCGCCCATGCCGTGTGCCCCCCCCCTAAAAATTTTTTGGGGTTGCCTCTCGTCCGTCCGACGATGACACTGCTGACGCCGCTGCTCCTCTCTCGCCAGGGCCTTAATCCTAGCCCAAGGTCCCTTGCCCCCGAGCATGTCCTCCCAGGACCACGATTTGCCCACCTGGGCCATCGCCAACCTCTCCATCTCCTTTCCCGGCGCTTCCTCCCATGTCCAGTCCAAGATCTGCCCCTGGACACGCTGCTTGGTCCTTTTATGGTGGGTTCTTCTGTCACGATCGTCGTAGGGAATAGACCAAGGCGCAGCGTGATGAACGAACATGTTTAAACTTTATTATCTTTAGTGATAATAGACAACAATAAACAAAACAAGAAACGACTCGTGAAGTCCACGGTAACAATGACCAACACGGAACAAGAACCCACAAACACAAAGGGAAAACAGATAGTTTAAATATGGCTCCCAATCAGAAACAACCAACGACAGCTGACACTCGTTGCGTCTGATTGGGAGTCACTCTGGCCAACATAGAAATAAACACAACTAGAACTACCAACATAGAAATCTAACACATAGAATGAACACACCCTGGCTCAACATATAGAGTCCCAGAGCCAGGGTGTGACAAAGAGAGACAAAAGACAGCCATGGATTGAAGTAAGAGCAAGCACTTCAACCCTAGGTCACCTAAGTCTTCTGCCTAGCAACAAAGAATAAAAACCTCTATGTTCATGATTAACCCAGTTATATCTAATAGCCCACCAAAAAAAAACCTCATCATCTTTAAATCACGACCAATGTCATATCCCTATTTACTCTCTACCATTTTGGTAACATCCCTGATATATGTATGAAAAGCTAAGACTGTTTGGGAAGAGAGCAACAACATAAACTGTTCTTCCTCCTTAGAGTTCCAAATGATTTTACCATGGGCTGCCATTGCCTTCCCATAGATAAGATCACTTAATTTACCAGTATGCAGTACATAATGGAGTACCCAAGCTTTACAGCAGTCCATCATCACCAAAAAGCTCATAATTCTTCATCTATTTTTTTCCCTATCTAGTCCCTATCTTCCTGACCTTATTGCTAAATCAATGATCTATGCAATAGCTGTTTCGCCTTGGATTGTACCTTCCTCTGATTACTGCAGCTCATTGCATCAATTTAGTTTCAAATATCACCCAACAAACCATTCCATCCCACAGCATAGCAAACACCACCCTGAACATAAATACAATGGGATCTTATAATCCCACGTTGCTTGCTTATCCGTCCTGATAAAATCCCTAATCCTAATTTTGAATCTTACTCCCCACTCTTCTCTGACTCCTATTTCTCCCGGGTTTGACCTGAAGACTGATTGTTGGACATGACAAGTCCATATTTAAATATTTCAAACCTAACACAACCCCCCCTCTTGCTGTAATCAATCAAGAAGATAGCAAAGGAGAGACAGGTTTTAGCCTGAACTCTGCTTAATCCTGGTGCCGCTCCCGTCACAATGTTTGAAGAGTGTCACGATCGTCGTAGGGAATAGACCACGAGCGTTGAGACCACGAGCGTTGAGCCGGCACACTCCGTCCTGGCTGCATACCCCCCTTCGCACGACACGTGCGGGGTGCTCGCACAGGACGTACAGGACTATGCCGGACCACTCGTGGCACAGTACGCCGCTCCGCATACCGCGGAACCTGCCACGTCCCATGCTGCCATGCCTGAGTACGGGAAGTTGGTTCCGCTCTCCATCCAGGCTCCGCCAACCTGCCTTCTGGCCCCCCTAACCCGGTGGCCTCCTCTCCAAATCGCCCTGTGGCAGCCTGCTGCTGCCCAGCCGCACATGCCGTGTGCCCCCCCCCTAAAAATTTTTTGGGGTTGCCTCTCGTCCGTCCGACGATGACACTGCTGACGCCGCTGCTCCTCTCTCGCCAGGGCCTTAATCCTAGCCCAAGGTCCCTTGCCCCCGAGCATGTCCTCCCAGGACCACGATTTGCCCACCTGGGCCATCGCCAACCTCTCCATCTCCTTTCCCGGCGCTTCCTCCCATGTCCAGTCCAAGATCTGCCCCTGGACACGCTGCTTGGTCCTTTTATGGTGGGTTCTTCTGTCACGATCGTCGTAGGGAATAGACCAAGGCGCAGCGTGATGAACGAACATGTTTAAACTTTATTATCTTTAGTGATAATAGACAACAATAAACAAAACAAGAAACGACTCGTGAAGTCCACGGTAACAATGACCAACACGGAACAAGAACCCACAAACACAAAGGGAAAACAGATAGTTTAAATATGGCTCCCAATCAGAAACAACCAACGACAGCTGACACTCGTTGCGTCTGATTGGGAGTCACTCTGGCCAACATAGAAATAAACACAACTAGAACTACCAACATAGAAATCTAACACATAGAATGAACACACCCTGGCTCAACATATAGAGTCCCAGAGCCAGGGTGTGACAAAGAGAGACAAAAGACAGCCATGGATTGAAGTAAGAGCAAGCACTTCAACCCTAGGTCACCTAAGTCTTCTGCCTAGCAACAAAGAATAAAAACCTCTATGTTCATGATTAACCCAGTTATATCTAATAGCCCACCAAAAAAAAACCTCATCATCTTTAAATCACGACCAATGTCATATCCCTATTTACTCTCTACCATTTTGGTAACATCCCTGATATATGTATGAAAAGCTAAGACTGTTTGGGAAGAGAGCAACAACATAAACTGTTCTTCCTCCTTAGAGTTCCAAATGATTTTACCATGGGCTGCCATTGCCTTCCCATAGATAAGATCACTTAATTTACCAGTATGCAGTACATAATGGAGTACCCAAGCTTTACAGCAGTCCATCATCACCAAAAAGCTCATAATTCTTCATCTATTTTTTTCCCTATCTAGTCCCTATCTTCCTGACCTTATTGCTAAATCAATGATCTATGCAATAGCTGTTTCGCCTTGGATTGTACCTTCCTCTGATTACTGCAGCTCATTGCATCAATTTAGTTTCAAATATCACCCAACAAACCATTCCATCCCACAGCATAGCAAACACCACCCTGAACATAAATACAATGGGATCTTATAATCCCACGTTGCTTGCTTATCCGTCCTGATAAAATCCCTAATCCTAATTTTGAATCTTACTCCCCACTCTTCTCTGACTCCTATTTCTCCCGGGTTTGACCTGAAGACTGATTGTTGGACATGACAAGTCCATATTTAAATATTTCAAACCTAACACAACCCCCCCTCTTGCTGTAATCAATCAAGAAGATAGCAAAGGAGAGACAGGTTTTAGCCTGAACTCTGCTTAATCCTGGTGCCGCTCCCGTCACAATGTTTGAAGAGTGTCACGATCGTCGTAGGGAATAGACCACGAGCGTTGAGACCACGAGCGTTGAGCCGGCACACTCCGTCCTGGCTGCATACCCCCCTTCGCACGACACGTGCGGGGTGCTCGCACAGGACGTACAGGACTATGCCGGACCACTCGTGGCACAGTACGCCGCTCCGCATACCGCGGAACCTGCCACGTCCCATGCTGCCATGCCTGAGTACGGGAAGTTGGTTCCGCTCTCCATCCAGGCTCCGCCAACCTGCCTTCTGGCCCCCCTAACCCGGTGGCCTCCTCTCCAAATCGCCCTGTGGCAGCCTGCTGCTGCCCAGCCGCACATGCCGTGTGCCCCCCCCCTAAAAATTTTTTGGGGTTGCCTCTCGTCCGTCCGACGATGACACTGCTGACGCCGCTGCTCCTCTCTCGCCAGGGCCTTAATCCTAGCCCAAGGTCCCTTGCCCCCGAGCATGTCCTCCCAGGATCACGATTTGCCCACCTGGGCCATCGCCAACCTCTCCATCTCCTTTCCCGGCGCTTCCTCCCATGTCCAGTCCAAGATCTGCCCCTGGACACGCTGCTTGGTCCTTTTATGGTGGGTTCTTCTGTCACGATCGTCGTAGGGAATAGACCAAGGCGCAGCGTGATGAACGAACATGTTTAAACTTTATTATCTTTAGTGATAATAGACAACAATAAACAAAACAAGAAACGACTCGTGAAGTCCACGGTAACAATGACCAACACGGAACAAGAACCCACAAACACAAAGGGAAAACAGATAGTTTAAATATGGCTCCCAATCAGAAACAACCAACGACAGCTGACACTCGTTGCGTCTGATTGGGAGTCACTCTGGCCAACATAGAAATAAACACAACTAGAACTACCAACATAGAAATCTAACACATAGAATGAACACACCCTGGCTCAACATATAGAGTCCCAGAGCCAGGGTGTGACAAAGAGAGACAAAAGACAGCCATGGATTGAAGTAAGAGCAAGCACTTCAACCCTAGGTCACCTAAGTCTTCTGCCTAGCAACAAAGAATAAAAACCTCTATGTTCATGATTAACCCAGTTATATCTAATAGCCCACCAAAAAAAAACCTCATCATCTTTAAATCACGACCAATGTCATATCCCTATTTACTCTCTACCATTTTGGTAACATCCCTGATATATGTATGAAAAGCTAAGACTGTTTGGGAAGAGAGCAACAACATAAACTGTTCTTCCTCCTTAGAGTTCCAAATGATTTTACCATGGGCTGCCATTGCCTTCCCATAGATAAGATCACTTAATTTACCAGTATGCAGTACATAATGGAGTACCCAAGCTTTACAGCAGTCCATCATCACCAAAAAGCTCATAATTCTTCATCTATTTTTTTCCCTATCTAGTCCCTATCTTCCTGACCTTATTGCTAAATCAATGATCTATGCAATAGCTGTTTCGCCTTGGATTGTACCTTCCTCTGATTACTGCAGCTCATTGCATCAATTTAGTTTCAAATATCACCCAACAAACCATTCCATCCCACAGCATAGCAAACACCACCCATGAACTGCTGAAAATCCCCTAAATTCAACATAACAACCCTTTATAAACATCATGCTGGGTGTGTTGTTTTTTATTTGAAAAACCCAATTGAAAAACAACAATCAAAGATAGCCAGGCTCAACTTAATTTGGTAGCTCACTTTTATGACCTAAATACTGCCTAACTTCACTACTGCTTCCCTACCCCTTAGCAACATTCCAATGAGATAAGCTAATCTCTTTCTCCTGGTTATACATTTTGTTAACCTTCAATTACCATCAGTAATCTAAAGATGGTAGCACACACAAAACATGATACAGATATCCCCAGTCCTAACCCATCAATAATGTTTGTATCAATCTAATTCCTCATAACTAATCCATAAAACCACTCAAAATTCCTCGAGTATACAATGATTATTTAATTGATTATCCTAAATCTGCTACATGTGATCTCATCTCAAATGATCCATTATCAATTATTTGATCCACCCCCTAGGTAAATCTCTCTCCCCTTCTATTCTGGAGTTCTACCCTGTCTACTATTCTGCTCATGATGGATTGCATATCTCTTCACCTCGGTTAACGAAGTAGTTCCCCATCCCACTAAAGTCCTCTTAATATTCCTGCTTATTTCTGGTCTCATTCCACTAAGGAATGCTATTTTTAGCTGCTGATGGTACGGAGTATCATTTCCCTACCCCTGGGGAGGCTCAGGTATGCCACCATTTGCGTTAAATACATTTCTCAGTCTCTCTAAGTATTGGCTGATGGTCTCACTGTCTTCCTGTTTACATTCATGTACTTTGGAGAAGTCTGCATGTCGATGGTAATGTTCCCTCAAATTATTATACAACTCAGTTATTTTCCCCTTTATCTCCCCAATTTACTATTCCTTTCCTCATTGCAACTTGTTGCATTGATGTTCTTAAAATGTAAACCTATTGTTTAATAACTTCATACTTATAACCAATGTTTTTTCAATCCATCATCCTAATAGTAAAAACGATATCCCATTGTTCACGTAACGAAACTAAATATAATTTTTCCACCATTTATTTTCATCCACCACTGGTGTTACTCAACCTATACAATAAAGTAATAACCATTTGAATTCATCAAAGCACTTTCTTTCAGTAAAGTCTTTAGACCTCTAATTGACATTTTCCAGCTCAATCTAACTCGCTTGACCGTCTCTATTTTTTCCCGCTAACCAGAGCCATAAATTATCGTCCTTAACTCAATTTTCACAGCTCTATCACCACTCCAGCTCGCCATTCAATCCCTTTAATAATAATAATAATAATAATATGCCATTTAGCAGACGCTTTTATCCAAAGCGACTTACAGTCATGCGTGCATAAATTTTTTTGTGTACGGGTGGTCCCGGGGATTGAACCCACTACCTTGGCGTTACAAGCGCCGTGCTCTACCAGCTGAGCTACAGAGGACCCGTTCTCCGTTAACCGTTCTCTCTGATTCGGCCCCAATCAATAAAACAAATACTTGATATCGTTGATAAGCATACACTTAATGACATTCCTACCATCTGAACTATGTACTGTCTCTCACCTCTCCCCCCCTCTCCTGCTCCTTCCTACATTATGGGGGAGGCGCGGGGACCTTCCCTACAAATCTTCCTTCTTAGGAAATAATGTCATTCGTACTTGTAACATATTTTCATAGACCTATCTAGAATACTACTAAAGCTATCTAATGCAACTTTTAATACACGTAAAAACTCTCTCTCCCTACACCCATTTACCATTGAATAAGTGCGTCTTCCTAGTTACCCCACAACCACGCCTCAAATGTTCCATTCAGCATTAACCAACCAAATACTAAGTAGTATCTGGTTATCATTCATACCAGCCGTTGAATTCCCTCATACACACAGATTTCACCTTATGCCATTCAAATGCCCAACAAACCATAATAGTTCAATGGAACCCTCTATTGGCTCTCTACTATTTATACATTACTTCTATAACCACTTTAGTTATGGTCCGATTACCCATTAAACCTTATCACATAACCTCATCACCTAATCAAACAACGGCACAACCTTAAACTCATATCGGCCGGCTGGTAGCCCAGTAACCAAGAGCACCGTGTCAGCAACCGAAAGGTCGCCGGCTCCAACTCCCGAGCCGACCAGGCGAAAAATCTGCCGATGTGCCCCCGAGCAAGGCACCCAACCCCCACCGCTCCTGCAAGTCGCTCCGGACCAGAGTGTCTGCCAAATGACCAAAAATGCAAATGTAAATATTCTCTACTTTCTCACTCATGACGTACGTCTACGTTTGGGTGAGAAAGTTCATACGTAAATATCGTTGGAATTTTATAGGTACCTCTCAAATAATCGCTTCGTGGTGTTTTTAGCCAATTCTTAATCGACACGAATAATTTTTTCAAACATTTTACCCGTTGAACCCAAAAATTGACTGTCCTATCTCTGACACTGCCCTTTCCTTTACCCCTGCAGTCACGATGGTTATGACCTGTTCTGTTACAGTATTTACACGGGGCCTTATTCCTCTTTGTTACAGTTAAAGCACTTCCTCTCTCCTTCGTGCTTCAAAAAGACCCTCGCTGTCTCTAGCCCCTCCCCTCGCTATTTTTTCAAATCCGTTCCACAGTTTACATCATCTGCTTAATCATAACTTCTAACTTTTCCACATCGAGATGCCCAATAAATCCATACCTCTTCTCCCAAATGGATCCATAAAACATATTTCTTCGATCTCTTCCTAACATATATCTTTCATCCCCCGTTAATTCTCGGACCTCTTTAGAATATTTATTTCCCATGGTGGAAAAATAAGAAATCCCCCCGTTTAGTAATAATTCAATCCAGAATTATTTTCCTAGGAGTTATTATTAGTGCGTCTCTTGAGCCAATGTTATGATCTGCTTTTGTAATTAACCATTTAAAATTATCTAACCTGTAACCCAGAGTTTTTTTTTTAAAACTCTGGTTTCATGAAAGGAGTCAGATAACCTTTTTTCTCACGCGACTAATTCAGTCCCTCCTTGAAACAATTATCACGTATTCCGATGGATCATCAAGTCTCACACGTACACAACATTATACGATCATTTGCTAACACTATTTGTAACCTAGAGGTCGTAACTGCTCCAGTTTCATGAAACAGACAGAGTTAGAGCAAATCCCCAGTTGTTTACGCGACTTTTGACCTGTTTAATGTATCCATCGCATGCGACGAAAATTATCCCCCTTCCTGTTTATATCGTAACACTGTACCCCGTACAATCTCAATATTAACTAGTTTATTTTGGTGATGGCCATTCACCTTGAGTCATTTCAGACCCCCTTCCTTACATCATAATAATTATTACTTCCTTTGAGATTTTGGTAACTATTCTCTGCCCTTCACAAGAATTAATATTCTTATACAAGTTCAAATCATTTCACCAAAACCCATGAATAAAAATTACTGACCTTTTCCTTGCAGTTTGGATTTAAATGCTTTTTCAAACTCGTTAACGTCTTTATCGTTCATAAGAGTAATCACCGGCCTGTTTATAACCTTAACGTCGAAGGCCAGGACTATTCTACACGGATGCAATCACCCGCCCGTGCACGGTTTCGGTGTCCTTAGAACGACAAAGACGTTTTAAGATCCGGCTCGAAGGACCACTGTTACGAGAATTTCTATCTCTAATTCAACCTAAGCTTGAATCATTACCAGAGGTTGTAAGGCTCTGGTTTTAATCAGAAATGATTCAAGGTCCACAACCAGCAAGAATGATCTGTATTTTTATTCATGGACAAATCTGGCGCCAAAACCCATACACTCCTGTTTTATACCCCTTGACACACAAAGGCACTTTGCTCCGCCCACCTTTAGGAGGCTTTCTTAAACAGTTTCCACCTTCTCCTTCACCCTGGAATGTTCAGTCCCGCCCCCCTCTGTTAGTGGGTTGACACTACATTATAATTCTAACACAGTTTACACATTTATACTGTATTTGGGGTGAAATCCTTTAGTCATTATTCTTAAAATACAAATTAATCTAACAGACGACAGCTAGAATGGATTAAGCTATGGTTGGCTGGCTTTGCTGTCCTGTCAATGTTAGTGTTGGGGTGGCTGGCTTTTCTCTACAGATCACAGGGAATCCGTAAGGTCACTGCCACTGGGAAAAAGGAAGCAGTGCTGTCATGATATGGATGTAGAGTGACTTCTGCAACCCCCGGGCCTGTGTTTTAGATAACGCTGTGTTGTTGGTAGAGAGGTGAGGATAAGGGAGGTGGAAGAGGGTTACTGGATGTGCTGGCTGGCTTCCTTAAATTCATGGTCATCTGGCTACACTGAATCACACAGGATGCTGCTCATGTAACATGTTAGAAAGACGTTCCTTAACATAGTAGCTCTACTGTAACATGACAGTGCCCACTCCCATTCCTTCTAACTCTCAACCCTCCCCACCTGACTCACATCTCTCCTGACTACATTAAGATTCAATTTGATTTAAAACATTTTATAACAACTGGATCATTGGATAATAATTGGTGATGATTCAGAATAATTGGTTAGCATAGATATGAAAACATTCCCTTATTTATGGAGGACTAAAAGTGCCACAATTAAATAAATAAATACACCATTAAATAATTACTTAAATGTGTCATTAATTAATTCAAATTAGAATTAAATACATAAATGTGTAATTAAATGTATCATTAATTAATTCAAATACCGATTCATTTTATGTAAAATACATATATAATTATTTCACTATTTACATTTACATTTCATGATCCTGCATTGCAGTGATTCATGAATTACTTAAAACTGTCAAACTGACCCATCAAAGTCAGTGGGCGGGGCTAACGCGAATCTAGTCTGATCCATTGCTTTGGTCTGAAGTAGAGTAGGCCAACCTGGATAGAGACAATGGAGGATCTCCGTGAACTTTCCAGGGAGTTGGTTAGAGACATTTTAAACTTAGCAGAGGATGTAGAAGCAGGACCTGCTGACATTATCCGGAATTGATTTGTCTTGGCTTGATGCAGAGGGTAACCAATCAGGCGTTAGGTTCCGCCTACCAACTTTTGATGGGTCAGTTTGACAGTTTTAAGTAATTCAGGAAGCACTCCAACGCAGGACCATGAAATGTAAATGTAAATAGTGAAATTATTATATATGTATTTTACATAAAATGAATCGGTATTTGAATTAATTAATGACACATTTAATAACACATTTATGTATTTAATTCTAATTTTAATTAATTAATGACACATTTAAGTAATTATTTAATGGTGTATTTATTTATTTAATTGTGGCACTTTTAGTCCTCCATACTTATTAGGTATTTTCAGTAAAACACAGTTGCTGTCTAACATCTCACCCTTCAGTCTCATATGGTTAGTTTGGAACCCGAAGCCAAAATCTAGAATAGTCATTACCATTCAGATCAGCCTGGTCTCCTAGAGTAGACGTAACATAGTTAACGTAAATAAGTAGGTGCAAAGTTGCTAATTAGACGTAACCAGTGGTGTAGTGCTATTTTTTAAAATTATGTTACCATTTCTCATTCAACGTTTGTACAGAGAGGTGTAAACTATTTAATATCATTGTGGAATAGGCTTATGCATAGAATGCATTCTCCAATTACAATGTCTTCCTATGACCACACATTTTTCTATTTTTAATACCCTCAAACACGAAGTTAGGCATACCTCATTTAGAAATAAATGTGATATCATCACTGTCAATCGTGAATGATAATTCTTCATGTTTTACTGGTGAAATGTCCAAACTGCATGCCAATCACTTGATCTCAATCAGTTTCATGGGAATATGCATTTAGATCTTCTTGAATGACTGTTTTGTGGGCAAAATGAAGCAGATGGTGTTAACAAACAATTAGCCTTTCTGGTAGGACTATTTAGTTTCAATCAAAGCCTATCCTGCCTAATTGCATGCACTGTTACATTTTGGCTGCATGAGGAAATAAATGTGACTATTCAGCTTCAGATAAGAAATGATTGAGGAGGTGTTTTTGGTGTAATATACTGTATTATAGGCCTACTATGCTACAGTAGCCTTTATACTATTATATTCAATATGTAAAATACTAATTAATCATTGTGATCTTGCAAGCCATTGATTCAGCTTTGATATAACTTTACTAAACTAGCACCATTGTGAGAAGTGTGATGAGTGTGATAGAAGGAGTCAGGCGCAGGAGGGTAAATCACAGAATACAGAGTTTATTCCGTCGTACACAATTGCGCTAGATAGCGACACACGAAAACAGGCACAGGGGAAACTATCTACCCTGGCAATACACGGCACGGGATACTCCAACAATATACAGGCACAGGGGAAATATCTACCCTGGCAATACAACGTGCGAGTAGCTCCACCAAGCTCCACTACTCTCACAATAAACAATCACCCACAAGGACAAGGGGGGCAGAGGGAACACAGACTAATGAGGAGATAAGAACCAGGTGTGTGTAATTGACAAGACAAGACAAATGGAATGATGATATATGGAGCGGCAGTGGCTAGAAGGCCGGTGACGACGAACGCCGAAGCCTGCCCGAAAAAGGAGGGGAGGCAGCCTCGGCGGAAGTCGTGACAAGAAGTGAATCTTCTATTTGTACAAATAATAATAAGTGATGAGTAGGATTATTAGGCAACAGATCTTGATGAAGGTTATTTCAAGTGATTTGAGCGCCCTTTGAATCGTGATATTTGGGTTCCACTGCGCAAGAGGGGTCCCGTGGAGGTTTATGAACATCAAGGCAGACACGCGGTGAATTTGGATCCTAGATCTCGTTGGTGTGATGATAAGGTTCCTGTGGCGGATCAGTTTGTCTGCATACGCAATAGAGGTGGTGTGTTTCTGTAAGCTAAGCACTCAGACAGTAGGGCGAGTTCAAGTGCGTCGTAGGCTTAAATGAGCCCCAAGTCCATAACAAAATGTTTTGAGGACAGACGTTTTAGCAACCCATGGTAGAGATTTCTGTTTGTGGCTGTTTTTGTTAAGTCGGATTTGGCCCGCTCAAAGTGGCCAAGCCTCCGACCGAGGGGCCTCTGCACACGCGTCTACAGTTATTCATCGTTAGCGCCACCGCCAGAGAGAGAGAAGACAGGGAAGAAACCACCATACCTACCTATAGGCTGTTATAGCCTACATATTTATTTAGTTTGTCATTCTATAATTTTCATGGAATTTTGGTGGTAATGAAATATAATTTATTTAGAATTTATCAAAATTAATTTTCCAGAAATATTTTTACCAGCTCTGTGTATTCTCAAATTGAAAAAAAAATGAGGGAGTGCCACTCCACCGCGCTACGGCAGCACTACATCGCTGGAGGTAACATATCATAATAATTGGAGTATGATGTCACATCTACCCCTGAATCCAGGTTGTTCAGACATGTCAAGAACTTTACATTGTATCAATCATATAGTACTATTGCTGAATGATCTGCAGAGCCGAAACATTATCTACGTACCCATGGTTTCCTAAAAGATCTGAGTCCTATGTGACAATCAATATCATCCCTGAGGATCTCTTGTCAACCAGTGTGAAGTGTTCTGTGAAGAAGAAAAATGCAAAAGAAGGATTTCAAAGAGTTACAGTGTATTTATGGTTTCTCTCTCAAACCATTAAATACAATATATTCGGAAAGTATTCAGACCGCTTGACTTTTTCCACATTTGGTTACGTTACAGCCTTATTCTAAAATAGATTAAATTGTTTTATTCCTGATCAATCTACACACAATACCCCATAATGACAAACCAAAACATGGTTTTTAGATTTGTTTGCAAAAAACAAACAAAAAAACAACGGAAATATTACATTTACATAAGTATTCAGACCCTTTACTCAGTACTTTGTTGAAGCACCTTTGGCAGTGATTACAGCCTCGATTCTTCTTGGGTATGACACTACAAGCTTGGCACACCTGTATTTGGGGAGTTTCTCCCATTCTTCTCTGCAGATCCTCTCAAGCTCTGTCAGGTTGGATGGGGAGCGTCGCTGCACAGCTATTTTCAGGACTCTCCAGAGATGTTCGACCGGGTTCAAGTACGGGTTCTGGCTGAGCCACTCAAGGACATTCAGAGACTTCCCTGAAGCCATTCCTGCATTGTCTTGGCTGTGTGCTTAGGGTCGTTGTCCTTTTGGAATGGGAACCTTCACCCCAGTCTGAGATCCTGAATGCCCTGGAGCAGGTTTTCATCAAGGATCTCTCTGTACTTTGCTCCGTTCATCTTTCCCTCGATCCTGACTAGTCTCCCAGTCCCTGCCGCTGAAAAACATCCCCACAGCATGATGCTGCCACCACCATGCTTCACCGTAGGGATGGTGCCAGGTTTCCTCCATACGTGATGCTTTGGCATTCAGGCCAAAGAGTTCAATCTTGGTTTCATCAGACCAGAGAATCTTGTTTCTCATTGTCTGAGAGTCCTTTAGGTGCCTTTTGGCAAACTCCAAGTGGGCTGTCATGTGCCTTTTACTGAAGAGTGGCTTCCGTCTGGCCACTGTACCAAAAAGTCCTGATTGGTGGAGTGCTGCATAGATGGTTGTCCTGGAAGTTTCTCCCATCTCCACAGAGGAACTCTAGAGCTCTGTCAGAGTGACCATCGGGTTCTTGGTCACCTCCCTGACCAAGGCCCTTCACCCCCGATTGCTCAGTTTGGCCGGGCGGCCAGCTCTAGGAAGAGTATTGGTGGTTCCAAACTTCTTCCATTTAAGAATGATGGAGGCCACTGTGTTCTTGGGGACCTTCAATGCTGCAGAAATGTTTTGGTACCCATCCCCAGATCATATCCAATCAATTGAATTTACCACAACTGGACTCCAATCAAGTTGTAGAAACATCTCAAGGATGATCAATGGAAACAGGATGCACCTGAGCTCAATTTCGAGTCTCATAGCAAAGGGTCTGAATACTTATGTAAATAAGGTATTTCTGTTTTTTATTTGCAAACATTTCTAAAAACCTGTTTTCGCTTTGTCATTATGCGGTATTGTGTGTAGATTGATGAGGACATTTGTTTATTTAATCCATGTTAGAATAAGGATATAATGTAACAAAATGTGGAAAAAGGTGAAGGGGTCTGAATACGTTCCGAATGCACTGTATATGCAGCAAATCTGAGAGCCCAAGTCCTTTGCATGCGACTGGATTGGATGATATCTTCTTGGAAGGCAGAAGAGAAAAAGTACTGTGACCAAAGATAGACAATGTAAGAGATGCATAGAAACAGAATCTCCAATAGAAATCCCTGATCACGCTAGGAAACAATGGAGTGGCAATGGTGGCAAGCTGAGTAGTGAGCTCAGATGCCATGGGATCATGTTCCCAGCGAGTAATAGACATGAAAAAACATCTTTTCAACATCTTTTCAACCCAAAATATGTATTTTCAACCAAAAAGATGTCTTCTCAATGTATTGTGCTCTTAGGGTTATATTGCCAAAACAAGACATGTGCAGTAGAACCCTCAACCAAGAGAAGGGTTGCTTTGACAAGTTATTTGAAAGTTCTAGGTGATATCACTAACATGGGCGAACTGTTGACGTCAATTCAACCGAATCCTGTCCTCTTCGGCTTAACCTTGTTTGGATACATTTTTATTTACAGACATATGTACTCACTCTTTTCAGCCTCTCAGTTTTGAACTCTCTCTGAGTTGACTGTGATTATTATGTGACATGCGTTCAATTGTGATTATCTAGTAGGGGGGTGGGGTTTTCCTTTGAAATACCCAGTCTTTCCCTGTGTCCAGCAGATCTCTTTTACATGTCATAGTCCAAATTCAGTGGAACCGGAATGTGTGAGTGCCCATCTCCCTCCAGATCCGCTCTCCTTCCCCCAGGGCTCTCCTTCCCCCAGGGTTCTCCTTCCCCCAGGGTTCTCCTTCCCCCAGGGCTCTCCTTCCCCCAGGGCTCTCCTTCCCCCAGGGCTCTCCTTCCCCCAGGGCTCTCCTTCCCCCAGGGCTCTCCTTCCCCCAGGGCTCTCCTTAACTGTGTGCACTTATTGTGAATATTGATTCATTGACTGTTTAGTGCTGAAACTCATATTGAACCTGTTTATTGGATAGCTTGTTGTATGAGCGAGCGCTGAAGATGACGATTGAGATGTGATGACGATTGAGATGTGATGACTTTTGAAATGTGATGACATTTGAGATGTGATGATGTTTGAGATGTGTGGAGCGCTCCTATTATTCATTGATAATTCATTGTGATCACATTTCTGCTTGTCTGCTTCTCATTACCCTGCAGTAAATAAAATATTTATATTGCAATATGTCTTGTCATTTCCATGCTCCACCCCTGATGTGAAGAACCATGTTTAGGTGTATTTTGTTATTTATTCAAAGACCTCACCTCATTAAACAAGGTGGCATAGCGGCTACTTCTTCCTGTGACAATTAGTGTGTACACTTGCAGTACTGTCTGCAGTATCATAACAATGTCCAGAAAGGCAATGGTAGCTCTCTCCACTTTGTGTGAGTCAGGGTTGTTAGGCATTTTTTAATTTCCCATTAGACTCAAACAAAATATCAATTCATGTTCTCTCCTAGGTAAGTCATTAATTAGCTGTGATGCATGTGAAGCTCAGAGTGAAGGCTTTTTGCCAAGAATTGGTTAGCAGTTTATGCATAAGAAATTAACAGAAGAACAGATGGTTACGTTAGGGACTAATGATATTGACACATTGTGTGTGTGTGTGTGTGTGTGTGTGTGTGTGTGTGTGTGTCTGTGTGTGTGTGTGTGTGTGCATATGTCAGTGCAGGTGTCCTTACGTGTTTGTGTGTGGTAATGTGAAAGCACAGAAGGCAGACGACCATCTACTGTATCTGTGTTGGCAAAAGAAACACATGTAATGAAAAGAGCTATACAGTAGATACAATTTGGCAATGTATTACAATTACATTTGAGCGAGAGAGAGAGATAATGTGTGTGTGAGTGAGAGAGAGAGAGAGAGTGAAGAAGAGCACTCACATACAGTATGGTGCAATTCTACAGTAGAGTTCCAGAATGCATCCCAACAGAAGGTTTGGGTGCTAGAGTTTCAGAATGCATCCCAACAGAAGGTTTGGGTGCTAGAGTTTCAGAATGCACCCCAAAAGAAGGTTTGGGTGCTAAGAGTTTCAGAATGCATCCCAACAGAAGGTTTGGGTGCTAGAGTTTCAGAATGCATCCTAACAGAAGGTTTGGGTGTTCTACACTGCATGAGTTCTCTTTCATTAAACTCCAGGTGCGATCCTCTCGGTTCTAGAATGTTTACCTTTGTTCAGGGTGTTCTCGGCATAGCACTGTTATTTTTCACCTATCCCATTAAACTCCCAAGTGCTTGTACTTCCCTTTTAATATCTCTACTTTTGTTCTTCACAGCCTAATATAGCCACTGCAATGATTAATCAATACAGTATAGGCTCTGAAAATAGAAATATGGATGGTGTCAATCATTATTCATATCCTTATATCATCCACATCACATGGCTATGAGTTAGGCACAGCTTTCAGGCAGTGGAGTGATAGCTTTGAAATGTTACAGTGGTTTCGCAAAACACACATTTGTGAATTATCATATTTGGGTCTTTGATACTTAATGAGTGAATATTCCATCCCTGTTTGGAATATACAGTATACATTATACTAAAAAGTATTTAGTCAGCCACCAATTGTGCAAGTTCTCCCACTTAAAAAGATGAAAGAGGCCTGTAATTTTCATCATAGGTACACGTCAACTATGACAGACAAATTGAGAAAAAAATTCCAGAAAATCACATTGTAGGATTTTTAATGAATTTATTTGCAAATTATGGTGGAAAATAAGTATTTGGTCACCTACAAACAAGCAAGATTTCTGGCTCTCACAGACCTGTAACTTCTTCTTTAAGAGGCTCCTCTGTCCTCCACTCGTTACCTGTATTAATGGCACCTGTTTGAACTTGTTATCAGTATAAAAGACACCTGTCCACAACCTCAAACAGTCACACTCCAAACTCCACTATGGCCAAGACCAAAGAGCTGTCAAAGGACACCAGAAACAAAGTTGTAGACCTGCACCAGGCTGGGAAGACTGAATCTGCAATAGGTAAGCAGCTTGGTTTGAAGAAATCAACTGTGGGAGCAATTATTAGGAAATGGAAGACATACAAGACCACTGATAATCTCCCTCGATCTGGGGCTCCACGCAAGATCTCACCCGTGGGGTCAAAATGATCACAAGAACGGTGAGCAAAAATCCCAGAACCACACGGGGGGACCTAGTGAATGACCTGCAGAGAGCTGGGACCAAAGTAACAAAGCCTACCATCAGTAACACACTACGCCGCCAGGGACTCAAATCCTGCAGTGCCAGACGTGTCCCCCTGCTTAAGCCAATACATGTCCAGGCCCGTCTGAAGTTTGCTAGAGTGCATTTGGATGATCCAGAAGAGGATTGGGAGAATGTCATATGGTCAGATGAAACCAAAATAGGGGTTTGCGGCAGACATAGCGTTTTCCTTGATGGCCAAAAAGCTCAATTTTAGTCTGACCAGAGTACCTTCTTCTATATGTTTGGGGAGTCTCCCACATGCCTTTTTGTGAACACCAAACGTGTTTGCTTATTCTTCCGTAAAGCCCAGCTCTGTGAAGTGTACGGCTTAAAGTGGTCCTATGGACAGATACTCCAAACTCCGCTGTGGAGCTTTGCAGCTCCTTCAGGGTAATCTTTGGTCTCTTTGTTGCCTCTCTGATTAATGCCCTCCTTGCCTGGTCCGTGAGTTTTGGTGGGCGGCCCTCTCTTGGCAGGTTTGTTGTGGTGCCATATTCTCTCCATTTTTTTATAATGGATTTAATGGTGCTCCGTGGGATGTTCAAAGTTTCTGATATTTTTTTATAACCCAACCCTGATCTGTACTTCTCCACAACTTTGTCCCTGACCTGTTTGGAGAGCTCCTTGGTCTTCATGGTGCCACTTGCTTGGTGGTGCCCCTTGCTTAGTGGTGTTGCAGACTCTGGGGCCTTTCAGAACAGGTGTATATATACTGACATCATGTGACAGATCATGTGACACTTAGATTGCACACAGGTGGACTTTATTTAACTAATTATGTGACTTCTGAAGGTAATTGGTTGCACCATATCTTATTTAGGGGCTTCATAGCAAAGGGGGTGAATACATATGCACGCACCACTTTTCCGTTATTAATTTTTTTGTGTAAGTCCATTACATAAAATAAAAATCAATTGAAATTACAGGTTTTAATGCAAAAAAAATTTGAAAAACGCCAAGGGGGATGAATACTTTTGCAAGGCACTGTATGTGTAATGTGGAGTAAATATGTAAAGCATAGATAATAGAACAGTTGGGGAAAAGTATAACCTGTTTGGGTCCACTTCCTAGTGTGTTTATCATTTGGCCAAATGTAATTTTTCTGAATTCATTCAGTTTTGGCCCAAGTTCTCGTTTGACATGACCCAGGAGCAGTAAGAACCTCTTTGAGCGTCTTTGGTTGGAATTTGATAACAGATTGAATTGATGATTGCAGAGTTGTTCTTTCCCACCAAAGTCCTCTTTTTAAAATGAACTCCTCTCTTCCACGCCCAGATTCACACATCTGTGTTTAGCTGCTCTGTGACACAGATAAATGGGACGATTGGGAACAGCAGAAAAAGTACTCCAAGTCCTCTCACCCTTCACAGAAAACAATCCATCACTAACCCCCCAACCCTGGGCCTCTCTCTGCCCTGTCTGCAAATCACTTGATTCCCAATCCTGATTCCACATTCCCATTTTCTTGTAGACTGATTGATCATATGCTCCCATGACTGGTGGTTCCTTTTAGACACACAAACCCAACCGGTTTGTAATTCTTCTCTGAGGGTCCCCCTCCAGAGAGCTTAGTTCTGCCTGCTGTATCTAAACTTTGGCTGGTGATTGATCACACAAAAACTGGTTAAGTCAACGCTGTTTCCAAGTCATTTCAACCAAAAAATTAAATGTGATGACGTTGAATAAACTTGGAAAATTTATTGGATTTGCAAAAAGTCATCAACCTGAGGGAATTTCGTCTTTTTTTTTTTTTTCAACTTTTAACCTTAATCCAATGTCAGGGTAAAAACTATTGTTAATTTCAGTGGGAAGTGTGTGCAGTGTTGGGTCTCCCTGATAAGTAAAGGAACAGGTATGCTATGCTATCAGCTATCTTGGTGCTATCTATTGACCCATACTTTCTAATATTGAGCCTGGCTTGATTAAACACCAGTGTCCTCTTCTCATACCTTTTATATTTATATAATTATATTTTGGTTATACATGAACAATCCTGAGGAGAAAAGTGTGCAGTTTTTAATTAGATATAAGCAGAGGAAGATCTTGTGAAAACAAGAGAGGAGTGGGGGATTGAGGGCTCTTGTTAATGCCGTTGCTGTCCGCTTGCATTTAAGTACCAATTAATCTGAGAGAGAAAACACCCTGTTGTCTTACTGGGCATCTTTTGTGAAAACCAGCCGTAGCATTTTCTGCAGGCAGAGTTAAGAAATTTGGAGGCAGAGCTGTGCAAGACAAGAGAGAGAGAGAGAGAGAGAGAGAGAGAGAGAGAGAGAGAGAGAGAGAGAGAGAGAGAGAGAACACTAACAGCATGCTGAACTACCGTTCTCACTCCACACAACATGCCCAAACCTAAAAGAAATCGATAACATTTTTGAGTTCTTGTTCTTGGACTGTGACCTTCAATGTATCCTAAATGAATACCAATGAGGTTGTGCCTGTTCATCATTACAACTCATATAGTTTGAGGTCATATAGCTTTCTTTAAAAATCCAATGCTAAAGAATGGGCCAATTTCTGGGAAGACATTCAGAGAACATATATTTACAATGCCTTCGGAAAGTATTTAGAGCCCTTGACTTTTTCCAAATTTTGTTATGTTACAGCCTTATTCTAAAATTGATCAAATCGTTTTTTTTCTTCAAAACAGGTTTTTAGATTAATTTTTTCAAATTTATAAAAAATAAAACACTGAAATATGACATTTACATAAGTATTCAGACCCTTTACTCAGCACTTTGTTGAAGCACTTTTGGCAGTGAAGACTTCTTGGGTAAGGCGCTACAAGCTTGGCACACCTGTATTTGGGGAGTTTCTCCCATTCTTCTCTGCAGATGCTCTCAAGCTCTGTCAGGTTGGATGGGGAGCGTTGCTGCACAACTATTATCTGGTTTCTCCAGAAATGTTAGATCGGGTTCAAGTCTGGGCTCTGGCTGGGCCACTCAAGGACATTCAGAGACTTGTCCCGAAGCCACTCCTGCGTTGTCTTGGCTGTGTGCTTAGGGTCGTTGTCCTGTTGGAAGGTGAACCTTCGTCCCAGTCTGAGGTCCTGAGCGTTCTGGAGCATGTTTTCATCAAGGATCTCTCTGTACTTTGCTCCATTCATCTTTCTCTCGATCCTGACTAGTCTCCCAGTCCCTGACGCTGAAAAACATCCCCACAGCATGATGCTGCCATCACCATGCTTCACCGTAGGGATGGTGCCAGGTTTCCTCCAGACGTGACACTTGGCATTCAGGTCAAATAGTTCAATCTTGGTTTCATCAGACCAGAGAATCTTGTTTCTCATGGTCTGAGAGTCTTTAGGTGCCTTTTGGCAAACTCCAAACGGGCTGTCATGTGCCTTTTACTGAAGAGTGGCTTCCGTCTGGCCACTCTACCATAAAGGCCTGATTGGTGGAGTGCTGCATAGATGGTTGTCCTTCTGGAAGGTTCTTCCATCTCCACAGAGGAGCTCTAGAGCTCTGTCAGAGTGACCAGCGGGTACTTGGTCACCTCCCTGACCAAGGCCCTTCTCCCCCGATTGCTCAGTTTGGCCGGGCGGCCAGCTCTAGGAAGACTCTTGGTGGTTCCAAACTTCTTCCATTTAAGAATGATGGAGGCCACTTTGTTA
This sequence comes from Coregonus lavaretus, assembly GCF_964263955.1. Classification (NCBI taxonomy): domain Eukaryota; kingdom Metazoa; phylum Chordata; class Actinopteri; order Salmoniformes; family Salmonidae; genus Coregonus; species Coregonus lavaretus. The sequence goes on along the minus strand of NC_139999.1, from coordinate 11,811,883 downwards.
TTGGGGACCTTCAATGCTGCAGAAATGTTTTCGTACCCTTCCCCAGTTCTGTGCCTCGACACAATGCTGTCTCGGAGCTCTACGGACAATTCCTTCGACCTCATGGCTTTGTTTTTGCTCTGACATGCACTGTCAACTGTCAGACTTTTTATAGACAGGTGTGTGCCTTTCCAAATCATGTCCAATCAACTGAATTTACCACAGGTGGACTCCAATCAAGTTGTAGAAACATCTCAAGGATGATCATTGAAAACAGGATGCACCAGAGCTCAACCTCGAGTCTCATAGCAAAGGGTCTCAATACTTATCTAAATAAGGTATTTCTGTTTTTCATTTTTTATAAATTAGCAACACTTTTAATAACCTGTTTTCACTTTGTCAATATGGGGTATTGTGTCTAGATTGCTGAGGATTTTTTATTTTTTTAAATCAATTTTAGACTAAGGCTGTAACGTAACAAAATGTGGAAAAGGCACTGTACAATCATTTCCAATTCATGTCTCGCACACATGTAACACAATCTCCTGTAACAGTATTACTTCCATCTAGGGTTGCAAAGCTAACGGTAATTTACCAAAGTCACCGGAATCTTCAGTATATTTGGTAATTAATGGAAAATCTATGGCAATATATTGTAATTTAGGTAATTTATACTTGAATAACTTTTTTTTAAATGTATTCATATATAGTATTCATTTATTATATCTGTGTCCATAATGTCCATGAGTTTCTAGTAGATAGACCAAATGGTTCATGAGAAAATAGCCTAATGAATGAAAACAAGGAGATGATCGTGAGGAGGAGGAGGTGAGGGCTCTCGGCGTGTGGTGTCAGGAAAATAACCTCTCACTCAACGTAAAAAAAACAGAGGAGATGATCGTGGACTTCAGGAAACAGCAGAGGGAGTACCCCCCCTATCCACATCGACGGGACAGCAGTGGAGAAGGTGGAAAGTTTTAAGTTCTTCTGCGTACATATCACTGACAAACTGAAATGGTCCACCCACACAGTGTGGTGAAGAAGGCGCAACAGAGCCTCTTCAACCTCAGGAGGCTGAAGAAATTTGGCCTGTCATCTAAAACCCTCACAAACTTTTACAGATGCACAATTGAGAGCATCCTGTCGGGCTGTATCACCGCCTGGTATGGCAACTGCACAGCCCACAACCGCAGGGCTCTCCATAGGGTGGTGTGGTCTGCACAACGCATCACCGGGGGCAAACTACCCGCCCTCCAGGACACCTACAGCAACTGCTGGAGCGCATACTACGTACGGGTGGGTGTTGCTATGGTGACCAATGAGCTAAAATAAGGCGGGGATTTGCCTAGCAGTTATTTATAGATGACCTGGAGCCAGTGGGTTTGGCGACGAATATGTAGTGAGGACCAGCCAATAAGAGCGTACAGGTCACAGTGGTGGGTAGTATATGGGGCTTTGGTGACAAAACGGATGGCACTGTGATAGACTACATCCAATTTGCTGAGTAGAGTGTTGGAGGCTATTTTGTAAATGACATCGCCGAAGTCAAGGATGTTTGGCAGCATGAGTGAAGGAGGCTTTTTTGCAAAATAGGAAGCCGATTCTAGATTTAACTTTGGATTGGAGATACTTAATGTGAGTCTGGAAGGAGAGTTTACAGTCTAACCAGACACCTAGGTGTTTGTAGTTGTCCACATACTCTAGGTCAGACCCGCCGAGAGTAGTGATTCTAGTCGGTGGGCGGGTGCCAGCAGCGTTCGTTTGAAGAGCATGCATTTAGTTTTACTAGTGTTTAAGAGCAGTTGGAGGCTACGGAAGGAGTGTTGTATGGCATTGAAGCTCGTTTGGAGGTTTGTTAACACAGTGTCCAATGATGGGCCAGATGTATACAAAATGGTGTTGTCTGCGTAGAGGTGGATCTGAGAGAGCGACATCATTGATATACACAGAGAAAAGAGTCGGCCCGAGAATTGAACCCTGTGGCACCGCCATAGAGACTGCCATAGGTCCAGACAACAGGCCCTCCGATTTGACACATTGAACTCTATCTGAGAAGTAGTTGGTGAACCAGGCGAGGCAGTCATTTGAGAAACCAAGGCTATTTAGTCTGCCAATAAGAATGCTGTGGTTGACAGAGTCGAAAGCCTTGGCCAGGTCGATGAAGACGGCTGCACAGTACTGTCTATTATCGATCACGGTTCTAATATCGTTTAGGACCTTGAGCGTGCCTGAGGTGCTCCCATGACCAGCTCGGAAACCGGATTGCATAGCGGAGAAGGTACGGTGGGATTCGAAATGGTCGGTGATCTGTTTGTTAACCTTCTCCTTGTCCCAACCTGGGCTCGAACCAGGGATCCTCAACAACAGTCACCCATGAAGCATCGTTACCTATCGCTCCACAAAAGCCACAGCCCTTTCAGAGCAAGTGAAACAACTAACTTCTAGGTGTCAGAGCGAGTGATGTCGCTGATTGAACGCTACTAGCACACATTGCTAACTAGCGAGCCATTTCACATTGTTTACACTCACACACACGATTATACTATTTCAGTACTATTGATTCTTTGTGTATCGATTATTTGTTTCCTTCCCTCACTAGCTAACATGTTCATCGTACCATCATTTAAAACATCATTCTGTTTTACTAAAGGGGTTGATGTTGAAATAGATGCAGCATGTTTTCTTTCCATCTCAATTACACTAATGGAATCTTTGCTTACTGAATACATCACCATGCATGCACAGACAACATTAATTGTAATTCCATGGAACACATTTAATTTGGAGCACAGTAGCTATGTCACTGGCAATTGCACGAGAGGTTACGTTTTGGTCATTACCAGAGAGCAATTGGCAATTTATATGCTCTGTGTTGGAGAGAAGTGACCGTCATCCAGTAACACATGCACATTCATTACAGGGACCGTCCGGCCAACGCAAAGAGCAAAGAATCTGAAGGAAGGTGGATGAGAGAGAGAGAGAGAGGCCAAGCCCTCTAACAATCAGTCTGTCTGTCTGGCTAGAAGTGGTGGCCCTAGTCTGGAGGGCCATGCTCCCTCCATCTCTCCATCCCTCCATCCATACTCTCTCCTGCAGGGTGTGGGGGGGGGGGGGGGGGGGGGTATAGTCTCCAATCTCCTGGTGCCTTGAGCCCCTGTCAATACCTCTCCAACTCTGCCGAGAGGAGCCTACCTCTCAGCTGGCTGAGTTAGCGGTGAGGGATGGTGGGGTGGGGACCCGTCTCAGTATCAGACAGCCATTAATCCACTGCCCGAGCAGACAGCATCCATCTCCCCTCGGCACATGTTTGACAGTGGGTAAAAACACTGCAGATACCGGGGCACCGGATCAATCCCTTCGATCCCCCTTCCCATTCCAGGAGTCATCCATCAGCCCCTGGTGCTTGTTGTTGTTGTGCTTTCTTCCGTCGCCATCCGTCCCTCCCATAATGGTGTGGCCGTGTGGCGCAGGGTTTGTGTTTCCCTGGTCCGTGTCCCACCCAGGGAAAGGGCCACGTTCACCTTCACAGGGAGGGTGAAGGTACAGTAGAACCATCAGTAGGAATAATAACCTGTGTGCCCTACTGTTCTCTGCTCTCTCCCCTGTATGTCCCTGGAATTCAAATGATACCGGCCTAGGAGAGGAAGCAGTGCCCCTGTTGCTGACATGTTGGTGGCAGGCAGAGTTTTGTCCTCTGAGTGTTTCCACCACCACACTGCATTACATCTCAAGAGTGATTGGTGCTGGGAGGGACAGGGCCTCTCTCCTTCAAATGGCCTACAAGGAGGATAGTGATGATGTTTAGAATCGGTTCTTTAGCCAGCTGAGCGGGAGTATTTTACTACACACCTCTCTTTCTGTGAGCCCCTTTTAGTCCTCAGTCTTAGTTATCCTGTATTGGGGATGGACTACTGGGCCTGGGTCTACTACAAACCAAGCCATGGAAACAACCAGCACCTCTAATGATGTAAGTGAACTCACTTAACTTTCTTGTAGTCTCAGCTACAGTGCTGCAGGGGCTGCAGCAGGGGGCGTGAGTATCACTCAACACCCAATAAACCCACTGTGCTGTTCTCCTCCTCCGGTCTTCTAATCATTATTTCATTAGAGGAAATAAAGAGAATATCTTACCAGGCTTTAATGACTCGGGCTAGTTTAAAATGTGACGGACTGGTCTGTGCCAGTGATAAAACATCTGATTACTTCAATAAATACTGCTACGCACTAAACCCAAAAGAATGGAGCTAAATAATTGGACCAATAACTTTTGCTGAAGTTTCCTCTTTTCCCAACCATTTATATGCTAAGCATGTCCCGCGGGGCCCCTCCTCTTTCATTTCTGTGATCCTTTTTTAAATCAATTTTCTTTTATCTCAGAGAAGTTATTTGAATGCCTCTACATCTTATTTCAATCTTAGACCAAAGAATGTGTGCGACATCAATTATTCAATGGAAACCAAGCAGTAAAATATGCCAATATTGATTAAACAGTCACTGCACCTGCAAGATTATGTTTTAATATAGTAAATACATAGTGTCGATAGGATTGGAAGCACTGCCGTGCAGGGGCGAGGACACATAGGGAGAGGAGGTAGAGGGCAGGTAAACAGGTCTTCTATAAATTGCAGTATGATGAGGGATGTGGAAGTTGCAAGGAAGTGAGATGGACTAGTTTAGCTCAACAAGTCAATAGGCCGACTGCAACACTGGGCCATCTCTAAAAGCCTCTCATGGAGAATATCTTTTTGATGACAGGTTATTTAGAGGTTAGTGGGCACCCAAGGCAGAGTCGTAAACAGACTAAATTACACTGTGTAGTCCAGGCTAATAGTGTCAGCGGGGAGTTTACACTATCATATCCTCCACTGTTGCTGCCTGTCTGCCTGCCACCAACAGGGCTGCATAAACACCTAGCAAACCAGACCTGGGTTCAAATAGCATTTGTCTGGTGCAGTGGAACCAATGGGCTCAAGCAAACACTCAAAATACAGCATTTAAAAGATTTTCCCATATAGTGGTTTTAACCCCAGACTAGGTTCTACTTATTCAGACCCCATTTTGATCCATTTAGCATGACATATGCCTACCCTGCAGCGAACAATTTAGCCTCATGCATTCTCTATTCTATAGCACTGACTACTGTCCCTATAGTTTAATAGAGCGCTGCTCAGCTGAGCATATTGAAGGTGCAGGGGAAGATATAAAATAGTTAAATAGTTAAACTCTCCTATTGGCCTCTCTCTCTCCTTCTGAGAAGAGAACAGCACGTTATTTCCCTCTTTTGCAGGTTGCTATGCAGAACCCAGCCTGTTATCCAAGTGACCCCCAGAGCAGAGCAGGGTCAGAGGTCAGAGTTCTGGCTGACTGAGGAGGATACAAATCAACTTACAACATGTACTGAACTCTGACCCTTCCACTCATTACTGTATCTCTTTCACACCTTCTTCCTGGTGAAGATTTGTACTGTATTGTACTGTAAATCGTGAATACATTGAAATGCACCGTTCATTTGCGTCCAGTGTCTGAATGGGAGGTTTGAGGGTTGCCGGCACATAGTTGTAGTGATGCCATAACGTATGTTGCAAGTTCTGTTGCTATCTCTGTTTTCATGTTGAGTAAGTGTAAAGATAGAGGACCTGGCAACCTGGTTAATAGGTGTGGAGCAGCAACAGTTCTGACTGAGTCAGAAGATCGACTAAAGTAGGTTATCCTAGGTCTATTTATTTACCAGTCCTGGTAATGATGGGATCCACATGTTATTAACAAAATATAGTTTACAGATTATTAAAAATAATCAGCAAAAGTGCTTGATTGAAAAACTATAAACTTACTGGGCCAATACTGTAATAACTCGACCAGGCCCGGCTCCAGGATGACATGCCTGAGGGGGCATTTTAAATCCATGAGGGGGCACAACTAGTATTGCTTTAGAGCCCTAATAAAACAAGGTAGATTGGTCCTACTACTGAAATGTAGCCGTCCACATCAACAACTGTTGTTTTATAGAATAACACTAGAAAGATATGCTCCTCACTATGACATACAAGTGTATCTGAAATGCAGCCGTAGCTGCTGTAGGTCTACACATCATTTGCGCCTACCAACATGCACAGGTCAGCTCTACAGAATGAGTACCACTATGCTGGCAAAGAGTCTTACAGCCTTCAATAATTACAACTATAGGCTACATTTCTGTGATACTACGCTGTCTATGCAATGAGCGTAACCTACAGTAAGCCAAGCCGATCACTTCTCCAGGCGCGCAATATTTTCCGTGTGGGAGAGTTTCACTCACACACGCTATAGCAAGAGAGCAGGGAGTGGGTGAAAAAGTAGGCTGTGTTGTTTTCTTATAGTATTGACATCACTTTTACAGTAGCCAATCACACAATGACTGTGTGTAATGCAAATGAATGATATCAGAGTGAACGTTAGCCTACATCTTTTAGTAGGCTACACACTGTATTACTACTGCGACATACAAAATGTACAAACATTTAGGCCTACCTGAAATGCAGCCATATACACAACAACTGTAATTTTGCACACAAGAAAGCATGCGATGTTGAAGAGAAGCCCCACGAAGACTGGTAGCCAAAGATGCTCTCATTAAAACAGCACACACCATAACAATCGAATCAGGACCATGGACAGAAGGTTACCGCCAGTCAACAAGATGAAAGGATAACTTTAGATGTGCTGCCAATTTCAGCACCACCGGAGTGGACAGCCAGGACAACAGGAGCACTGAGCCAAGGCTCACCTCAGAGCCCATTAGGCTACATTAGTCATGGTCCCTACACCCATCAAATAACACCAAGCTCTATATCTATCAAAAGCAATTAGACACGCAAAAGCAAGCAATGACATTAACAATCACAGATAAATCTAAAATATGCATTGAAGTAAAAATAAAAGGCCTAAACTATAGTCTACATTACATTAGAGAATGAGCCAAACAACCAGTAGGCTTAGGCCTACATGAATGAAAACCAATAAATAAATCATTCTGGCATGGTGGCCAGGGCTATAAAGCTTGTAGCTTACAATTTAGAAGAGCTGCAGCCTCCTTGATGCTTTTTTGAAGCTCATGAGAAGTTTCTGATTCCATTCTCCTTCCTGGCAAATTGTACTTGTCAAGCCCCTCTCAAATCCCAGCTGGACAAGCTGCACTTTTCTTTGATGTAGCATGCTCTGTTTTCAGAATCTGTGTTCACTGAATATGTTCTTCAGGGTGGAGATTTTTTTTTCGCACATTGCTGTAGTAGACCCAAAATGTTTCAGTGCCAACAGCACAGTCGGCATTGCTGACAAAGACCCGCCGTATCTTTGAAGAACACTGAGTGGGGTCCATTTGTTGTTACTGGCTGTGGTTGCGATTTCACTTTGCAAGAATGTGCGAGCCACAATAAACTCTTCTTCCCCTGGTTCAGTTTGGGTTAGTTCCAACAGGTTGTCAGGGGCTAGTGGCTGGGCTAACGAGGTGCAGGTGCTTGTTGTGATGTCACCCTCATGCTGCTGGTGCAAGGCCCTGGCTCTTCTTCATCTTGTTGGTCAGCAGGTGGCGTGGGGAATGGGCGAGGATTACATTCCTCAACCTCAGGCCTGCAGGCTGGTCGGTGAGCTTGGCATCGCTCTCGACATGGTGGTCCTCTGTTTTTTTGCTCTTGGTAGTGCCCAGCCATTTTGGATATCCATGCTGATCAAAGCTTAGCCAACTAGCTATAATTATTCAGCACGCCACTACCAAAACAAAGCATGTAGCTACTAGCTAGTCTAAGCCTATTATTAGCTGTGGCGGTTTGCAAAAGTTAACAACTTTTTCCCCTCTCTGTGTGAAACAAAACAAATTCAAAATCTGGGGAGTCCATGCCCGGCTTTGCCACCCCGTAGAGCCGATCCTGAACTCGATTCAAGTTGGCTACCCTACAAAACAAAGCGACTCAAACACAGGGCAAAAAGATATGCCCATAAACTCATGCATAAACCATTCACACCTTTAAACAGGTAAATTCTATAATGGGAATTTTACATTAGATTTTTGAAATGAACTGTAATAATTCACTTTAAAGGCAAAACTAGGCCTATTGCTCAATTGACATAACAATGGCCTATACTTCACACATTACTGAAAAACAGCTAACAATAAAAATATACTTAATAAAAATTAATGCAAGCCGTTTCAATGATTTGTTAATTGTTTTGTACTTTAAAAAAAAAATTATTTACTTAATATGTTGCTCAAAATGTACATATATTTTATGAGGATTACCAAAGATTTAGAAAATTGAGTGATTGAACTCATTGGAAGTCTGGTTTTAATATCCGTGTACTTCCTATCTTGCCACGTGGCTCTGTTTTTAGAGGATTGTGGGTAATTCAACACTTTTAGACTTCTTTTACACAATGTTGTATGCATGTTTGAAAAAAGAAAACTATAGTTCTATATTGGTATTAAGCAGCTTGTTGTGCCATGAGGCGTAATGGATAATGATGAACCGATTTTAAAACCGTCAAGCAAAATGACGTTCAATGATGAGACGAGCCATTCCCACATATCCAACATTTAATGGTAGAGGCAAATACAATATCATGCAATGCTTGCTAAAAAACCTATTCTTGTAGATTGAGCATTGTGCTCAACAATGCTTGCCAAAATGGGTTAAACTAGCAAATGATCTGTAACAAAAATCATCGTTTAATATTAAAATCTAATTCTGCACTAGACAAGATTTGAAAAACCATAATTGTTTTTAGTAGCTTTGGAGAGAGGAAACAACATAGAAAGTATCTGCATGTCACGATCGCTTACAGACGGGACGGACCAAGGCGCAGCGTGATATGCGTACATGTTTATTAAATATTAAACACAACGACAAAGCAACAAACAAAATGAAACGTGAAGTCCAAGGCAGCACAACACAACATACCTTAACTGGAACAAGATCCCACAACCCACTAGTGCCAATAGGCTGCCTAAGTATGGTCCCCAATCAGAGACAACGAGCTACAGCTGCCTCTGATTGGGAACCACACCGGCCAACATAGATCTACACATAATAGAACCTATAACATAGAACAACACAACATAGAATATACACACCCTGACTCAACAAATAGGAGTCCCCAGAGTCAGGCCGTGACAGTACCCCCCCCCCCCCCCAAAGGTGTGGACTCCGACCGCACAACCTTTACTTAACAGGGTAGGGGCCGGGTGGGCATTACGCCTCGGAGGCGGATCAGGCTCCAGGCATGACAACCACCTATTCTCCGCCTCCCTGTTGCGCCCCTGGTCTGGTCTGGACCTCGGCGCGCTGCTTCCCCTCTCCTTCCTCCCACTATACTCCAAGCCCTGTCTGGACCCTGGTGTGGGAGACCCCGAACCTGGAGAGGGGCTGACGTCTGGGTCTGGACTGGAGCCGCTGACCGGAGCTGGACCGGGCACCGGTGGAACGGACTACTCAGGCTCCGGACTGGAGCCGCTGACTGGTGCCGGACCAGGCACCGGTGGAACGGGCACGGGCCGGACTGGACACACTCACCACTGGTCTGGTGCGAGGAGCAGGCACGGGCCGAACTGGCGACACGCACCACTGGCCTGGTGCGAGAAGCAGGAACAGGCCGGGCCGGGCTGGCGATGCGCACCACTGGCTTGGTGCGAGGGACAGGAACAGGCCGGACCGGGCTGGCGACGCGCATCACTGGCTTGGTGCGAGGGGCAGGAACAGGCCGGGCCGGGCTGGCGACGCGCACCCCTGGCTTGGTGCGAGGGGCAGGAACAGGCCGGGCCGGGCTGGCGACACGCACCACTGGCTTGGTACGAGGGGCAGGAACAGGCCGGGCCAGGCTGGCGCCGCGCACCACTGGCTTGGTGCGAGGGGCAGGAACAGGCCGGACCGGGCTGGCGACGCGCACCACTATCTTGGTGCGAGGGGCAGGAACAGGCCGGGCCGGGCTGGCGACGCGCACCACTGGCTTGGTGCGAAGAGCAGGAACGGGCCGGACCGGACTGCGAAGGCGGACTGGAGGTCTGGAGCGGAGAGCTGGCACAACCTGTCCTGGCTGGCTACCCACTTTCGCACTACATGTGCGGGGCGGACGCACTGGGCTGTGCACGCGTACTGGCGATACAGTACGTAGAACTGGCGCAGGATATGCGGGACAGAGGAGGCGTACTGGACACCAGGAGCGTTGAGCCGGCACACCCCGTCCTGGCTGGATGCCCATCTTCGCACGGCACGTGCGTGGTGCTAGCACAGGACGTACAGGGCTGTGCCGGCACACTGGCGACACAGTACGTAGCTCTGCATAACACGGAGCCTGCCCAGTTACACGCCTCCTCGCGTGAGTACGGGGAGTTGGCTCTGCTCTAACACTAGGCTCCGCCAACCACCCTTTTAGCCCCCCCAACATTTTTTCTTGGGGCTGTCTCTCGGGCTTCTTCCTCGGCCAGCGCCTTCTGCGTTGCCGCTGCCCCTCTCTATACCGCACCTCCACTGTCTCCTCCCAAGGACAGCGATCCATCCCGGCCTGAATCTCCTCCCATATCCAGGAACCCTTACCGTCCAGGATCTCCTCCCAGGTCCAGGCTTTCTGCTCCTGGACACGCTGCTTGGTCCTCGTTTGGTGGGATCTTCTGTCACGATCGCTTACAGACGGGACGGACCAAGGCGCAGCGTGATATGCGTACATGTTTGTTAAATATTAAACACAACGACAAAACAACAAACAAAACAAAACGTGAAGTCCAAGGCAGCACAACACAACATACCTTAACTGGAACAAGATCCCACAACCCACTAGTGCCAATAGGCTGCCTAAGTATGGTCCTCATTTGGTGGGATCTTCTGTCACGTTCGTTCATCGACGGGTCAGACCAAGGCGCAGCGTGATATGCGTACATGTTTATTAAATATTAAACACAACAACAAAACAACAAACAAAACGAAACAAAACGTGCAGTCCAAGACAACACAACATACCTTAACTGGAACAAGATCCCAACCCACTAGTGCCAATAGGCTGCCTAAGTATGGTCCCCAATCAGAGACAACGAGCGACAGCTGCCTCTGATTGGGAACCACAACGGCCAACATAGATCTAGACGATCTAGATCTAAACCTAGAAAATACAACATAGAACATACCACACAGAAAATACACACCCTGACTCAACAAATACGAGTCCCCAGAGTCAGGGCGTCACACTGCACTAAACAGAACTCGAAATATCTAAATTGTGCTTTCAACCTTTTCCGGTAGTGCTCCCAGTCCTTGGCAAGGTATTGCACAACACTTGATGAAGTGGTGTTACAACACACCATGTAATGGTTCAAAACATTTCAAGATGACGTGTTTAATATTCTAGCAAAGGGAAGGTTTAATCTCCTTTGCGTTGGTGGCAGCTCAGTTGCTACTAGTGTTGGTGTTACAAAGCATATCATTTTAACAGTATAGGATAATGGTTAAATTAGAGACCCCCCAAGATTAGACTTTTGTTACATTTAAGGGGGTCTGACCCCCCTTAAATGTCTCATTCGGGGGTCTTAAATGTCTCATTCAGGGGGTCTGAGCCCCCTCTGCCCCCTTTATTCTATGTACCCAACGCACTAGAAGACCAGTTCTTAAAGCCTTTAGTCGTATCCTTATTCTAGTCCTCCTCTGTTCCTCTGGTGATGTAGAGGCTAACCCAGGCCCTGCAGCCCCCAGTATCACTCCTACTCCCCAGGAGCTATCATTTGTTGACTTCTGTAACCGTAAAAGTCTTGGTTTTCTGCACATAAATATCAGAAGCCTCCTTCCTAAGTTTGAGTTATTCACTGCGTTAGCACACTCCGCCAACCCTGATGTTCTAGCAGTGTCTGAATCCTGGCTTAGGAAGGCCACCAAAAATTCTGAAATTTCCATCCCCAACTATAACATTTTCCGTCTAGATAGAACTGCCAAAGGGGGTGGAGTTGCAATCTACTGTAGAGATAGCCTGCAGAGCTCCATCATACTATCCAGGTCTGTGCCCAAACAGTTTGAGCTTTTACTTCTAAAAATCCACCTTTCCAGAAATAAATCTCTCACTGTTGCCGCTTGCTACAGACCCCCCTCAGCCCCCAGCTGTGCCCTGGACACCATATGTGAATTGATTGCCCCCCATCTATCCTCAGAGTTCGTACTGCTTGGTGACCTAAATTGGGATATGCTTAACACCCCGGCCATCCTACAATCTAAACTAGATGCCCTCAATCTCACACAAATTATCAACGAACCTACCAGGTACAACCCTAAATCCGTAAACATGGGTACCCTCATAGATATCATCCTGACTAACTTACCCTCTAAATACACCTCCGCTGTCTTCAACCAGGATCTCAGCGATCACTGCCTTATTGCCTGCGTCCGTAACGGGTCCGCGGTCAAACGACCACCCCTCATCACTGTCAAACGCTCCCAAAAACACTTCAGCGAGCAGGCCTTCCTAATTGACCTGGCCCAGGTATCCTGGATGGATATAGATCTCATTCCGTCAGTAGAGGATGCCTGGTTGTTCTTTAAAAGTAATTTCCTCTCAATCTTAAATAGACATGCCCCATTCAAAAAATACAGAACTAAGAACAGATATAGCCCCTGGTTCTCCTCAGACTTGACTGCCCTTGACCAGCACAAAAACATCCTGTGGCGTACTGCATTAGCATCAAATAGCCCCCGTGATATGCAACTTTTCAGGGAAGTTAGGAACCAATATACACAAGCAGTTAGGAAAGCAAAGGCTAACTTTTTCAAACAGAAATTTGCATCCTGTAGCACTAACTCCAAAAAGTTTTGGGACACTGTAAAGTCCATGGAAAATAAGAGCACTTCCTCCCAGCTGCCCACTGCACTGAGGCTAGGAAACACTATCACCACCGATAAATCTACAATAATCGAGAATTTCAACAAGCATTTTGCTACGGCTGGCCATGCTTTCCACCTGGCTACCACTACCCCGGCCACCAGCTCTGCACCCTCCGCTGCAACTTGCCCCCCCCGCTTCTCCTTCACACAAATCCAGACAGCTGATGTTCTAAAAGAGCTGCAAAATCTGGACCCCTACAAATCATCTGGACTAGACAATCTGGACCCTTTCTTTCTAAAACTAGCCGCCGAAATTGTCGCAACCCCTATTACTAGCCTGTTCAACCTCTCTTTCGTAACGTCTGAGATCCCCAGAGATTGGAAAGCTGCCGCGGTCATCCCCCTCTTCAAAGGGGGTGACACTCTAGATCCAAACTGTTACAGACCCATATCCATCCTGCCCTGCCTTTCAAAAGTTTTTGAAAGCCAAGTCAACAAACAGATCACCGACCATTTCGAATCCCACCGTACCTTCTCCGCTATGCAATCCGGTTTCCGAGCTGGTCATGGGTGCACTTCAGCCACGCTCAAGGTCCTAAATGATATTATAACCGCGATCGATAATAGACAGTACTGTGCAGCCGTTTTCATTGACCTGGCCAAGGCTTTCGACTCTGTCAACCACCGCATTCTTATTGGCAGACTAAATAGCCTTGGTTTCTCAAATGACTGCCTCGCCTGGTTCACCAACTACTTCTCAGATAGAGTTCAATGTGTCAAATCGGAGGGCCTGTTGTCTGGACCTATGGCAGTCTCTATGGGGGTGCCACAGGGTTCAATTCTTGGGCCAACTCTTTTCTCTGTGTATATCAATGACGTCGCTCTTGCTGCTGGTGACTCTCAGATCCACCTCTACGCAGACGACACCATTTTGTATACATCTGGCCCTTCATTGGACACTGTGTTAACAAACCTCCAAACGAGCTTCAATTCCATACAACACTCCTTCAGTAGCCTCCAACTGCTCTTAAACACTAGTAAAACTAAATGCATGCTCTTCAACCGAACGCTGCTTGCACCCGCCCACCCGACTAGAATCACTACTCTAGACGGGTCTGACCTAGAGTACGTGGACAACTACAAATATCTAGGTGTCTGGTTAGACTGTAAACTCTCCTTCCAGACTCACATTAAGAATCTCCAATCCAAAGTTAAATCTAGAATCGGTTTCCTATTTCGCAACAAAGCCTCCTTCACTCATGCTGCCAAACATGCCCTCGTAAAACTGACTATCCTACCGATCCTTGACTTCGGCGATGTCATTTACAAAATAGCCTCCAACACTCTACTCAGCAAATTGGATGTTGTCTATCACAGTGCCATCCGTTTTGTCTCCAAAGCCCCATATAATACCCACCACTGTGACCTGTACGCTCTTGTTGGCTGGTCCTCACTACATATTCGTCGCCAAACCCACTGGCTCCAGGCCATCTATAAATCACTGCTAGGCAAATCCCCGCCTTATCTTAGCTCATTGGTCACCATAGCAACACCCACCCGTAGTCTGCGCTCCAGCGGGTATATCTCACTGGTCATCCCCAAAGCCAACACCTCCTTTGGCCGCAATTCCTTCCAGTTCTCTGCTGCCAATGACTGGAACAAATTGCAAAAATCTCTGAAGCTGGAGACACTTATCTCCCTCACTAACTTTAAGCATCAGTTGTCAGAGCACCTTACCGATCACTGCACCTGTACACAGCCCATCTGAAATTAGCCCGCCCAACTACCTCATCCCTATATTGTTATTTATTTTGCTCATTTGTACCCCAGTATCTCTATTTGCACATCATCTCTTGCACATCATTCCAGTGTTAATACTAAATTGTAATTATTTTGCACTATAGCCTATTTTATTGCCTTACCTCCATAACTTGCTAAATTTGCACACTGTATATTAATTGTATTTCTGTTGTATTTTTGATTTTGTTTTGTTTTACCCCATATGTAACTCTGTGTTGTTGTTTTTATCGCACTGCTTTGCTTTATCTTGGCCAGGTCGCAGTTGTAAATGAGAACTTGTTCTCAACTGGTTTACCTGGTTAAATAAAGGTGAAAAAAAACAAACAAAAAAAAATAAATTCGCACACTGGCCTAAATGTAGTATAATTTTGATAGGCGGCAATGAGGAGATTATTAATCTTTCCCGAACTGGGGGATACTCAGAGTCGATATTCACACAATAATAAGGAAATCCCCTCGAACACACGCACAAATTGGGGAAAACAAACATTCTTTCCCATTGACCCCCATTGTAAAAGAGCCAACTTCTTAGTAGATTTTTTGTTATACAGAAATAACAAAACATGCAAAAAAGCTGCTGTGTTGTTCAATGTACCTGTAATCAGGTCAAAATCCCGACCTACGGTTCGCAATGCTCCTACGTATGGAAATAGAGCCTGCGAGAAGAGCCCTGTGGCTTCAGGCTATTTGGCGTGGGAGAGTGAGAAATGTGGTGACCCGGTGTTCAAGTAGGCTACACGTAGCTATGTGTGTAGCTATGTGTGTGAAAAACATTTAATCACATGTAAGACATTTTACTTGTAGCTGTACAGTCCGTTTGCTGGTCTTGGCTAGCTTAATGTTCCGGTCGGTAGCTAGCTAGCAATCACTAACTCACGTTGCGGCTAGTACGGGCATGAAAAGGGGCATGAGTTTTTCTAAGTAGTGAGAACACTCGGGTGCTGGCAATGTTGAAAAGTAATCTTTAGACATTTTGTACTTTTCTTAAATGTAGTTTTGTAATTGACTAAAACAAGCAGAGAACAAGAATTGCATTTGAAAAAGGTGAAGCTTTTGCTTTGAGCCAATGGGGTAACCTACAGTGGGGAGAACAAGTATTTGATACACTGCCGATTTTGCAGGTTTTCCTACTTACAAAGCATGTAGAGGTCTGTAATTTTTATCATAGGTACACTTCAACTGTGAGAGACGGAATCTAAAACAAAAATCCAGAAAATCACATTGTATGATTTTTAAGTAATTCATTTGCATTTTATTGCATGACATCAGAAAAGCAGAACTTTATATTTGGTACAGAAACCTTTGTTTGCAATTACAGAGATCATACATTTCCTGCAGGTCTTGACCAGGTTTGCACACACTGCAGCAGGGATTTTGGCCCACTCCTCCATACAGACCTTCTCCAGATCCTTCAGGTTTCGGGGCTGTCGCTGGGCAATACGGACTTTCAGCTCCCTCCAAAGATGTTCTATTAGGTTCAGGTCTGGAGACTGGCTAGGCCACTCCAGGACCTTGAGATGCTTCTTACGGAGCCACTCCTTAGTTGCCCTGGCTGTGCGTTTCGGGTCGTTGTCATGCTGGAAGACCCAGCCGCGACCCATCTTCAATGCTCTTACTGAGGGAAGGAGGTTTTTGGCCAAGATCTCGCGCTACATCGCCCCATCCATCCTCCCCTCAATACGGTGCAGTAGTCCTGTCCCCTTTGCAGAAAAGCATCCCCAAAGAAAGATGTTTCCACCTCCATGCTTCACGGTTGGGATGGTGTTATTGGGGTTGTACTCATCCTTCTTCTTCCTCCAAACACGGCGAGTGGAGTTTAGACCAAAAAGCTCTATTTTTGTCTCATCAGACCACATGAACTTCTCCCATTCCTCCTCTGGATCATCCAGATGGTCATTGGCAAACTTCAGACGGGCCTGGACATGCGCTGGCTTGAGCAGGGGGACCTTGCGTGCGCTGCAGGATTTTAATCCATGACGGCGTAGTGTGTTACTAATGTTTTTCTTTGAGACTGTAGTCCCAGCTCTCTTCAGGTCATTGACCAGGTCCTGCCGTGTAGTTCTGGGCTGATCCCTTCCTCATGATAATTGATGCCCCACAAGGTGAGATCTTGCATGGAGCCCCAGACCGAGGGTGATTGACCGTCATCTTGAACTAATTCCATTTTCTAATAATTGCACCAACAGTTGTTGCCTTCTCACCAAGCTGATTGCCTATTGTCCTGTAGCCCATCCCAGCCTTGTGCAGGTCTACAATTTTATCCCTGATGTCTTGGCCATTGTGGAGAGGTTGGAGTCTGTTTGATTGAGTGTGTGGACAGGTGTCTTTTATATAGGTAATGAGTTCAAACAGGTGCAGTTAATACAGGTAATGAGTGGAGAACATGAGGGCTTCTTAAAGAAAAACTAATAGGTCTGTGAGAGCCGGAATTCTTACTGGTTGGTAGGTGATCAAATACTTATGTCATGCAATAAAATGCAAATTAATTACTTAAAAATCATACAATGTGATTTTCTGGATTTTTGTTTTAGATTCCGTCTCTCACAGTTGAAGTGTACCTATGATAAAAATTACAGATCTCTACATGCTTTGTAAGTAGGAAAACCTGCAAAATCGGCAGTGTATCAAATACTTGTTCTCCCCACTGTAGGTAAGCACAGGTTAATACTGTCTAATACCGTCTATCTAATACCGTTTCCATGGTGTTTCCATTGTTTTGGACCCTGTTTGTATTCAGTCATTGTGTTTCGAGATGATTTAATAATAACTGCACTCCAAATGCAGTGTGTGTCAAATGCAGAAATGTACGAGATAGATTAATTAATAAGTAGGTAATTACAGTCACTTAAATGGATTGTCTATTTTCATCATCAGCAGCTAAAAAATAAATGATATTAACAAATTACACAGTGTGCCAGTGTGCATATTTGAAAATGTGCACTGAAAAGAAACATTTCGTAATGGACTTAGTTAATCGATTTTGAATTATCTGTCTTTAATTGTCTCTCAAGAGAGTCCATGGGATGTGGCTAAACTAGTAACCGTCATATCAGACCTGTGCTTGCTCAGTGACATGGTAGATTTATGAGTGAGTGAAGTGAGGCTGTATCACACCTGTACTGCATGGTGAGTCACTCAGTATTCAGCTGGCCTAGCTGCATGTGAGAGGCAGCATAAACACCACCCACTCCATCATAATGAACACTGTCACTGTGGATGGTACAGGCCTTTGTAATGAATAATCATAACATGCAGAAACCCACTGGAATGCAGAAAGAGGAAACTTTGAGAAGAGGCAGGTGTATGTCATGAATTATACATCGGGAAACATGCCAGTGTGTTCTTCAAATGAAAAGCCTCGCTTTGTGAATCCATCCAGAGCTGCCTGACTGGCAGATTCATGTGTGTTTGTTAAAGGGAAGATTACATAATTAGGTTGCTGTTAGACATTCTGATTGGTTTCATCCTTCCAACTAAAAGTCCCAATACGACATATCAGTTTACAATTGTATTTTGGGATACTTTTTTTTCTTCTTCAGAATTTGACCAAAGTCATGTCAGAAAAGCGTTCGGAAAAGTGACGTCAAGAGAAGAACACACAAGTGAATACACAGCAGGAGTGAAGCCACTGTCCACATAAAATGGTAAAGACCAACATCATACCGAGTCCTCATTGTTTTTGTAAAAAATATTTTGGCACTCTGAATAAAGCCAATTCATCAGTTGACCATATTTATTTGTTCTGCATCAGCAAAAAAAAATTTGTATCACTTATACAGCACACAAGCTTTTAACCCGTTTTCCACTCCTGCTTGCTTACCTCTACTAGCTAACCGCTAGCAGCCTTGAAACACATCACTTATTAGCAGTTCGGCACATCAACATTTCTCGTACTGTTACACAAAATTAAGATAAACCTTTACCACCATAGTAGACATTGAACGTCTAAAACCAAACTGGCTAAAACTCTATTGTTGGCCGATGGTAGCTATAGCTAGTCACATGCTAACCTGAGTGCTAACGTTACTAACGTTACTAACGTTACTAGCAGCAGTAACAGGAAATCCAGGTATAATGGCCTATAAAGATCAGGCAGTTCAGCATAAATAAATACATACCTTGAAATAAACAATGACATTAATCCGATTGGTATTTTACCATTCATTTCTGCAAAACGTGCAGTGTTGATGGAGTTGTTGTAGCTTGCTACCTAGCTAGCTTATTCTATCCCCAAACACCATGCTAGATCCTAGTGGGCCAGTTCGCTTTCAGTGGTGTAAAGTACTTAAGTAAAAATACTTGAAAGTACTACTTAAGTCGTTTTTTGGGGTATCTGTGCTCTACTTTACTATTTATATTTTGGACAACTTTTACTTTACTACATTCCTGAAGAAAATTATGTACTTTTACTCTATACATTTTCCCTGACACCCAAAAGTACTCATTACATTTTGAATGTTTAGCAGGACAATAAAATGGTCTAATTCACACACTTATCAAAAGAGCATCCCTGGTCAGCCCTACTGCCTCTTATCTGGTGGACTCACTAAACACATGCTTCGTTTGTAAATGATGTCTGGGTGTTGGAGCGTGCCCCAGCCTATCCGTAAATAAATAAAAAACAAGACAATTATGCCGTCTGGTTTGCTTATTATAAGGAATGTGAAATTATTTATACTTTTACTTTTGATACTTAAGTATATTTGATCAATTACATTTACCTTTGATACTTAAGTATATTTAAAACCAAATACTTTTAGACTTTTACTCAAGTAGTATTTTACTGGGTGACTTTCACTTTAACTTGAGTCATTTTCTATTAAGGTATCTTTACTTTTACTCAAGTATGACAATTGGGTACTTTTTCCACCACTGTTTGTTTTGCATGCCCCAGTGCACTTAAATAGCTGGCTATTTACTAGCAACATAACATGACAAAACTCTTTGGGCCCTTTAGTACCTACTTACCCGAAGCCACCAGCTGTTCCGTTCTTTAAGTCAAAACTGCAATGTATTGTTGGTATAGGAGTTGTTGATGAATGTAATTCAAACTGTGAAAATAGGGACCGTTTAGATGGAATATAATACATCTATGTTGTTAGATTTGTGGAATATACAGTACCACTCAAAATGTTGGACACACCTACTCATTCCAGGCTTTTTCTTTATTTGTACTATTTTCTACATTGTAGAATAATAGTGAAGACTTCAAAACTATGAAATAACATAACACTGTATATTGTGCAACCTTCCCTTTAAGCAAAAAGAAGGCTAGCTAACTTCTGTTTGTTTTATGTGGACTCTCATTTTACTACTAATTTTTTGTTTTCATTTTGTACTAGGCCTACTTTCATTGTAATAGTGTGATGGTTTTTGCACACTGGCCTTCCTCTGACATTTGTTTAAAGAGAAGTCTGGTATTGAAATGAAGGATGATACAGTTTCTAGGAACATACAGTGCATTCGGAAAGTATTCAGACCCGTTGACTTTTTCCACATGTTGTTACATTACAGCTTTATTCTAAAATTGATTAAATTGTTTTTCCCCCTCATCAATCTACACATAATACCCCATAATGACAAAGCAAAAACAGGTTTTTAGAGATTTTTGCAAATGTATTAAAAATAAAACAATGCAATACCACATTTACATAAGTATTCAGACCCTTTACTCAGTACTTTGTTGAAGCACTTTGCCAGCGATTACAGCCTCGAGTCTTCTTGGGTATGATGCTAAAAGCTTGGCACACATGTATTTGGGGAGTTTCTCCCATTCTTCTCTGCAGATCCTCTCAAGCTCTGTCAGGTTAGATGGGGAGCATCGGTGCAGAGCTATTTTCAGGACTCTCCAGAGATGTTCGATCGAGTTCAAGTCCGGGCTCTGGCTGGGCCACTCAAGGACATTCAGGGACTTGTCCTGAAGCCACTCCTGTGTTGTCTGTGTGCTTAGGGTCGTTGTCCTTTTGGAAGGGGAACCTTCACCCTAGTCTGAGGTCCTGAGCGCTCTGGAGCAGGTTTTCATCAATGATCTCTCTGTACTTTGCTCTGTTCATCTTTCCCTCGATCCTGACTAGTCTCCCAGTCCCTGCTGCTGAAAAACATCCCCACAGCATGATGCTGCCACCACCATGCTTCACCGTAGGTATGGCGCCAGTTTCCTCCAGTAGTGACGCTTGGCATTCAGGCCAAAGAGTTCAATCTTGGTTTCATCAGACCAGAGAATCTTGTTTCTCATGGTCTGAGAGTCCTTTAGGTCCCTTTTGGAAAACTCCAAGCGGGCTGTCATGTGCCTTTTACTGAGGAGTGGCTTCCGTCTGGCCACTCTACCATAAAGGCCTGATTAGTGGAGTTCTGCAGAGATGTTTGTCCTTCTGTTCCACAGAGGAACTCTGGAGCTCTGTCATAGTGACCATTGGGTTCTTGGTCACCTCCCTGACCAAGGCCCTTCTCCCCCGAGTGCTCAGTTTGGCCGGGCGGCCAGCTCTAGGAAGAGTCTTGGTGGTTCCAAACGTCTTCCATTTAAGAATGATGGAGACCACTGTGTTCTTGGGGACCTTCAATGCTGCAGAAACGTTTTGGTACCCTTCCCCTACGGACAATTTCTTTGACCTCATGGCTTGGTTTTTGCTCTGACATGCACTGTCAACTGCGGGACCTGATATAGACAGGTGTGTGCCTTTCCAAATCATGTCCAATCAATTGAATTTACCACAGGTGGACTCCAATCAAGTTGTAGAAACATCTCAAGGATGATCAATGGAAACAGGATGCACCTGAACTCAATTCGAGTCTCATAGCAAAGGGTCTCAATACTTATGTAAATAAGGTAATTCTGTTCTGTTTTCACATTGTCATTATGGGGTATTATGTGTAGATTGATGAGGAACAGTTTTTATTTAATCCATTTTAGACTAAGGCTGTAAAATGTGGGAAAAGTCAAGGGGTCTGAATTCTTTCAGAATACACTGTATGCCATTGTTTCGATGAACATTAGTGTTGTGAAGCTTTCCTTAGATTATAACACCCATTGGAGCATTTTTTGCTGTGAATTAGAGTGGAGGATAAACACACACACGTAGCCGATGTGAAATGGCTAGCTATTTAGCGGTGCGCTCTAGTAGCATTCAATCGGTGACATCACTTGACGTAGTTGTTTCCCTTGCTCTGCAAGGGCCGCGGCTTTTGTGGAGTAATAGGTAACGATGCTTAGTGGATTGTAGAGGTGTGAGCAGAGCATCAGGCCGTGAAGCCAGGCCTTCTGTCTCAGCATCTCTGCCTTCTAACATCTCTTCTGGTTCTGGCTCTAGTAGTAAACCACTCATACAAGCCTTCAGTACTGGAGCTGTGAGGAGGCTTCCATTGAAAAACAGGACTGACTAGACAGTCCATCCCCAATGTTTTTCAAGCTGCGAGTTGTCATACAAAAGACAAACCTCATTGCTGCCTGCCAACAACCTGGCAACAGCAAGGGCATTTTGTCCTATCCTTGGCTTTGTGGGTGTCATTTGATAGAGATATTCCTATAGCACTCAATCCCCATTTTTTTGTGCTAGGCTACTTTAATAATACAAACACATACAAATGTTTTGCTAGGTTTTCCCAATAGATATTTGCTCTGTCGTTAAGTTGAGAAACTACTGTAGCCCTGTGGTTTTTATGTAGCTTTTATATTTCAAAATATGATTCAACGTGTCCAAGGTCATCTGACATTAAATTATATTGGTGCTTTCATCTAGTTTGTAACTGCCTGATGCAATGAAACAAATTACTGGGTACAGGCTACTGTGGATCAGTGAATCATGATGAACATAAAAATGGATGAAATGTATTAGAATTGGAAAATTACTTTGACCTTAAATGAATGCAATAGATTATTTGAACTGTTGTGAATTTGAGTTACTACAGGACGGGGAGTGCAGTGAGAGGTGTGTCGGCCATAGCACGATTAACACCTCACTATCACTACCTTGGGGTATTATGCGCCCTGGTTTGTGTACATCCAACAATGGTATAGGGATTTGTGTGTTTGAGCTGTTTGCGCTTCGATGGTGTGTGTACTGTATGCATTTGACTAAGGCTAACACAGGGGAGTGGAGCTGAGGAGAGGCTACAGAGGTCTGCTTGCACAGATCCAGTCAAGCAGATCTCATTTGTTTACACACAGTGTGACGGTGTTATGTGGTAGATTATGGCGACTGTGAGTCCCTGTATACCTGACTGTTAGTAATCTTGGTTGTATTATTCCTGGTGGAACACTAGGTGAGGGTAGGGGAGGAAGAATACGGGCCTAGCTGATTTCATAAAGCTTTTCTGTTGGGGTTATCTGCTGTAACATGTAATGTAGTCTTGTGAATAATAAGTGGTTGGAAACACACAAACATGCACACGGGCACACACACACTGGTCGATCAATGCAAACCATATAGTACCTACAGTATTAGTGTAGGCTTGTTGCATTGAAATATGACAACGCTTATACCATCCCTTCAGAAAGGTTTCATACCCCTTGACTTATTACACAGTTTGTTGTGTTACAGCCTGAATTCAAAACTGATTAAATATATTTTTTTCTCACCCATCTACACACAATAGCCCATAACTGTGACGAGGTGTGAATGAAGGAGTCAGGCGCAGGAGGTAAAACACCGAAGTCCAGAGTTTATCCATTTACATATATAAAACGCACCCTGCGAAAAAAAACGAAACAAGGGAAATTATTCCACCTTGGCAAATACAAATAGAAGAGTAGCTCAACCGAGATCCTCGCTCTCACAATACACAATCACTCACAAAGACAAGGGGAACAGAGGGAACACTTATACACATACTAATTAGGGGAATGTGCACCAGGTGTGTGTGATTGACAAGACAAGACATGACAAGTGGAGTGATGAGAATGGGAGCGGCAGTAGCTAGTAAGCCGGTGACGACGAACGCCGAAACCTGCCCGAACAAGGAGGGGAGGCAGCCTCGGCGGAAGTCGTGACAATAATGACGAAGTGAAAACATGTTTTTAGAAATGTTAGCAAATTTATTGAAAATTAAATACAGAAATATTCACACCCCTGAGTCAATACGTGTTAGAATCACCGTTGGCAGCTATTACAGCTCTGAGTCTTTCTGGGTAAGTCTCTAAGAGCTTTGCACACCTGGATTGTACAATATTTGCACATTATTCTTTGATAAATTGTTCAAGCTCTGTCAATGTTGGTTGTTGATCATTGCTAGACAGCCATTTTCTAAGTCTTGCCATAGATTTTCAAGCCGATTTAAGTTAAAACTGTAAGTCCGCCACTCAGGAACATTCCATGTTGTCTTGGTAAGCAAATCCAGTGTATATTTGGCCTTGTATTTCATGTTATTGTCAGGCTGAAAGGTGAATTTGTCCCCCAGTGTTGGAAAGCAGACTGAACCAGGTTTTCCTCTAGGATTTTGCCTGTGCTTAGCTCTAGTCCATTTCTTTTTATCCTAAAAAACTACATACCAATGACAAGCATACCCATAACATGATGCAGCCACCACGATGCTTGAGAATATGAAGAGTGGGACTCAGTGATATGTTGTGTTGGATTTGCCCCAAACATAAAGCTTTGTATTCAGGCCAAAGTTCTTTTTTTTTGCCACATTTTTTGCAGTTTTACTTTAGTGCCTTATTGCAAACAGGATCCATGTTTTGGAATAAAGATTCTGTACAGGCTTCCTTCTTTTCACCCTGTTATTTAGGTTAATATTGTTGAATAACTACAATGTTGTTGATCCATCCTCAGTTTTCTCCTATCACAGCCATTAAACTCTGCAACTGTTTTAAAGTCACCATTGGCCTCATGGTGAAATCCATGAGCTGTTTCCTTCCTCTCCGGCAACTGAGTTAGGAAAGTATTCAGACCCCATGACTTTTTCAAAATTTTGTAACGTTACAACCTTATTCTAAAATTGATTAAATCGTTTTTTTCCCCTCATCAATCTACACACAATACCCCATAATGACAAAGCAAAAATGCGTTTATATAAATATTTGCTAATTTATTAAACATTTAAAACGGAAATATCACATTTAGATAAGTATTCAGACCCTTTACTCAGTACTTTGTTGAAGCACCTTTGGCAGCGATTACAGCCTTGAGTCTTCTTGGGTATGACGCTACAAGCGTGGCACACCTGTATTTGGGGAGTTTCTCCCATTCTTCTCTGCAGATCCTCTCAAGCTCTCAGGTTGGATGGGGAGTGGTGCTGCATAGCTATTTTCAGGTCTCTCCAGAGATGTTCCATCGGGTTCAAGTCCAGGCTCTGGCTGGGCCACTCATGGACATTCAGAGACTTGTCCCGAAGCCACTCCTGCGTTGTCTTGGCTGTGTGCTTAGGGTTGTTGTCCTGTTGGAAGGTGAACCTTCGCCCCAGTCTGAGGTCCTGAGCGCTCTGGAGCAGGTTTTCATCAAGGAGCTCTCTGTACTTTGCTCCATTCATCTTTCCCTCGATACGGACTAGTCTCCCAGTCCCTGCCGCTGAAAAACATCCCCACATCATGATGCTGCTCTAGGAAGAGTATTGGTGGTTCCAAACTTCTTCCATTTAAGAATGATGGAGGCCACTGTGTTCTTGGGGATTTTCAATGCTGCAGAAATGTTTTTGTACCCTTCCCCAGATCTGTGCCTCGACACAATCCTGTCTCGGAGCTCTACGGACAATTCCTTCGACATCATGGCATGGTTTTTGCTCTGACATGCACTGTCAACTGTGGGACCTTATATAGACAGGTGTGTACCTTTCCAAATCGTGTCCAATCAATTGAATTTACCACAGGTGGACTCCAATCAAGTTGTAGAAGCATCTCCAGGATGATCAATGGAAACAGGATGCACCTGAGCTCAATTTTGAGTCTCATAGCAAAGGGTCTGAATACTTATGTAAATAAGGTATTTCTGTTTTCTATTTTTAATACGTTTACAATAATTTCCAAAAACTTGTTTTCACTTCGTCATTATGGGGTATTGTGTGTAGATTGATGAGTAAACAAACATTATTTAATCAATTTTAGAATAAGGCTGTAACGTAACAAAATGTTGATAAAGTCAAGGGGTCTGAATACTTTCCGAATGCACTGTATACAGTACATTTATCTTCATTTAGCAGACGCTGTTATCACACCATAGTGCCATCAGAATTCTGATACCAATGCAGGGGGCCACAAATTGTGAACTGCGGTAAAATATACGGTATAGAAAAGTAATTTGTATTTTGAAAATACAAATTACAGTTCTTGAAAGTATCTTGTTACAAAATACATTAGAGTGTAATTCAGCCAAGTGTAATAAAAATTACAAAATACTCAGAAGTAATTGAAAAACACATTACTGCCCATCTCTGTATGAAGTGGGTAAAGCAGTATGTAAACATTATTAAAGTGACCAGTGTTCAATGACTCTTTGGACATAGGTCAGCAGTCTAAGGTGCAGGGTAGAGTACCGGGTGGTAGTCGGCTAATAACAGTGACTAAGGTTCAGGGCAGTGTACTGGGCAGAGGCCGGCTAGTGGTGACTGTTTGTAAGTCTGATAGCCTGGAGATAGAAGCTGTTTATCAGTCTCTCGGTCCCAGCTTTGATGCACCTGTACTCTAGCCTTCTAGATGGTAACGGGGTGAACAGTCTGTGGCTTGGGTGGCTGAGGTCTTTGATAATCTTCTTGGCGTTCCTGTGACACTGGGTGCTGTAGATGTCCTGAAGCGCAGGCAGAGTGCCCCCGGTGATGCATTTGGCTGATCGCACCACTTTCTGGAGAGCCTGTTGTTTGCGGGCGCTGCAGTTGCTGTACCAGGCGGTGATACAGCCCGACAGGATGCTCTCAATGGTACATCTGTAAAAGTTCGTGAGGGTCTTCGGGGCAAAGCCACATTTCTTCAGCCTCCTGAGGTTGAAGAGGCACTGTTGCGCCTTCTTTACCACACTGTCTGTGTGAATGGACCATTTCAGGTCCTCAGTGATGTGCACGGTGAGGAACTTGAAGCTTTTTACCTTCTCCACTGCGGTCACATCGATGTGGATGGGGGGCGTGCTCTTGTAGTGTCTGAAGGTCTATGATTTTGCTGACATTTGCAAATGGTGTAATAGATGAACTTTACTCTGCTTTGCTGAAACATCTGGAAAGCATTACTACATAGGCTTCTTGGAATAGAGGACATTTGGAGATATGTGGAGGCCAGGGATTGGTCTGTCAAAAAACTACCCATCTTATGTTACATAGGATAAATACCATGTTTTGAACAAAGGACGGGGAGAAATAACATATCAGAGATTTGGGTCCGGTTATTCTCCAGATATCTGCAGATGTCTGTAAATTGACGCTGGAATCCTTTGATACAATAAACCTTTATAATCAAAGTACAGCGTCAGCGGAATTCTTATCATCACAGCATAATCAGCATCGTTGTCTCGGACACCACACTCTCTGCTGTCTCCTGTAGTCCACAATCAGCTCCTTCATTTTGTTGACATTGAGGGAGAGGTTATTTTCCTGTCATCACTCCACCAGTGCTCTCACCTCCTCCCTGTAGGCAGTCTCGTCGTTGTTGGTAATCAGGTCTAGCACTGTTGTGTTGTCAGCAAACTTGATTATTATTTTTTTGATTGAGTTGGATACTTGTGTGGCTACTCAGTCATGGGTTAACGGGGAGTACAGGAGGGGGCTGAGCATGCACCCCTGTGGTGCCCCTGTGTTGAGGATCAGTGTGGCGGAGGTGTTGTTGCCTACTTTCACCGGCTGTGGTAGGCCCATCAGGATGTCTAGGAACCAGTTGCACAGGGCGAGGTTCAGACCAAGGGCCCAGAGCTTTTGTGCTTGTAGGGCACTATGGTGTTGAAGGCTGAGCTGTAGTTGATGAACAGCATTCTTACATAGGTATTTCTCTTGTACAGGTGGGATAGGGTAGTGTGCAGTGCAATGGCGATTGCGTCGTCCGTAGATCTGTTGGGGCGGTATGTGAATTGTAGTGGGTCTAGGATGTAGGGTAAGGTGGAGGTGATATGATCCTTAATTTCATGATGACAGAAGTGATGACAAAAGTGAGAGCTATGAGGTGATAGTCATTTAGTTCAGTACATGAACAATGGTGGACATCTTGAAGCAAGTGAGGACAACAGACTGGGATATGGAGAGATTGAATATGTCCGTAAACACTCCATGTGGATGGGGGGCGTGCTCTGCACATGCTCTGAGGACGCGGCATCACAACCTTGTTGCATGTATTCACATTATATGAAGTCACATTATATGAAATCGCATTTGAAATACATTAGGCTGCTTTCTGCATTACATTCAGAATAACAAAGAGACTGTATTTTCCAATCTTCAACCCCCTCTGGCCTCACGTCTGTTGGATTTACCCACACACTGAGCATAGCATAATTCCATTAAGTAGCTTGAAAGAGAGGCAGAGTCACCCAGGCTGGATGTTTGTGATGTTCTTTTTTCAAATTACAGTACTTCTCAGTTGCTTTGCCAGCTTCAGTGTGAAATCCGCTGGGAGTTGTCTACAAGAGCACCACCAGCTTTCTCAGGGTCGAACACTCTTAATTATGCTGAGTGTAAATGAAGGAGCCTGGGAGCTGGTTGGCTGGCTGACTGACTGGCTGGCTGGTGTGGAGCACAGGCAGGCAGACTCCATGTGTGGGTGACAAAGCTTACAGTGGCACTGCTGCACTTACAACCTTGGGCCTGGCAGAGATGGATAAATAGACATAACATAAGGCCTGTATGCTAATTTGTCAATTCAGTAAAGCTGGCAGGAGTATAGAGAAAGAAGCCATGCTCTGGCGTTGCAGCACAGAACTGAAAAATGATTGTGGGTGACAGATATTCAATACTGTACTCTTTTTTCTTTTTTTCTTATGACATTTAGATTATCAATGACTAATACTGACAGACCATGCATATTGCCACAGCTCAGTGCTTTGCTGATGAATATTGAATACTATGTGTAGACATTGATACCCACTTCAGGATGCTGGGGGATGAGGAGGAAAATGGATGATGATATTGAGATTAAGTTCTATAAACTGAGGCAGATTAAACACTGCCCTTTTACTTATGAATATTCATTCATTTGTATTTAATCTGCCTCAGGAACAGACAACATTTACAGGTACAGTACATTCTGAAAACCTACTCACCCACATACAACTAGATACTGAATTAAATCCCCAAGACAACCTTTAGAGTGAAAGTTATAGGTAGTCAACAGCTAACGTTTGCGTCTCAATGCCTTTCTGATGTGTGTCAAGGGGAATGCTACAGTAATAGTTGGTTGTAGTTACAGAGCTGAAATAAAGTAATAGCTGAGGGGAAGTGAGAACAAAATGATACAGCTATGGTCTGTTCAGGCTGGTTCTCATAAACACTATTACCCTCTTTTAAAATTTGTCCCATGGTGCACACCTTACGTCAGCTGAAAACAATCATTGCTTCTTATACTGTAAGCAATGGTGTTCATATCTCTGTGTAAAAACAAAAATATGGTCATTAAAACTCTGGGCTTTTCTACAGACTAATAAAACTTGTACTGTGTAATGAACTTGTAATGAATTAGCAGTTAAAGTGGAAGGTAATTCATGGGCAGGAAAATTATGTAAATGTTCTGTTAACGATGGCTAACATCCAGTGATAATTGGTACCTTGACAACTTTTCATATCACCTTGCCCTCAACATGGAACTACCCTGAGACCACAAATTTATATGGACTAAAACAATTACCATACACCATGAATAAACATGACTAAAGAAGAAGTCAAATGAAGCGAGTGGGTGGATGTTGATGTGTCTTCATAGAGTGGCTTGGTTTATAGACAGCCTCCAGACATCTTGACAGCGATCTGTTCACCACAACAAATAGACCCACTCTGCTACAGCTGTCTGGACCTTGTTGATTTCTTCAGATCAGTAGCAAATTCAAAGGCTTCATTTTTAGAAGGGGAGCACTGGAGAGAGCGGAGAGCGTGTGAGAGAGAGAGGGAGGAGGCGAGAGAACTTGAGAGAAAATGTGATTTGGTCTGGGTGTTTTCAGCTGCACGCTCCATTTGCCCTCTCTGACAGAAAAGGAGAGTGACGTGCATTCGCAGGAATTGAATCACTAGATTAAACACCCCCTCCTCCCCCTCTCATATAGAGGGGGAGATGTGGGGAGATTGCAGGGAGAGATGTTCTTGCAGAGGGGGACGCTAAGGAGCCTTTGTCAAAGGCAAGATTGATTGAGTGATTAAATATCCAGGAGTAGAGTATCAGTGTTCACTCCTGACCATTAGTGCCAGAAGAGTTGCAATAAGAAACTGTCTGTGCACAGTCCAACTTCTCCCAGCAGCTCAAGCATACGTTGTTTCTATGTGTGTTTCTTTCCCTCCTGTGCGGTTATTTCCCCTCAAAGGAATGTTTTGCTGGGTTTACCCCCAAAGTAGGGAAGAGAGCCGGAGGGTGCCTGGGTAAGCAGTGGGAATATTTAACAACTACTGGTGATGCCGCAGTGTACAGCCAGTATGAAAAATGTATGCGCTCACTAACTGTAAGTCGCTCCGGATAAGAGCGTCTGCTAAATGACTAAAATGTTAAAAATGTACAGCGAATAATGGTTAAGAGAATACAGTACATGCTCTATGCTGATAACCCCAAAAATATTTTAAGCAACTTGAGACATGCAGTTTCTGTCATTTACGGTTAAGGTCAATCATTTAACAGTTGTATTAATTTAAGGCTGATTGACATGAATAAATGCAACATTTGCATGTGGTTCTCGAATTCAATTATGCAAATGTCAGAACAGGAATTGTCAGAGTGTGAGAAGGTGTTCCTGTCTCCCTTCTTTGTAACACTTTACATTAAGTTGCCCCTATTACTATATAACTGACACAGTAATTACTGTTATCAGCAGTTATTACTCAATTGGAAAAAGGAATGTGTAATTACATTTACATTTACATTTTAGTCATTTAGCAGACGCTCTTATCCAGAGCGACTTACAGGAGCAATTAGGGTTAAGTGCCTTGCTCAAGGGCACATCGACAGATTTTTCACCTAGTCGGCTCGGGGATTAGAACCAGCGACCTTTCAGGTACTGGCACAACGCTCTTAACCACTAAGCTACCTGCCACTCTTAACCACTAAGCTACCATTCACTTGCTGAAGGTTATTCCACTGATGTTATTACACATTCTGTTGTTCCACTATGTAACTAATGTTCTGTAATTACACATTTATAAGTCACCTGGGAAATACCATGTTATTAACGCAAACCAAAATATGACCTTGTTACAAGTATCTACAAAGGTGCCACTATCATTGAATTCACATGTAATGCCAGGGTTGATAAATATACTAGGACCTGTTAACAATGTCGTGGATAGTTATCACTATACTTGTTAAAAATCTAAAGTTCTTCCAGAGTTTTTGTAGAATGAAAATATACTTTTATTACACGAAGCAACGAAAGCCGAGATGATCTGCAGAACATCTGTTTTCCCTGACTCGGAGCTCTCCTTTTATACAGACACAATGCATAGTCATGCTTATACAACCTACACAGTTACTCCATTATATGTACATGATTAACATCTTTCGGTGTCACATATTGTTTACTTGCTAGGGCTACGTGCATTTCTCTAAATGGGGCCTCTGTCGCTTATCTCATTATATTGGTGGCGTTATCTCATAATATACATACCTACGTTAAAGAACAATCACACTCTGTATTGACTATATTCACTATCCAGGCATGCACCTGGAGTACAAAGTATCAATCATGTTCATTCTGTTTTACCCTTATCATTTCATAACACATTATAAAACATATCAATTAATACTTAAACAAGGTTTACACATGTCATGTCCATAACATACATTTAAGCCTTTCCAAACAGCCATCCTCCAAGGACCCTGAGCCACTATGGTTTTTCCTTGTGACTATGTGCATGTGGCTGTATGAGTCAGGTCATAAGCACAAACAAGTGATAACACTAGTTCCATTGTTACGCCAATCTCCACACAGCCACAACGAGAAGTTGTATCTCCATCACATGTCATTGACATACCCAGACCAGCTGCAGGGAGTTAAGAAGGAACCATTCTAATCAGAAGCACAGCATTTGCACTAAAGAAATGTCCCTGCTCTGTTTTAACCCTTTAATTGGTTCTTAATTCATAAACATTTAAGGCATATAGGCGTTTCATTCTACAACATATGTACTAGAAAATCATCCATAACAACAATTGTAACAAGGCACACCCTGTGATTAACTACCAGTCATTTTCAATTACAGTAAAACTTCAATTAAACACTGTGTCTCAAATAGCCGCCTGTCCCTTTTAATGGCCGGCAACGGCACACATTTCAGCAAATAAACACCTGTTTCAAATAAATGACTCTGGGTAAGTAGATAAAGGACCTCATTGCCAAAATCCCGAAGTATCCCTTTAAGAATATAGATGCCTGGCTCAAATACAGTGAGGGAAAAAAGTATTTGATCCCCAGCTGATTTTGTACGTTTGCCCACTGACAAAGAAATGATCAGTCTATAATTTTAATGGTAGGTTTATTTGAACAGTGAAAGACATAATAACAACAAAAAAAACAGAAAAACACATGTCAAAAATGTTATAAATTGATTTGCATTTTAATGAGGGAAATAAGTGTTTGACCCCCTCTCAGTCAGAAGGATTTCTGGCTCCCAGGTGTCTTTTATACAGGTAACGAGCTGAGATTAGGAGCACACTCTTAAAGGGAGTCTCTCCACCATGGCCAAGACCAAAGAGCTCTCCAAGGATGTCAGGGACAAGATTGTAAAGCTGGAATGGGCTACAAGACCATCGCCAAGCAGCTTGGTGAGAAGGTGACAACAGTTGGTATAATTATTCGCAAATAGAAGAAACACAAAAGAACTGTCAATCTCCCTTGGCCTGGGGCTCCATGCAACTCACCTCATGGAGTTGCAATGATCATGAGAACGGTGAAGAATCAGCCCAGAACTACACGGGAGGATCTTGTCAATGATCTCAAGGCAGCTGGGACCATAGTCACCAAGAAAACAATTGGTAACACATTACGCCGTGAAGGACTGAAATCCTGCGCAGTGCCCGCAAGGTCCCGCTGCTCAAGAAAGCACATATACAGGGCCGTCTGAAGTTTGCCAATGAACATCTGAATGATTCAGAGGAGAACTGGGTGAAAGTGTTGTGGTCAGATGAGACCAAAATGGAGCTCTTTGGCATCAACTCAACTCGCCGTGTTTGTAGGAGGAGGAATGCTGCCTATGTCCCCAAGAACACCATCCCCACCATCAAACATGGAGGTGGAAACATTATGCTTTGGGGGTGTTTTTCTGCTAAGAAGACAGGACAACTTCACCGCATCAAAGGGATGATGGACGGGGCCATGTACCGTCAAATCTTGGGTGAGAATGACCCAAAACACACGGCCAAGGCAACAAAGGAGTGGCTCAAGAAGAGCACATTAAGGTCCTGGAGTGGCCTAGCCAGTCTCCAGACCTTAATCCCATAGAAAATCTGTGGAGGGAGCTGAAGGTTCGAGTTGCCAAACGTCAGATCTGCAAAGAGGAGTGGGACAAAATCCCTCCTGAGATGTGTGCAAACCTGGTGGCCAACTACAAGAAACGTCTGACCTCTGTGATTGCCAACAAGGGTTTTGCCACCAAGTACTAAGTCATGTTTTGCAGAGGGGTCAAATACTTATTTCCCTCATTAAAATGCAAATCAATTTATAACATTTTTGACATGCGTTTTTCTGGATTTTTTTGTTGTTATTCTGTCTCTCACTGTTCAAATAAACCTACCATTAAAATTATAGAATGATCATTTCTTTGTCAGTGGGCAAACGTACAAAATCAGCAGGGGATCAAATACTTTTTTCCCTCACTGTAGAAGCCTGTCTCTAATAAGAGCCTCTTGTGTTAAGTGATTAAAGCAAATAAACAGTTTTACTGTAGTTTATTTCTGGTTCAAAGGCTATACCGAATCAAGTGTAATGTATGAACTATGTAGTTACATAGGATATACTTGTAATCATCATGTACCTACCTAGGAGCAAGCGACTTAATGTAAAGTGAAACCCAGCATGGTATATCCTTTATAATTACTATGTAGTTACAATGTAACAACCTTTGCAGACAATGGGCTCACCAGGAGAAATTAGGAGACAGGAGAACATTAGGTATAACCCTCTTAGTTACATTGTACATACCATATTTAACAACCAACTGGGTAATTACAATGTTGTGACAAGGGATATACATGTATTTACAATGTACTTACACAGGAGCAAGCAACTTACTTTAAAGTGAAGTGACATCTTAATTACTTTGTAGTTACAATGTAACAACCTTTGCAGACAATAGGCCAACAAGTGCTCAGCATATGTGGGAACTCCTTCAAGACTGTTGGAAATGCATTCCAGGTGAAGCTGGTTGAGAGAATGCCAAAGAGTGTGCAAAGCTGTCATCAAGGCAAATTAGAAGAATCTCAAATATAAAATATATTTTGATTTGTTTTACACTTTTTTGGTTACTACATGATTCCACATGTGTTATTTCATAGTTTTGATGTCATCACTATTATTCTATAATGTAGAAAATAGTAAAAATAAAGAAAATCCCTTGAATGAGTAGGTGTTCTAAAACTATGGACCGGTAGTATATGTGCCATGTAACATTGTTATTACAGAGTTCATTGTTACATTTTAAGTACAATGTAACTAAGAGGGTTATACCTAACGTTGACCTGTCTCCTAATTTCTCCTGGTGAGCCCATTGTCTGCAAAGGTTGTTACATTGTAACTACATAGTAATTATAAAGGTTATACCGTACTGGGTTTCACTTTACATTAAGTCGCTTGATCCTGGGTATATACATGATAGTTACAAGTATAGCCTATGTAACTAAATTGTTTTTACATTACACTTCGGTGTAGCCTTTGAGCCAGGTCATAACATACAGCAGATGCAACAAGGTCAGATTTTGGTTTGATTTATTAACATGGTAATTCACAGGTGACTTTCAAATGTGTAATTACAGAACATTAGTTACAGAGTGGAACAAGAAAATGTGTAATAACATCAGCAGTTACACGTGGAATAACCTTCAGCAAGTGAACGTGTAATTACACATTCCTTATTCCAATTATGTAATGACCTATTCCACAATCACCCTATTACAATGTAATTACATAGTAACTATGTAACTACTATGTTGTTAATACAGTTATTACATTGTTAGTTACGTTGTATTAGGGACAACTTCATGTAAAGTGTTACCCTCTTCTCTCTGTTGATTTGGTGTTGTTTTTGTGTTTTATAGTGTCCCATGCGTTGATTGCAATTCACCGAAATAAAAGGAACCAGTGCACTTAATATGCACAAGTAATGATAAAAAGATAATGTAACCTTGATTTCTGTATCCCGACGACAAAATGAGAAACGTAATTAATTTGAGCATTTGACCTTGGACACCATTCTGCCATTTTGTTTGTGTGTAAACAGTAATGCATTTTTTTTTGTAGCTTCTAATACTAGCTGAGCTAAGGTAGTCTACCTCAAGCAATATGTCACGAAGACACAAGACAGGCTTGAGCAGAAATGTAAGGGGGAAGAATAACTGTTGCAAATATTGTAGCAGGTTTTTATTGTTGTTGAAAAACTATTGAAATCATATAATAGCTTAGTTCATCTTGAATAGCAGCTAGAGACCAGACCGTGAATAAAACATTCCTGGTTTTTGGACGATTCTATTGCAGGTGTTTGTAAAATGGCCTTTGATGTGCAATACAGTGGGGGAAAAAAGTATTTAGTCAAATCAAATCAAATCAAATTTTATTGGCCACATGCGCCGAATACAACAGGTGCAGACATTACAGTGAAATGCTTACTTACAGCCCTTAACCAACAGTGCATTTATTTTTAACAAAAAAGTACAAATAAAACAACAACAAAAAAAGTGTTGAGAAAAAAAGAGCAGAAGTAAAATAAAATAACAGTAGGGAGGCTATATATAGAAGGGGGTACCGGTGCAGAGTCAATGTGCGGGGGCACCGGCTAGTTGAGGTAGTTGAAGTAATATGTACATGTGGGTAGAGTTAAAGTGACTATGCATAAATAATTAACAGAGTAGCAGCAGCGTAAAAGGATGGGGTGGGGGGGCAGTGCAAATAGTCCGGGTAGCCATGATTAGCTGTTCAGGAGTCTTATGGCCTGCCACCAATTGTGCAAGTTCTCCCACTTAAAAAGATGAGAGAGGCCTGTAACTTTCACGTCAACTATGACAGACAAAATGAGAATGTTTTTTCCAGAAAATCACATTGTAGGATTTTTAATGAATTTATTTGCAAATTATGGTGGAAAATAAGTATTTGGTCAAAAACAAAGGTTTCTCAATACTTTGTTATATACCCTTTGTTGGCAATGACACAGGTCAAACGTTTTCTGTAAGTCTTCACAAGGTTTTCACACACTGTTGCTGGTATTTTGGCCCATTCCTCAATGCAGATCTCCTCTAGAGCAGTGATGTTTTGGGGCTGTCGCTGGGCAACACGGACTTTCAACTCCCTCCAAAGATTTTCTATGGGGTTGAGATCTGGAGACTGGCTAGGCCACTCCAGAACCTTGAAATGCTTCTTACGAAGCCACTCCTTCGTTGCCCGGGCGGTGTGTTTGGGATCATTGTCATGCTGAAAGACCCAGCCACGTTTCATCTTCAATGCCCTTGCTGATGGAAGGAGGTTTTCACTCAAAATCTCACGATACATGGCCCCATTCATTCTTTCCTTTACACGGATCAGTCGTCCTGGTCCCTTTGCAGAAAAACAGCCCCAAAGCATGATGTTTCCACCCCCATGCTTCACAGTAGGTATGGTGTTCTTTGGATTTAACTCAGCATTCTGTGTCTTCCAAACACGACGAGTTGAGTTTTTACCAAAAAGTTCTATTTTGGTTTCATCTGACCATATGATATTCTCCCAATCCTCTTCTGGATCATCCAAATGCACTCTAACAAACTTCAGACGGGCCTGGACATGTACTGGCTTAAGCAGGGGGACACGTCTGGCACTGCAGGATTTGAGTCCCTGGCGGCGTAGTGTGTTACTGATGGTAGGCTTTGTTACTTTGGTCCCAGCTCTCTGCAGGTCATTCACTAGGTCCCCCCGTGTGGTTCTGGGATTTTTGCTCACCGTTCTTGTGATCATTTTGACCCCACGGGGTGAGATCTTGCGTGTAGCCCCAGATCGAGGGAGATTATCAGTGGTCTTGTATGTCTTCCATTTCCTAATAATTGCTCCCACAGTTGATTTCTTCAAACCAAGCTGCTTACCTATTGCAGATTCAGTCTTCCCAGCCTGGTGCAGGTCTACAATTTTGTTTCTGGTGTCCTTTGACAGCTCTTTGGTCTTGGCCATAGTGGAGTTTGGAGTGTGACTGTTTGAGGTTGTGGACAGGTGTCTTTTATACTGATAACAAGTTCAAACAGGTGCCATTAATACAGGTAACGAGTGGAGGACAGAGGAGCCTCTTAAAGAAGAAGTTACAGGTCTGTGAGAGCCAGCATTCTTGCTTGTTTGTAGGTGACCAAATACTTATTTTCCACCATAATTTGCAAATAAATTCATAAAAAATCCTACAATGTGATTTTCTGGATTTTTCTCTCTCAATTTGTCTGTCATAGTTGACGTGTAACTATGATGAAAATTACAGGCCTCTCTCATCTTTTTAAGTGGGAGAACTTGCACAATTGGTGGCTGACTAAATACTTTTTTTCCCACTGTATCTGCAATATCACTCATTTTCATCATTTTCTGCACTGCAGATTTGATTGAACTTCAGCCTTTAACTTAGACTATCTGCTTTTCCATCTAATAAACATTCTGGTTCATCTCTGTGTATGATATAGCAGACGAGTCCTGTGTAGCTCAGTTGGTAGAGCATGGCGCTTGCAACGCCAGGGTTGTGGGTTTGATTCCGATGGGGGACCAGTATAAAAATGTATGCACTCACTAACTGTAAGTCGCTCTGGATAAGAGCGTCTGCTAAATGACTGTACATTTCACTCTTTATTGCTTCTTCCCCTTG
This sequence comes from Coregonus lavaretus, assembly GCF_964263955.1. NCBI lineage: Eukaryota > Metazoa > Chordata > Actinopteri > Salmoniformes > Salmonidae > Coregonus > Coregonus lavaretus. The sequence continues at coordinate 11,774,174 of NC_139999.1, read as the reverse complement.
TGACTCCCTCATGGACAAGAGGGCAATTTTCCACTCTCTTGCATACAACCTTTACCTCAGTTGGTCTCTTCTTTTCCTTGTTAGTATGTCAGAAACATTCATAGGTTTTTCTCATACACAACATTAAGATTCTGAGAAATCAAAGGTCAGTTTTCCTTTCTTTCATGATATGTATGGTCTGGTTTGAAGCACATTGTTGTGGTTTTCTAAACTAAAGCAGACTATAATGTTGACAGAGATCATCGGGGGACTTTACAACACTTAGCTGAGGAGTAGTCTATCTGATGGTGGTTTCTGTGGATAAAATTAACAACATTGTGGACATTGGCCCTGGTCCCATCTCCCTATCACACCTCGGTGATAACACAGCTGAGATCTGAATCCCTGCGAGGCTCTGGGCGGTGGCGGTTGAGGTGGAAGATGGAGATAGCACACTAGTGCTGGCTGGAAATCAATGGAGCCAGGCTGGGGGAGGTTGTGCCTCCTCCTCCTACCCCCCTCCTCCTCCACCTGCACCTCCCTCCTCCTTCGCCATCTCCCTCCTCTTTCCCCTTAATGTCACTGGGAGATATATTTTGCTTTTAGGCATCAGAGAGCCCACATCAGACCTCTTCTGTCTCTCACCCCCCTCGCCCTCCCCCATCCCTTCCCACCTCTCTACCCACTGGTTCCCTAGGCAGGGAGCCATTGACTGGGTTCACTCGGCATCGATTCTGAGAGGTGGGTTGCTTTTAATAAATAGCGTCAGTAGGTTATCCCCACTGGGATGAGTGGGAGTTATTCATATTTTCACCTCATTAAAATAATCTGTTTTTGATTGAATAAGTTATCAAATTGATCTATGAATTATTTGAGAATGGTGTCATCACATTATCTATGCAGCTGTACAGTATGTATTTTTTGGACAAATCCATGACATATTAATGTCTTGAAAGATATGTACTTTTCAATATATTAAACTCAGTTGAAAAAATTCCAAGTAGTTCTCAGTACTAGTCGCATCATGAGTCGGAGTCTGTTCCTAGTAATGTCTCGTCAACACAATGTGAATTGAGTTAAGGGGCCAGCCCTTCTGTGAACTGGAATGTCTCTGTGAAGAAAGGTCAGACATTTTGTGAGTAGCAGTCCTGAAGGCTGATTGAACCAGACCCAGACCAAGGTGAGATAACACATCTTATTTTACTGCTAGATAAGTCCTCCTCCACCTCCTACAGCTTCAGGAGGCAAGCCACCCCTGGATACTTCCCTGCTGACCTTTACTTTTAGGTGGTGATGCTGACCTGAAAATTCCCCCGTCCTGATTGGTTTGGGGACTGGAGATGCAATCTTGTGATGAATAGTGAAAAGGTCAACCCGGCCTCCAAAGACGCGTCACTCCATTGTACAGCACGCTGCGTGAACTGCTTCTGATAGGCACTTTCCCTTTTTCCCACTGGAACGTCGTGTTCCTGGAGCAGTCTTCCGCTTCTCTCTCTCCTCCCGACTCTCAGTCTTTCCCTTGATATGGAAATGGGGTAGTGATAACACATGCTCTGTGAAAGGATCACATTTTTAACGGGATAAGAAAACTATTATAGGATTGCTGAAGAACAGGGCAGAGGTGGTAGTCTTGCCTTAATTAACATATCCCAACTGAGCAATGGCTTTCTTGAAGTATTGGATTTAAATGATGAGGATTAGGATATGCAGGGACAAATGTAGGACACAAGGTGATTTAAATGATCATAATCGAGAAGACAGTGACTCTGGGTGAAGTTGAAGTATCACCAGGAATTGCACGTGGATCATTTGAGCCCTTGGGACTCTCCAAACTGTCTTTCTAAAAGTGGATATGCCCAATGGTGACAAAAAAAATATTATCTGCTATGATCACTGTGACACTGCCTCATTAGTAGACTTAAATGGGCTGTTGAATGAATTTGCCCCTGAGAGAGGGAAGGAATAAATCACTTGCTGTCCCAATCTTAATTAATATATAAAGCTATTCTCTATAGTATTGAGATCCCATCCCACCTGTTGTTTCAGTCCTAACATTTCCCTGAAGGCAGAGAAGGTATCGGTCCCTGTTCTGTTTGGCCTGTGTAATGTTGATATATCTCACTCGGGCCTAAATGTCAGTCTGGAAGAGTCGAGCCCTTTTTGGTAACGGCCAAGCAGTTGCAAATGTCAGACACAGCGTTGGTTTGATGAGTGGCTGTGCCCGAGTGTCCCACTCAGCTTCCACAATGCAGCTCACAGGACTAGGAATCTCCCTCTGTGCCCTAGCATTTCTTTAATATGGGGCAGAATTCTTCAGCATGCATGAAGCATATCGAAGGCAAATCAAAACCCAGGATATGTTTGAAATAATGTAATATTTACTTTCTACATGCTAGCTAGTACAACAAGTTCTTCATATGGTGCTCAAACATTCTTTACATTTCCCGCCGGGATTTTCCTGCACCATCTAGATTTGAGGGATATAATGTAGAGGTTGAACGCTAACTTGAGGCATGCATGTAACTTGAATTCTCCCGTAGATATTGAAGAATGATTTACATAACAGTTCCAGTTGTGCATGCATCTCATGTTAATGTTCAGTTGTATGACATTAGATCACAACCGAACGGATTCATGATTTTTCAGCTGTCTTCCATATACTGCGAATCTCATAGGTTTTTAACTTTCAGAAAACAACACTTCTACGTTTTCAGAGTTTTACATTGTTTTTGTGATTGTTACCTGCCAAGTAAAAATGTTAGCTCCATGAAGCTGTTCCTTTCAGTAACTCCTATTGTATCAGTCACTCCTATTGTTGAGCATCTAAAAGCAGCAGCAGCTGTACCAGGAGGGTGACTCATCACATTGCAGCTTCTCCTCAGAGGGTTTTCACACCTCTTATTTTCTCTGTCAGATCTTAAGCCCTGACACCACGTCTCCTAGATGGGATGGGATGGTGTAACACTACACAACACACTGTCACACTGGCTGCCACTTCACCTCTCACAAAGTCTCAGTGTTCCATTGATGAGAGAAAGAAACGCTCCATACATACCGCCATCTATCTATACAGGAGAAGATGTCAAAGAAGAAACGCAGCTAGCTAGTGAGTAATGTTTCTTGCATTTAAAAAAACATCTGACTTCAGAGGGATAGATCCCCGACTTCTATCCATGGCTCGCTCCCAGCCAATGCAGAGTTAGCCTTTCCTTTTATGCGCTGACCCTAGGATTATCATATCAATCTACGACGTGACCTGAATACCAGCCTGCGGTTCACTTCCAAAGCATTGGATCAAGTGATTCCTCCGTTTCTGAGGCTAATTAACCCTAGTGTGTCGGTGTACTACTGAAGCCTCCACAAGTTACCTTAGCTAGTTTTCACAGAGCTCCACAGTCTGCCCTCTCTGTCCTCACAGTCGATGGGGGGTGTGTTAAATAACTCTATTAGGCCTACAGTAGGCTTGTGTAAAGGTGTGTATAAAACTGGTTAAAGGTGTGTATAAAACTGGTTAAAGGTGTGTATAAAACTGGTTAAAGGTGTGTATAAAACTGGATAAAGGTGTGTATAAAACTGGATAAAGGTGTGTATAAAACTGGTTAAAGGTGTGCTCCCTGTACTCCCTGTTCACCCATGACTACATGGCCACGCACATCTCCAACTCAATCATCAAGTTTGCTGAAGACACAACAGTGGTAGGCCTGATTACCAACAACGACGAGACAGCCTACAGGGAGGAGTTGGGAGCCTTGGCGGAGTGGTGCCAGGAAAATAACCTCTCCCTCAATATCAACAAAATGAAGGAGCTGATCGTGGACTACAGGAGACAGCAGAGAGAGCACAGCCACATCAACAACGACCTGAAATGGCCCCTTCACACAGACAGTGTGGTGAAGAAGGCGCAACTGTGCCTCTTCAACCTCAGGAGACTGAAAAAATGTGGCTTGGCCCCTAAGACCCTCACAAACTTCTACAGATGCACCATTGAGAGCATCCTGTCAGGCTGTATCACCACCTGGTATGGCAAATGCGCCGTCTGCAACCACAGGGCTCGCCAGAGGGTGGTGCAGTCGGCCCAACGCATCACCGGGGGCACACTGCCTGCTCTCCAGGACACCTACAGACCCCTGTGTCACAGGAAGGCCAAGAAGGTCATCAACAACCTCAGACACCCGAGCTACGGCCTGTTCATCCCACTTCCATCTAGAAGGCGGAGACCGTACATGTGCATCAAATCTGGGACCGAGAGACTGATAAACAGCTTCTATCTCTAGGCCATTGGACTGTTAATACTCTGCCCTGAACCTTAGTCACTGTTACTAGCCGGCTACCACCCGATACTCTACCCTGCACCTTAGAGACTGTTACTAGCCGGCTACCACCCGATACTCTACCCTGCACCTTAGAGACTGTTACTAGCCGGCTACCACACAATACTCTACCCTGCACCTTAGAGACTGTTACTAGCGGCTACCACCCGATACTCTACCCTGCACCTTAGTCACTGTTACTAGCCGGCTACCACCCGATACTCTACCCTGCACCTTAGAGACTGTTACTAGCCGGCTACCACCCGATACTCTACCCTGCACCTTAAAGACTGTTACTTGCCGGCTACCACCCGATACTCTACCCTGCACCTTAGAGACTGTTACTAGCCGGCTACCACCCGATATTCTACCCTGCACCTTAGAGACTGTTACTAGCGGCTACCACCCGATACTCTACCCTGCACCTTAGAGACTGTTACTAGCGGCTACCACCCGATACTCTACCCTGCACCTTAGAGACTGCTGCCCTGTGCAGTACACATAGAGTCATTGAACACTGCTCGCTTTAATAATGTTAACATACTGTTTTACCCACTTTATATTGTTAGGTTCTAAATAAACAGAGTAAAAAACTAACGGACAACTAGTCAAAGCTCAAACCAAGTGTATTCACCCACTGGTTCAAACAGCTGCATAAGACAAAGACATGTTTACACAAGTACTTATATTTATACCCTCTACTGGGCGGAGTCAACTCCTTGCACATCTAGACAGCCAATACATCTCTGTTGCTAGGCAGGAACTTAAGTGGTTCCTCTCATTGGTGTAGTCATGGCCCTGCCTCCTATGTGTGTTTGTCATAGGACTGTTCCTTCTCCCTTCATCTGACCTGACCTCGACTCACATTCCTCACTCCTCACTAATCCAAGGCTATACAACCTTATCAGTGACTGGAACCAGACTGTGGCCCTTCTCCTCTCCATAGGATACCTGAGATTTAACCATAACATGTTCTGACAGAATGTCAACTTCCTGTCCTCCCCTTTCTCCCTCAGTAGATTCCATCCACTCCAGTTCTAATAGTATAAAATAGTTTGAATCCAACAGTCCCCCCTTTTTAATAGCAACTCCATACTGTTCAAAATTATATAAACTTGGAAATTACTTATATCCTGTAAAAAATAAACATAAACAAAAAATATAACATGATTAACATTCACAGTTGATTTGCATATTTAGACCTCAGAGACTTATGGCCTCTGATCTATAATCACACTATCCACACTCTTGTTTCCATCTCTCGTCGGACAACTGATAATTACATTTCAGCTGGAGCTTTTGACTTCCTCCATTTCCTCCTTCGGGTTCCTAGGAGTGTGATAGCACATCACTTGAAAAGCAAAAGAAAACACATAACATAACAAGTACTAATAATGCGTTAAGCTATACAAATTATATATGCAAAGAACAACCAGAATTTGATAACATGACGATTTCCACTCTCTCTTAGCCTGACTATACCTTCGGAATACTTTGCTGCTGGGTTCCACAAAAATGAAGGCCCTAAAAAAAATGCTTTCACCCAGTCTTCCCCCCGTTAGTCACAGGTTACAAAAAGTGTCCGAACGCCATATTATTTTCACTTTGCTCCATATCTCCTTCTTCCTCCATGGCCACCCGATATACACGTGCGGTGACCTTAATCAACTTTACCTCATCTTGAGGCAAATCAGCACTGCATATACGTTTTAACATCAATGCCCTCAGAAGGTGATATCCCAACAATGCTACCAAGGTAACCCCTGCTACCATTAACACTGCCCATGATCAAGATACTCCTCATTTGTGCTATAGTCCAGTTCCATACTGTTACTATAGCATAATTCACAACTACTAGTGCTCCTTCAATTACTGTCCCAACAGCGACTGCTGTAAGAATGTAAACTTTTTGCACTCCACTTTCTCACTCAGTAGATTTCCATCCACTCAGTTCCAATAGTGTAAGATATTTCAAGTTAGATGTTCGAATCCAACAATATGTATGAACTGTATTCTAGTCAAGGCTCAACTTCTATAACTACTCTTGAGTTGCCCCCAATTCATTACGGCATGGACTCTACAAGGTGTCAAAAGCATTCCACAGGGATGCTGGCCCTTGTTGACTCCAATGCTTCCCATAGTTGTGTCAAGTTGGCTGGATGTCCTTTGGGTGGTGGCCCATTCTTGATACACACGGGAAACTGTTGAGCATGGAAAAACCCAGCAGTGTGGCAGTTCTTGACACAAACCGGTGCGCCTGGCACCTACTACCATACCCCGTTCAAAGGCACTTAAATATGTTGTCTTGTCCATTCACCCTCTGAATGGCACACATACACAATCCATGTCTCAATTCTCTCGAGGCTTAAAAATCCTTCTTTAACCTGTCTCCTCGCCTTCATCTATACTGAATGAAGTGGATTTAGTGTCATCAATAAGGGATAATAGCTTTCACCTGGATTAACCTGGTCAGTCTATGTCATGGAAAGAGCAGGTGTTCTTAATGTTTGTACACTCAGTGTAAATGTATATATATTTTTCTTTTTTTCTATAAATTATATTTATATTCCGGACACTGACATTGCTCGTTCTGATATTTTGTAATTTTCTTATTTGTATTTTTGGATTTGTGTGTATTGTTTTGTATTGCTAGATATTACTGCACTGCTGGAGCAAGAAACACAAGCATTTAGCTGCACCTGCGATAACATCTGCAAATCTGTGTACGCTAATAATAAACTTTGATTTGATTTAACGACGCGGAGTAACGCTGTGGCGTTGATGTCTTCAACCCAGATGTTGTCCTTCACTAGGTAGGCATTATAAGTACCATGTCATTAACAGGTATGCCATTAATTCCCCATGATGGGCTAGTGTGACTGTAATGAAGGTTGACTGCGTGGAGGCCTGTTCAATAGAACCACAGCGATGACAGCTGGCCAGACATTTCCTCGTTATCCGTGTGTGTGTGTGTGTGTGTGTGTGTGTGTGTGTGTGTCTCATCTTACCCTCCTCACTGCTGCTTAACTTTGAGCTGCCATGATGGTAGCATTTGTAGCCCTACATGTTGAACTATATTTAGTGTGAAAGGCATGCACAGTGTGTAATGTTATGCATCCATTCAGTGGGTTGGTCCACTGGTCTATTGTTCCTATCAAATGACAGCAAATGGTAGAACAGAGACAGTGATGTGTGGTTTATGAATAGAGACCATCCCTGATTGCAGTAGGGCTTGCAGTAGGGCATTGCCGGTCTGGTTTCACACCTCTGAGTAGACATGCACTGTAGGATCAGGCTAACTCACTCCTAGCCACCATGCACGTAGCCACTGTGAAATTCAGTTAGTATTCAAATATCTTCAGTTAGTGTTTTCTGCCACTGCCAATATGTTAGCAAATCCAGTGATGAACAAACAGAACAGAAACAGCAAAGACAATTTTAGCGTGTTGTTTTTATTTAGAACTCAGTGTGAGTGTGTATATGTGAGTGTGTGTGTGTGTGTGTGTGTGTGTGGGGGTGTTTGTTTGTGTGTGTGTGAGAGCAGTGGTGGAAAAAGTAAAGATACCTTAATAGAAAATGACTCAAGTAAAAGTGAAAGTCACTCAGTAAAGTTAAATTTGAGTAAAAGTCTACAAATATTTGGTTTGAAATATACGTAAGTATCAGAAGTAAATGTAATGCTAAAATATATTTAAGTATCAAAGTAAAAGTAAAAGTATAAATCATTTCACATTCCTTATGTTAAGCAAAGCAGACGGCACAATTTTCTTGTTTTGATTTTATTTATGGATAGCCAGGGGCACACTCCAACTCTCAGACATCATTTACAAATTACACATTTGTGTTTAGTGAGTCTGCCAGATCAGAGGCAGTAGGGATGACCAGGGATGTTCTCTTGATAGGTGTGTGAATTGGACCATTTTCTGTCCTGCTAAGCATTCGTAATGTAATGAGTACTTTTGGGTGTCAGGGAAAATATATAGAGTAAAAAGTACATTATTTTCTTTAGGAATGTAGTGAAGTAAAAGTAGTCAAAAATAGAAATAGTGAAGTACAGAAACCCCACCCCCAAAAAACAACTTAAGTAGTACTTTAAAGTATGTTTTACCTAAGTATTTTACACCTTTGTTCAATCAGAAATGGATAAAGATGATGATGTCATTGTGCACCTCTTATTTACTGCGACAGTCTACCCCATTACCCACTCACTTGAAATCAGTGATATTTTACATTTCATTTAACACTGCAGAAACATTCAGCCAACTTAGTCGGTGGACATCTAAATAGGATTGAAAGTCAATTTGGTTGAAAGGTGACACTTTTGGTAGGTTTACAACACTGTGTGAGCGAGAGCGATAATATCAGACACCCTCTTACTTACTACTGGGCCAACTGTAGGTCTGAGTGGTGCATTGTATCGTTGACACAGTCGTCGAAGCTGTCTCCTCCAGGCCTTACACAATAAACACAATAAACACATTCCCCGGTTCCTGCAGTTCTTTTTCATCTTTCATTGATATGCTTTTCATTACCTATCTGCTCCCTTATGACATGCCGGTAATAGCCTTGGAGCCATGCTGGTAAACAGTTTTGACAAATTAAAATCACCCAGCTCAAGTGAAGGGCCTGTGCTGCAAACTGGAGAGGAGAGGAGGCCATTAGCTCTGCTTCTCAGTGACAAGGCCGCTGCAGCAGTCCCTCCCCTCCCCTTGGCTTGCTGAGCCGCAACTACTGTTCTCTAGGTTATTTAATTGTAATACTATTGGATGATATGAAATGAGGATGATTCCTCTTAGTGAATGACATTCAACTGAATGCCAAGCTAGCACTTCATGTTCACATCCAAAACATACAGCTACGGTATTATCCTACTGTTTCATTATTGCCTTTGCTGTTGTGCCAGTTCCCTCCTGCAGTCTAAGAGATTTCTCTAAAGGATGATTATCACTTCAGATTCACATGCCAGGACTGTGTTCAGATGTAGGATCTTAATTTGATCACCCTGTTGCAGGATAACCTTCCTGCAATGCAGGACATTTAAAACTTTTTTCTACTTTGAAAGTTCAGACTTGATTTTCCCTTACAAAAAATGTATCAACCCCTACAAAAATGTCCATTAATTATAATCCACAGAATATTTCAAATGTCCTGTTTCTGCAGGATTATTTTCCTGCTGTAGCAAACTGGCTCAAATTAAGATCCTACATCTGTATGACAGGGACATATGTGGAACACACAGTGAGTGACTGAGTAATCCTTTAATGACTAGAAACATTATTAATCGTGCACATATACACAAGCCGGTTTTATTTGACAGGCACACATAAAATAGATGGCAGGCTAGTTAATTCATCTTCAATCCATCTAAAAATACTCCAAGGCAGTGTTTTAGGCTGTTGTTTCTGTGATACTGTACATTTCATCAAAGGTCAATATGAGCCTCAATGTTGTTATTATGTGGAGGATGATGTAACCAATTGTACTGTACCGAACACGCCCCCATTTACATCAACAGGGCTGTAGTGGAGCGGGTCAAGAGCTTCCAGTTCCTCGGTGTCCACATCGCTAAGGACCTATCATGGTCCAAACACACCAACACAGTCGTGAAGAGGGCAATACAACGCCTCTTCCCCCTCAGGAGGCGGAAAAGATTTGGCATGGGCCCTCAGATCCTCAAAGTTCTACAGCTGCACCATTGAGAGCATCTTGACTGGCTGCATCACCGCCTGGTATGGCAACTGCTCGGCATCCGACCTCAAGGCGCTACAGAGGGTAGTGCGTACGGCCCAGTACATCACTGGGTTCGAACTCCCTGCCATCCAGGACCTCTATACCAGGCGTTGTCAGAGGAAGGCCCTAAAAATGGACAAAGACTCCAGCCACCCAAGTCATAAACTGTTCTCTCTGCTACCGCATGGCAAACTGTACCGGAGCGCTAAGTCTGGTACTAAAAAAGGCTCCTGAATAGCTTCTACCCCCAAGCCATAAGACTGCTAAATACACTACATGACCAAAAGTATGTGGACACCTGCTTGTCGAACATTTCATTCCAAAGTCATGGGCATTAATATGGATTTGGTCCCCCTTTTGCTGCTATAACAGCCTCCACTCTTCTGGGAAGGCTTTCCACTAGATGTTGGAACATTGCTCCGAATGGGACTTGCTTCCATTCAGCCACAAGAGCATTGGTGAGGTGGGCACTGATGTTGGGCGATTGCCTGGCTCGCAGTCGGCGTTCCAATTCATCCCAAAGGTGTTCGATTGGGGTTGAGGTCAAGGCTCTGTGCAGACCAGTCAAGTTCTTCCACTCTGATCTCGACAATACATTTCTGTATGGACCTCACTTTGTGCACATGGGCATTGTCATGCTGAAACTGGCCTTCCCCAAACTGTTGCCACAAAGTTGGAAGCACAGAATCGTCTAGAATGTAATTGTATGCTGTAGCGTTAAGATTTCCCACTGGAACTAAGGGCCCAAGCCCGAACCATGAAAAACAGCCCCAGACCATTATTCCTCCACCAAACTTTACAGTTGGCAGGTAGCATTCTCCTGGCATCCGCCAAACCCAGATTCGTCTGTTGGACTGCCAGATGGTGACACATGATTCATCCCTCCAGAGAACGTGTTTCCACTGCTCCAGAGTCCAATGGCGGCGAGCTTTACACCACTCCAGCTGACACTTGGCATTGTGCATGGTGATCTTAGGGTTGTGTGCGGCTGCTCGGCCATGGAAACCCATTTCATGAAGCTCCTGACAAACAGTTATTGTGCTGACGTTGCTTCCAGAGGCAGTTTGGAATTCGGTAGTGAGTGTTGCAACACACGATTTTTACGTGCTACGCGCTTCAGCACTCGGTGGTCCCGTTCTGTGAACTTGTGTGTCCTACCACTTCGTGACTGAGCCGTTGTTGCTCCTAGACGTTTCCACTTCACAATAACAGCACTTACAGTTGACTGGGGCAACTGGCAACTCTAGCAGGGCAGAAATTTGATGAACTGACTTGTTGGAAAGGTGGCATCCTATGATGGTGCCACGTTGAAAGTCACTGAGCTCTTCAGTAAGACCATTCTACTGCAAATGTTTGTCTATGGAGATTGCATGGCTGTGTGCTCAATTTTATACACCTGTCAGCAACAGATGCGACTGAAATAGCCGAATCCACTAATTTGAAGGGGTGTCCACATACTTGTGTATATATAGTGTAGTTAACCAAATAGCTACCCGGACTATCTGCATTGACCCTTTTTGCACTAACTCTTTTTCTCTATGCACACACACTTGACTCTACCCACACACTCACACATACTTACAATGATACTCCAACACATACACACACACACACACACACACACACACACACACACACACACACACACACACACACACACACACACTCACACATAACACGTACACACAGGCACACTGTCGCCACACACACACTTCCACACTCCCACACTCATCACATACACTGCTGCTACTGTCTATTATCTATCCTGCTGCCTAGACACTTTACCCCTACCTGTATGTATATATCTACCTCAATGACCTCGTACCCCTGCACATCGACTCAGTACTGGTACCCCGTGTATATAGCCAAGCTATCATTACTTATTGTCTGTCACGTTTGAGCGTGGATGTGGTGTGGAATCAAGCGCAGGACAAACAGAGGCTTCGTTCAAACGTCTTTAGTACAGACACGAAAAAAACAAGCCACACGGCTAATACAAACCGGCAGGCAAGCGAACTTTACGCACACCGGGTACAAGGCAAAGCAAAATGCGCACACTGTGCGGACACTCTCTCTAAAACAAAATACGAGAGATAAATGAACTAGCATCCCAAGCTGACAAAGAACAATTACACACAACACATGACAAAACCCAAGAGAACTTATAGGACACATAATTAACACTAACCCAGAACAGGTGTAACAAAACAGACCAAACCAAACAAACATCGAAACATAGAACGCTGGCAGCTAGTACTCCGGAGACGACGACCGCCGAAGCCTGCCCGAACAAGGAGAAGGAGCAGCCTCGGCCGAAACCGTGACATTGTGTATTTATTACTATCGTTGCTCATTGTGTATTACAATTTGTTTGTATTATTATAATATATTTTTTTTACATTATTATTATTTCTCTCTGCATTGTTGGGAAGGGCCCATAACTAAGCATTTCACTGTTAGTCTACACCTGTTGTTTACGAAGCATGTGACAATAAACATTTGATTTGATACTCCTCCATGCACAAGGATAGTCTGCTGTCCATTTGTTTAAGTGAACACAGTTGTGCAGCCCAGTAATACGTCTTCATATGAGGTAGTCCCAGACCTCCAGCTTTATAGGGGAAGTGGAAAACAGTGAGGTCTTTCCATTCCAAATAAAGTTGGAGAGCAGGCCATTTATTTTATAAAAAGAAGTTGGATAGAATTGAAACTGATAGGGCCTGGAATAAATACATCAATCTTGGTACAGCGCCTTCAGAAAGTATTCATACCCCTTGACCCTGTTACAGCCTGAATTCAAAATGGATTATTATTAATTTATTTTCTCACCCATCTACACATAATACCCCGTAATGAAAGTGAAAACATTGTTTTAGATTTTATTTTTATTTGATTGAAAAATAAATACATAAATATCTAATTTACATAAGTATTCATACCCCTGAGTCGAACACTTTGTAGAAACACCTTTGGCAGTAATTACAGCTGTGAGTCTTTCTGGGTAAGTCTCTAAGAGCTTTCCACACCTGGATTGTGCAACATTTGCCCATTATTATTTTCACAATTCTTCAAGCGCTGTCAAATTGGTTGTTGATCATTGCTAGACAACAATTTTCAGGTCTTGCCATAGATTTAAGTCAAAACTGTAACTCGGCCACTCAGGAACATTCACTGTCTTCTTGGTAAGCAACTCCAGTGTAGATTTGGCCTTGTGTTTTAGGTTATTGACCTGCTGAAAGGTTAATTCATCTCCCAGTGTCTGGAGGAACGCAGACTGAACCAGGTTTTGCCTGTGCTTACTGTAGCTCTAGTCCGTTTCTTTAGTATCATGAAAAACTCACCAGTCCTTCATGATTACAAGCATACCCATAACATGATGCAGCAATATGGAGAGTGGTACTCAGTAATGTGTTGTATTGGATCTGGCCCAAACATAACACTTTGTATCCAGGACAAAAAGTGAATTGCTTCGCCACATTTTTTGCAGTATTACTTTAGTGCCTTGTTGCAAACAGGATGCATGTTTAGGAATATTTGTATTCTGTACAGGCGTCCTTCTTTTCACTCTGTCAATTAGGTTAGTATTGTGGAGAAACTACAATGTTGTTGATCCATCCTCAATTTGGTCCTATCACAGCAATTAAACTCTGTAACTGTTTTAAAGTCACCATTGGACTCATGGTGAAATCCCTGAGCGGTTTCCTTCCTCTCCGGGACTAATTTAAGAAGGACCCCTGTAACATTGTAGTGACTGGGTGTATTAATACACCATCCACAGTGTAATTAATAACTTCACCGTGCTCAAAGGGATATTCAATGTCTGCCTTTCTTTTTTTCACCCATCTACCAATAGGGGCCCTTCTTAGCGAGGCATTGCAAAACTTCCCTGGTCATTGTGATTCAATCTGTGTTTGAAATTCACTGCTCGACTGAGGGACATTACATATATTTTTATGTGTCGGGTACAGAGATGAGGTAGTCATTCAAAAATAATGATAAACACTATTATTGAACTCAGAGTGAGTCCATGGAACTTATTACATGACTAGTTAAGCAAATTGTTACTCCTGAACTAATTTAGGCTTGACATAACAAAGGGGTAGAATACTTATTGACTCAAGACATTTCAGCTTCTCATTTGTAATTAATTTGTAAAAATTTCGTAAAACATAATTCCACTTTGACATTATGAGGTATTGTGTATAAGCCAGTGATAGCAAATCTCAATTTAATCCATTTTAAATTCAGGCTGTAACACAACACATTTTTTGAAAAAGTCAAGGGGTGTGAATACTTTCTGGAGGCACTTGAATATGTTCATTTTGATTATGTTGACCCCACCTAACATAGAAAAAGGGTGAGATCTCCATCTGTGAACATCAGATTCATTCCTATCTATTAAAGCAGAGTAATTGTTTATATAGGCCTCCTGAAGATTGCATGGTATCAGCACACCCAGAAATACGTGTCTTTGTCCATTTCCACTTAAACGTACTAACTACGCTTCAGGTTATAATTAGACATTTGCATTATTCCAGTTTTCTCCCAATTCACTTTGAATCCTGACCGCGCATATGTGTCCAAACAGTAGTAAAATACATGACAGAGAATGTTCTGGTTCAGAAATAATAAAGTAAAATGTTCATACAATGATATCACATGTTGATCTCCACCAATCTCTGTTCACCGGATTGAGCCATGAGTTGTAATTATTGATGCTAGGGGTTCTGTGGCTAAAGAAAATAAATAACTAGTCAAAGGGCATCCCTGTCTTGTCCCTCTTGATAACTTAAATGGTTCAGATACCTGTCTATTTGTTCTTATAAATGCTTCAGGGGATTTATACATTAGCTCAATCCAGGAAATGTAAACCAGACCAAAACCAAACTTTTTTAACACAGCCACCAAATGTGTATGATTCTTATCTGTCTTTATTAGGGATGGGTTATCCGGATATCCCAACGGACGTTAGTATTCGATTACTTGATTGAGTAAAAACGTTTTTAGGATAAAATGAAAAAGCATTGTTATAAATTAAATTAGTTTATCCTTGTGACATTGGTACCTACAAAGATTATACCATGACATTTGAAAAACTTAATTTAATAAAACAATACACTTTTGAATGTCGTTTTTATAACTGTGCTTTGAGCTACTGCTGCGCATGTAGCCATCCAGTCTGACCTGACATTGGTAGCCTATGCTATTTTCCCCATTTCAGTTAGCAATTACACCTAACAGAGTTTCCACAAGAACTGACACAGATCAAAGCAAAACACTCACCAGAAAACCTTTTTGTAACACAATCAGTTCTATAATGGCGAAAATCAGACTTCTCTTTCACTGTTGCCTTTAGTGAAAAACTACAGAGAAAAGCATCCTGTCCAATGTTTACCTCTGTGCATTTGCGTCATTCTGATTGGTCAGGAGAGTCAAGATGTTCTAAATAAAAAAACATTACTATCCGGATAGCCAAACATTTTTAATGATATTTTTAGAATAGTGAAATAATGTAAAATGCCCATCTCTAGTCTTCTATGACAGGAGAGACTGTACCATTGGACAGCCACTGATATCATGTAACCTGCACAGAAACAATGGTCTCCAATGGTCTCCTGCACCACTGCAACACCGCAGCACAGCAGGCAGGCGGTCGCCTAATTGTGTGAGATTATCGCAACCAAAACATTCCTTAACTTCCTGCCTCGACAAGATAAGCTTGTATCCCGGACACTATCCATCTTCATTCCCCATCGCGACGGCCTGACAGGGGTTTCCATTATGTGTCATTATTGGTGCATGAGGCAACTCAGCGGAACATTCCTCCACTCTGGGAAATGCATCAATCACACACTCCTTGTCCTAAAATGACAGGCCTGTGTGTGCTACAGTAATAACAGCCCTGTGCATGCCACACGACCGTTAGGATGTGTCTGAACCACGGTGGAGAGGAGAGAGCAGACTCAGTGAGTCTGGTAGGAAATTAAGATTGTGCATTGAATAGAGAATACATAAACGCGATGGCAATCTGAATGGCTGTCAGGCTGAAGTTGATAATTGCGTGATGATATTGGTATTGTTGTCAGACTGCAGTTTGAATGAAGAGAGGTGTGTTGTGACCTTTAACTGTGGAGACGGAAAAAACGTAAAACAATGGATGGCTCAGTCCACTTCATAATACAATAGCATAACGGTCCAAATAGTAATTGCCATACAATGTACTGTAAGAGAAGATAAAAGGAACCTCCACTGAATTGTATGCAGCAAACAAAGACACAGCAAGCATGAATCTAAATATTGAGAAGATTGACCCAACTGATAACAAGCCCAGGATAAAGGTTAGTCAAGGGTACTCAAAGCTGCGTTACGTTCAGCCTCATTTCATGGACATTGTCTAGTTTAGATAAAGGATAGGAGGGGTCGTGTTGATAAAAAAGCCAGAGTAAAAATGGACTGTTACTCAGGTCATCTTTTACATCTCAGATGTTGTGACTTGGTTTGACTTCAATTAAATCCTGAGGGAGGCTTCCCAGTCAATCTGTGATCTTTATTGCAACCCTGGCCCTTAGATCTCTATCGCTCTGTACCCCATTGGGAAATGGGGACGCCTCCCATGACAATGGGCTTGGAATCCAAGCTATTCCTGGCCATCCCCCTCTCCCCTAACAATGCTGTGACTCTATTGATGGCCGTGACCTTGACTACAAGTGTTTCAGGGAGCCCAGGGCCTGTCTCTTTTGACTACTTTCTCCCCCTTTTTTTATTTCTCAGAAGATGTAAAATGTCAATGACCTGAGGAGTGTTTTTCCTCATGCAGGGATAGGAGCACTATGAAAGTATAGTAGTGCTATCTAATCAGGGAGGTAAATGTGTTATCATATTACTTGTGTAATATTTGCGCTTCTCTGATTTACAGAAGAGAAACACATCAGATGAATCTGTCTCTCCATTCTCTGAGGTATCAATAGAAATGTCAATGGAAATATCGATAGAAATATAGATAGAAATACAATCTAAATAGTTTTGAGCAGCTGGCTGGGCTGGCAGCCTCTGAGAAAGTTAGTGGTTGACAGACACAGTGGAAAAGATGGCCTGGGTTTGAGATGACTGAAGCTTTCCTCCCTGTCTCTGTTAGTCCTAGCCTATGCGGAGTCACCAGAAAATGCTAACATCTGGTTTTCAGGGATACAGTATTTTCAACCTAACTTCCGTTTCCTCTGAAAAACGGAAGTGGGAATTTCGCCCAGTCGTCTTTCTACTTCTGCTATGTTAGGTTACTGTTAATCCCAACCTCTCCTTCCTCTCAGCCAACCCTTCACTGATGGCTAATTACAGACTTTGATCTGTGTTTGTTCCATCTGTATAATATTTAACGTACTGTAATCACGCTGAATATTCCCTAGGCACGTCACCTCCTGCAGACTTGCAGAGTCATACTGTAACGGTAATGATCTGTGTGGGCAGATCAGGTAGAGCGGAACTAGGAGTGTGAGTGTGATTGAATGCTTTGGTTTCAAACCTCAGTGGTCTGTTACTGTCGTCTCGTCTGTTCCCGAACAATCCTTCACCATTTTGTACCTGACAGCAGGATCAGAATGTTCCATAATCACACAGTCAATCAAATGTAATATGTCTGGAGATTCCAACGTTCCCCTCCAGAACTCTTCTGTTGAGACCTCTCAGGGGGAACACTGGAGAGGAACCAGAGGCTCATGTAATTAATGTTAGAGAGCTCTCAGACATACAGTACTTCACTGAAGCCCAAGGACACATCTGCATCTCTGGGGTGGAGATGAGAGGGTTAATCAAACCCTTACTGACTGCAGGAACACGGACCTGGGTGCCAGTCTCTCTGCTCCAGCCAACCCCATCGTTGATGTCAGGCCAAACTGTCTGGAACTGGTCCCTAATGAAACTATCGTCCATTGTATGAAGAATGAGGTTGGGCAGTAGGAGTCACATGGGGCTTCGTGGTCCCCTTGGCGGTTATACCTGTGGCTGGATTGCTGAAGGTAACAGGTATCTGTGCTCTGCTGACTAGGGAGGATGGCTAACATGAAAACGACAATGGGCCAGAGAACCAGAGGTGATGGTAGTTAGAGGGTGTTGATCATCAGACACAACTGATGCCATAAATGGGAGTGTATTCTCAGTGAACCTACAGTACCTATGAGGATTATATAAACCACAGGAGGTTGGTGGCACCTTAATTGGGGAGGACGTGCTCGTGGTAACGGCTGGAGTGGAATCAGTGGAATTGTATCAAATGCATCAAACACATGGTTTCTATATGTTTGATGCCATTCCATTTGCTCCGTTCCAACCATTATTATGAGCCATCCTCCACTCAGCAGCCTCCACTGATATAAACAGGTGCTGAGTGGGTCTCAGACATGACAAACTATATTGAGGACTAAGGGCTATAGTCATATTTTTTCACCCATTCTTGAGTAGCTGTTTCTGTCTTTTATTAATTATGTATCATAACCTGCCTGAGTGCCATGAAAGGCCCAAATGCAAGAGTATCAAAATACAGAGCTTCAGAATACAAGGAACACTAGTTTGATTAAATAATGATGCAATCTCTCACTGGGGTCAGATACCCAGTAATAAGTATCTGTTTTCCCTGCAGAGCGTGTTAGTACGTCAGTGATGCGACTGGAAATAACTGTGTCGTGAGGAGCTGAGAAATGTGGCTAATCATATCTGCGGTAGATAGATAAAGATATGTACTCCAGAGTATTTGCGAAGGGATGGTAGAGAGACACCATATATATATATATTCCTTCTAATAATCCTTATAGGTCCTGTGTGGATTAGTCGGTAGAGCTGGGTTCGATTCCCGCTGGGGTCACCCATACGTAAAACATATGCACGCATGACTAAGTTGCTTTGGATAAAAGTGTCAGCTAAATGGCATATATTATACATTATATACAGTGTATTATAATACTCCTTGTCTTGCACAGTTTCTCAGCCCGCTGGTACCATAGCTGACACAGATTTAGTCAGTCCTCAAGTGTTTAATGGAGCAATCCTCCAAGGAGAAAGGACCAGAGCTTGTGATCCCTAGTACAAACAGTTGAGAAATACTGCTCTAGCATTTCCCTTTGCCTTCTACTGTAACTTTATGGCACAGCTGCTATTACAGGTGATTGATATTTTGTCTATATTTTATGTAGACTACAACATCTAGGTTCAGCCACACAAGAATAGACGTGTCATTGTTCTCGCAAAATGCAGCAAATAAATCCAACTAAACGCTATATAATGTGAGCGACTATGGTGACAATTATGAAAATGTTCCTCCATGTAATTTCCATTCATTTCATTTGACTAGTTATTCAACGCAGACATTTATCAGCCCCATTAATTATAAAAACATTTTTTTGGGGGGGGCATTAGGAAACGGGTGGCATTAGTTAATTATTCTCCCCGAAAATTGTGCCAGGAGCGCTGAAATCCCAAATCAGTCATGTAGTGTAACCCAGGGGACTGGCATGGTGGCTCCTCTCTATCAAATGACACTTCATACAAATGTGGCACATGATGGATTTCAGGGCTGCGTTCATTCCATCTCCTGACTGCAGAGATTGCCTGGGGAGGCTGCTGGTTCCCTGACAAGCTGAGCCTCCTCCTTCTCCCGTGCCTCCCTCCGTCACCTTGATCAACATTCAGCAGCTCGCCCTGTATCCATCACATGGGTGACACAAACCTTTTTTAAGCATTTCATGTAGCTAGGCTTACTAAATGATGTTGTTGGTGGTGAAGATGGATGATGATGATGATGATTATACCACCATCATTAGTTGTTTGTCTAATTGACCAGAATGCAACTATGTTAAATACAGAACCATCTCAGAAAAGTCTGAGAAATATTTTATCTACATTTTACCGTTGCAAGAAATAGCAAGAAAACAGTTTTCAACCCTCCTGCAAACCCCCTACAACAGTTATCCAACATTAGATGGTTTGATGTATAAAGACTGGGAATCAAAATGCCATGGAGGAAAATGCCAAAAACAAGAGTAGTCAAGAGCCCAGATCAACTGGTGCATTGATCCTACCATGTAGTGTGAAGGTAAAATGTGCAGGTTATAGACCCTGAATGGTAAATGTGCACTTACCTGACAATAATAGTTTCAGAGTCTGAATTATGAATAAGGCTCTTAAAAAATGCATGCTAAGCGATAGTGGTTGATTGCACAGCATGTAAGTAAGATAATTATCTAGCTGCAGATTACTAGCAACACTGCAAATTACTTCCCAGGAAAAGAATGCCTTGTAACAGTTTATTGTATATGTTTCTTTAGGTAGACATACTTAAGACACACAATTGACATAGTAGGTGACTTCTCGACATTGCACATTTTACCTGACCCTAAATAAAAATAAATAAATAATTTGACACTGATTAAATACAGTGATTTTGTTCCAGATGCAACATTTGTGCAATGTTTGTGAACCCAACAGACCTTATCTTCCTGGCGTCATCTGAACATTGATTTGGAACCATAGGTTAGTGCAACATAGGTAGATTTAGGTTACCCTATATTGCATTGCATATTGATATGGTGTCTCAAAAACACCCCTTGGTATTCAAATTATGAAATCTTGTAATTGATCTATAACCCAGTATACAGTTGCTTAACAGCGAGTGAGAAACTATTCTAAGAAAAGCACTCTGGAATGGTTCAAGAAGAAACGCTGCACTGTTCTGGAGGGGCCAGCGAAGAGTGCAGATCTGAATCACATCCATAACCTATGGTGAGAGCTGAAAACAGCAGTTGGTGGAGGGCACTCCTCAATTGAAGAATAAAGCTGTTTGCTGCTGAAGAGTGGGACAAATTGCAAGTAGAAAGGTGCAGCAAGCTCATTGGTGGCTACAATAAGCATTTGTTGGCAGTTATCTTGGCCAAAGTACTAGCACTGGGGTGCCAATCATTTTGTCCATGCCATTTGTCTTTATTTTCTAAATAAAAATGGTAATATATTTGGCCGCAACTGTATACTAAGACATTGTTTCACTGATGTTGTATTCACAAAGCATGCTTATGCAAGACGAGGCAATATCCTGCCAGTTCCAGCATGAGGCCGTATACCAGACAACAAACTCTTTGGCCCACACTTGAGGTTATATTTTACATAATAATGCATTAATCAAAGAGAGCAGAGATATTGTGATATTCTGTTTCTACTGTCACACTATAGACCAGGACCCATATCCACAAAGCGTATCAGAGAAGGAGTGCTGATCTAGGATCAGGTCCCCACCTGTCCAGGACCTCTATACCAGGTGGTGTCAGAGGAAGGCCCTAGAAATTGTCAAAGACTCCAGCCACCCAAGTCCCAGTCTGTTCTTTCTGCTACCGCACGGCAAGCAGTACTGGAGCACCAAGTCTGGGACCAAAAAGCTCCTGAACAGCTTCTAAACCCAAAAGCAATAAGACTGCTGAACAGTTAATTAAACGGCAACCCAGACTTTCTGCGTTTCACCCCCTACCTACAGGTACAGTGGGGAGAACAAGTATTTGATACAATGCCGATTTTGCAGGTTTTCCTACTTACAAAGCATGTAGAGGTCTGTAATTTTTATCATAGGTACACTTCAGCTGTGAGAGACGGAATCTAAAACAAAAATCCAGAAAATCACATTGTATGATTTTTAAGTAATTAATTTGCATTTTATTGCATGACAGAAGTATTTGATACAAAAGAAAAGCAGAACTTAATATTTGGTACAGAAACCTTTGTTTGCAATTACAGAGATCATACGTTTCCTGTAGGTCTTGACCAGGTTTGCACACACTGCAGCAGGGATTTTGGCCCACTCCTCCATACAGACCTTCTCCAGATCCTTCAGGTTTCGGGGCTGTCGGTGGGCAATACGGACTTTCAGCTCCCTCCAAAGATTTTCTATTGGGTTCAGGTCTGGAGACTGGCTAGGCCACTCCAGGACCTTGAGATGCTTCTTACGGAGCCACACCTTAGTTGCCCTGGCTGTGTGTTTCGGGTCGTTGTCATGCTGGAAGACCCAGCCGCGACCCATCTTCAATACTCTTATTGAGGGAAGGAGGTTGTTGGCCAAGATCTCGCGATACATGGCCCCATCCATCCTCCCCTCAATACGGTGCAGTAGTCCTGTCCCCTTTGCAGAAAAGCATCCCCAAAGAATGATGTTTCCACCTCCATGCTTCATGGTTGGGATGGTGTTCTTGGGGTTGTACTCATCCTTCTTCCTCCAAACACGGCGAGTGGAATTTAGACCAAAAAGCTCTATTTTTGTCTCATCAGACCACATGACCTTCTCCCATTCCTCCTCTGGATCATCCAGATGGTCATTGGCAAACTTCAGATGGGCCTGGACATGCGCTGGCTTGAGCAGGGGGACCTTGCGTGCGCTGCAGGATTTTAATCCATGACGGCGTAGTGTGTTACTAATGGTTTTCTTTGAGACTGTGGTCCCAGCTCTCTTCAGGTCATTGACCAGGTCCTGCCGTGTAGTTCTGGGCTGATCCCTCACCTTCCTCATGATCATTGATGCCCCACGAGGTGAGATCTTGCATGGAGCCCCAGACCGAGGGTGATTGACCGTCATCTTGAACTTCTTCCATTTTCTAATAATTGCGCCAACAGTTGTTGCCTTCTCACCAAGCTGCTTGCCTATTGTCCTGTAGCCCATCCCAGCCTTGTGCAGTTCTACAATTTTATCCCTGATGTCCTTAAACATCTCTCTGGTCTTGGCCATTGTGGAGCGGTTGGAGTCTGTTTGATTGAGTGTGTGGACAGGTGTCTTTTATACAGGTAATGAGTTCAAACAGGTGCAGTTAATACAGGTAATGAGTGGAGAACAGGAGGGCTTCTTATAGAAAAACTAACAGGTCTGAGAGCCGGAATTCTTACTGGTTGGTAGGTGATCAAATACTTGTCATGCAATAAAATGCAAATTAATTACTTAAAAATCATACAATGTGATTTTCTGGATTTTTGTTTTAGATTCCGTCTCTCACAGTTGAAGTGTACCTATGATAAAAATTACAGACCTCTACATGCTTTGTAAGTAGGGAAACCTGCAAAATCGGCAGTGTATCCAAGTAATTAATTTGCATCGATGATGTCGTCCCCACAGTGACCGTAAGTACATACCCCAACCAGAAGCCATGGATTACAGGAAACATCCGCACTGAGCTAAAGGGTAGAGCTGCCGCTTTCAAGGAACGGGACTCTAACCCGGACGCTTATAAGAAATCCCGCTATGCCCTCCGACGAACCATCAAACAGGCAAAGAGTCAGTCCAGGACTAAGATTGAATCGTACTACACTGGCTCTGACGCTCGTCGGATGTGGCATGGCTTGAAAACTATTACAGACTACAAAGGGAAGCACAGCCGCGAGCTGCCCAGTGACACAAGCCTACCAGACGAGCTAAACCACTTCTATGCTCGCTTCGAGGCAAGCAACACTAAAGCATGCATGAGAGCACCAGCTGTTCCGGATGACTATGTGATCACGCTCTCCGTAGCCGATGTGAGTAAGACTTTTAAGCAGGTCAACATTCACAAGGCCGCAGGGCCAGACGGATTACTAGGACGTGTACTCCGAGCATGTGCTGACCAACTGGCAAGTGTCTTCACTGACATTTTCAACATGTCCCTGACTGAGTCTGTAATACCAACATGTTTCAAGCAGACCACCATAGTCCCCGTGCCCAAGGACTCCAAGATAACCTGCCTAAATGACTACCGACCCGTAGCACTGACGTCTGTAGCCATGAAGTGCTTTGAAAGGCTGGTCATGGCTCACATCAACAGCATTATCCCAGAAACCCTAGACCCACTCCAATTTGCATACCGCCCCAACAGATCCACAGATGATGCAATCTCTATTGCACTCCACACTGCCCTTTCCCACCTGGACAAGAGGAACACCTACGTGAGAATGCTATTCATTGACTACAGCTCAGCATACAACACCATAGTGCCCTCTAAGCTCATCACTAAGCTAAGGATCCTGGGACTAAACACCTCCCTCTGTAACTGGATCCTGGACTTCCTGACGGGCCGCCCCCAGGTGGTAAGGGTAGGTAACAACACATCTGCCACACTGATCCTCAACACGGGGGCCCCTCAGGGGTGCGTGCTCAGTCCCCTCCTGTACTCTCTGTTCACCCATGACTGCATGGCCAGGCACGACTCCAACACCATCATTAAGTTTGCCGACGACACAACAGTGGTAGGCCTGATCACCGACAACGATGAGACAGCCTATAGGGAGGAGGTCAGAGACCTGGCCGTGTGGTGCCAGGACAACAACCTCTCCCTCAACGTGACCAAGACAAAGGAGATGATTGTGGACTACAGGAAAAAAAAGAGGACTGAGCACGCCCCCATTCTCATCGACGGGGCTGTAGTGGAACAGGTTGAGAGCTTCAAGTTCCTTGGTGTCCACATCACCAACGAACTATCATGGTCCAAACACACCAAGACAGTCGTGAAGAGGGCACGACAAAGCCTATTCCCCCTCAGGAGACTGAAAAGATTTGGCATGGGTCCTCAGATCCTCAAAAAATTCTACAGCTGCACCATCGAGAGCATCCTGACTGGTTGCATCACCGCCTGGTATGGCAACTGCTTGGCCTCCGACCGCAAGGCACTACAGATCGGTAGTGCGTACGGCCCAGTACATCACTGGGGCCAAGCTTCCTGCCATCCAGGACCTCTATACCAGGCGGTGTCAGAGGAAGGCCCTCAAAATTGTCAAAGACTCCAGCCACCCTAGTCATAGACTGTTCTCTCTGCTACCGCACGGCAAGCGGTACCAGATTGCCAAGTCTGCCCCCCCACCCCATCCTTTTTACGCTGCTGCTACTCTGTTAATTATTTATGCATAGTCACTTTAACTCTACCCACATGTACATATTACTTCAACTACCTCAACTAGCCGGTGCCCCCACACATTGACTCTGCACCGGTACCCCCCTGTATATATAGCCTCCCTACTGTTATTTTATTTTACTTCTGCTCTTTTTTTCTCAACACTTTTTTTTGTTGTTGTTTTATTTTAACTTTTTTTTGTTAAAAATAAATGCACTGTTGGTTAAGGGCTGTAAGTAAGCATTTCACTGTAATGTCTGCAGCTGTTGTATTCGGCGCATGTGACCAATAAAATTTGATTTGATTTGATTTGATTTGTATCAAATACTTGTTCTCCCCACTGTACATACTGTAGTACTTCAATCAATCAATCACCTAACATTTACATATACATTTACGTCATTTAGCAGACGCTCTTATCCAGAGCGACTTACAAATTGGACCAAACCAACATGTACATATTACCTCAATCAATCACCCCAACTACCTCTGTAGTTGGTCCTCTGTAGCTCAGCTGGTAGAGCACGGCGCTTGTAACGCTAAGGTAGTGGGTTCGATTCCCGGGACCACCCATACACAAAAAAATATAAAAAAACATGTATGCACGCATGACTGTAAGTCGCTTTGGATAAAAGCGTCTGCTAAATGGCATATTAATAATTAATTACCTCATACTCCAGTACACTGACTCGGTACCGGTACTCCTTGTATATAGCTTGTCCCAATTGGTGTTTTTAAATCATTGATGAAAGATTTTGAGGCTGATTCCTTGACCTGTCAATGTTTTTAAATGGCTGTTTAATGATTTTGTTATACTCCTGTGATGTCTATGGATGTTTACTAGATTACTTGTAGTTTGTCATGTTGTCTGTCTGTAATTGTGTAATGACTTGGTGCTGCCTATCTTGGTCAGGACGCTCTTGAAAAATAGATTTCAAATCTCAATGAGGCTTTCCTGGTCAAATAAAGGGTAAATAAATAAATACAAAATATTGTTATTTTGTGTTATTTTATTGTGTTACTATTATTATTTAAAAATAATGTACAATTCATTTTATTTTTAACTGCATTGATGGGAAAGGGCTCATAAGTAAGCGTACATGGCGCATATGACAAATAATATATGATTGGATTAAGATTTGTACATATAATCCTATTCATCATGATCTAAAAGTCTAAACTGATCCTAGATCAGCACTCCTACTCTTAGAGGCTTTGTGGATACGGCCCAGATTTCATGAGAATTCATTAGGCTTTTTACGCTACTGTAACCAGTGTGAAATGGCTAGCTAGTTAGCGGTGCGCACTAGTAACGTTTCAATTGGTGACGTCACTCGCCCTGAGACCTTGAAGTAGTTGTTTCCCTTGTTCTGCAATGGCCGCGGCTTTTGTGTAGCGATAGGTAATGATGCTTCGGGGGGTGACTGTTCTCAATGTGTGCAGAAAGTCCCTGGTTCAAGCCCAGGTTGGGGCGAGGAGAGGGACGAATGCAATACTGATGATATAACAAGTCAGAAATGTGTTGATGTAATATCTGAACGAATGCTTCTTTTAATTATCATTTCCAATTACAGCGTCTAATGTTTGATTGATCTGACATAATCATCAGTTGTGTGTATAATCATCCATTTCCATAATCACGTTGTTGGGTTATCACAGTGTTGTACAGATTAAGTGAATTGGTTTGCTTCATTAAGCCCACCATGTCAAATAGCTTTTTTATTGGTTAAATTAGATATTCAGGGGATGAGATTGATAGTAAGGAATAACCACTGTAAATAAAGAATAGATTAATGCAATTTAAATTGCTTGTCAAACAGCATTCTGCATATCTGTTTTGATCACCACTCCCACTGATTCGTCACTATAGATGGTAAACAAATGGTGTAGACTTGACTGCTGATACATTAACACTGTCATTAGTCAAACACTGATTTGTAATAATGTTTTGCTAATGATCACTTTCCACTGAGAATGCACAGAGAAGAGAATGCATGTTAACTTAATGCAGACAGAATTTTTGAAAACAAATTGTATTATATTAATGAATGGTATTATGAACAGAAACGGTGGAGTTAAGTCACATATACAGCTACTGAAAATATATGGGAATGTCTGCTCAATCCAAAATTACAACCAACTGATTGCAGCATTACCACAAAAATGGAGGAGGCAAGTGGAAGCGGGAGAAGGTAGGGAACTTGTTTGTCTGCCATACAGTGGCGACCCCACCTATTTAGCTCAAATATAAAAACAAGCAAAACATTTTTGTTGTTGACTGTTTTGCATGTTATTTTGGCATTAATACATGTCACATATCAGTTTGCAAACAATGTAAAAAAAAAAAAAAAAAAGTAGTTAAAATGCAAGTGTTTCAGCCTAGCTCAGGGCTTTCTGTGGTGGTGGGGTAATGTTCTCTAGTTGCGCCGTGATTGGTTCAATGTTCTGTCACTCATGGGAACACTACGTCACATATACAGCTACTGAAAATGTATGGGAATGTCTGCTCAATCCAAAGTTACAACCAACTGATTGCAGCATTACCACAAAAATGGAGGAGGCAAGTGGAAGCGGGAGAAGGTAGGGAACTTGTTTGTCTGCCATACAGTGGCGACCCCACCTATTTAGCTAAAATATAAAAACAAGCAAAACATTTTTGTTGTTGACTGTTTTGCATGTTATTTTGGCATTAATACATGTCACATATCAGTTTGCAAACAATGTAAAAAAAAAAAAAAAAAAAGTTAAATGCAAGTGTTTCAGCCTAGCCCAGGGCTTTCTGTGGTGGTGGGGTAATGTTCTCTAGTTGCGCCGTGATTGGTTCAATGTTCTGTCACTCATGGGAACACTACGTCACATATACAGCTACTGAAAATTTATGGGAATGTCTGCTCAATCCAAAGTTACAACCAACTGATTGCAGCATTACCACAAAAATGGAGAAGGTAGGGAACTTGTTTGTCTGCCATACAGTGGCGACCCCACCAATTTAGCTAAAATATAAAAACAAGCAAAACATTTTTGTTGTTGACTGTTTTGCATGTTATTTTGGCATTAATACATGTCACATATCAGTTTGCAAACAATGTAAAAAAAAAAAAAAAAAAAAGTTAAACGCAAGTGTTTCAGCCTAGCTCAGGGCTTTCTGTGGTGGTGGGGTAATGTTCTCTAGTTGCGCCGTGATTGGCTCAATGTTCTGTCACTCATGGGAACACTACGTCACCGCAAAATCTATGGGGAGAGCTAAAAAATTCAAGCCCCTTGGGTGCTGCCATAGAGTTACGCCATGATTCGGTCTTGTGTAGCAAAATTTTAAATTGTGTTTTTTACATCGGATAAAAGCAGAGACACAGAGCTACAAAATGGTATATCATACACTGCATCTGGGAAAGTAATTCTGCTTTGAAAGTTGATAAACTTGTAACCTCACTTTTGAGAAAATGGTCTTTGAATGTTTTGGTACCTACTGGAGAGCTCTTCTTTGTCTACACCCATTCAGCATCGTTCACACCCTCTTAAGCTTTAGCCCCACCCATCTCTTTAAGGGTTGATCTGAGCGTTCTGTCCTAACAACAGCAGTCAAGCACCCAAGCTAACTGGCTGACGTTGGCTAGCTTGCTAGCTACTTCCAGACACAAATGAGAGAACAGCTCACTGACCATTTTACTTGCCCTAGCAGAGCTGGATAGGCTGTTTTCATGTTATCCAGAGCGTTGGTGACTACAACTGTGCTGCTGGCAACAATTTACGCTTTTTTGCCAACGTTTACTGACACCGTCCATATTCAACGTGTGTTGAGTGTTCGTAAATTTGTCAGTTATTCTGCGCTCTGGCACACTCAGACGAGAGTGCTCTGAAATCAGAGTATGAACTATAATCCCAACTCATGACGTTACCACCCTGCATGAATCTGCAGGTAGCTAACCAACCAGGTTCAATGTTAGCTAGCTAACATTAGGCTATAACTAGCAAAGCAAATGGCTCTGAGATACGAATAATATGATCATACACGTAACGTTAGCTAGCTAGCTAACAGCACACTTTAACTTTAAATGAAAATGACTTTCTGTCAAAATTTGAAATGTGTAATATCTGAAAATGTAGGTGGCTAGACTATCTTAATCGTGCTCTGAAATCGGAGTAGATAGCCAGAGCAAATTTACCAGCTACGTCTATCAACAGTTGTCGCAGTGACATTCTATTGCAATGGATACTTGCATAGTGGAGTCTTTTGTTAAGACATGTAGCTAGCTAGCTAGCTAAACAATGAACATTAATCCCAACTCATGGCGTTACTACCCTGCATGAATCTGATACGAATAATAAGATCATACTCGTAACATTAGCTAGCGAGCTAACAGTACACTAACTAACTAACTTGAAATGAAAACGACTTTCTGTCAAAATTAGAAACGTGTAATATCTGAAAATGTAGCTAGCTAGACTATCATACCCATATACATCATCATGGATGGACGCTTCTCCCTGTCACGGATGCCATGGTTGCCCTTAGTTTGAAGATGTAATCCGGAAACAGGTGTTTTCTCCATCTCCTTAGCTATCATACTCTAATTCCACTGATTTCAAAACTCGGTCCTCCAGAAAGTGGAGAACAACACTTATGCAGTTCTACTACGCAATATATTGTAACGACCCTGTATTGTGTTCTGTGTTCATGGGTGTGTTATCGTTCTCATGGGTGCTAGCAGGGGTTAAATATGCCAGGACAGATGGAAAGGTTGGGGGGGTATGATGGGTAATCCCGCAGGGTTTTGGAATGCTTAAATAGGAGTTACGGTCTCATCTCTCTCTCTTCTGTTCGGGACCCTTGATTTTGACATGTTATATTTGTGTATGTTCGAGGTTTAGCGGCGTGGGTTGTGGCCTGAACAATAGCCCATTCAGGAATAAACCTGTGTTCTGCCTGTACACCTGGTGCCCGTCTCTCTTTTACTTTATGACCCAGCTGGTCATTACATTGGTGTCAGAAGTGCTTTCGAACGACGGGATAGATCGAGATTAGGCGAGTTAGCTGTTTCAGTATAGGCCGTGGTTAGCTTTAGCGTGACTCGCATCTACGGTCATGATGATCGGGGCGAGGCGGAAAGTTAAGGAAGAGTCGGACAAAGTGTCCGTTGTGGGCTCGGGTGTACCCGGTCGGGAGGGTCAGGCGATGACGGCTGTAGAAGAGCTGGAGAGCCACATGGCGGAAGTTAAATTGTCAGTCAGCAAGATGGCAGAACGGGCGGGTTTTCCTTCAAACCGCTCGACCAGAACAGACGTCACGGCGACGGAGATATCGACGTCACCGCGTGCGGAAATGGCTGGGCCTCCTTATGTAAACAGAGATGGCAGCGCCCTATTGCCATTAGCCACGGTAGCGGCTAAACTTCCAAAGTTCAATGGACAAGGTAAATGGGAAGTTTCTTTCACTCAATTCGAGTTGTTGGCTAGAGCCGGGAGGTGGTCTGACGAGACGAAAGGGTTACAGCTTGCCCTGAGCCTGGCAGAGGAGGCGTCGGAGTGCCTGCTAACGCTAGCCCCGGATGAGAGGGGCGACTACGGTGCGCTAGTGGAGGCATTGGGGGGCCGTTTCGGCAGCGATGCACAGCCCAACATGCTGCGGATTGAACTGAATAACAAAAAGAGACTTCAGGGGGAATCATTAAAGGCGTTGGCAAGTGATATTCTGAGCCTGACCAGGCGGGCTTATGCAACTATGCCGATTGGGGTGCAAGACGAGCTGGCACGGGACAGTTTTATTAGAGCGCTCTCCCCCACCGAACTGGGTAAGCATGTTCAGATGTCGGACCCAGCATCTCTGCGGGCTGCAGTGGAGATAGCCAGGAAGAGGGAGCTGATCTGGGGTGAGGGAGTGAGAGTGGAGGTTGCCAGTCAACCAGAGGTGAGAGCAGCGGCGGCCGGGGTGCCGGGGGTCACCAAACCAGAGTGGGTCGACGAGTGGGCGGGTTAGTCAAGACCGCTTCGCTTGTCATTGAGAGGGGCTCCAGACAACATCGCAGTGTCAGCTCAACTTCCATTGTCTGCTGGGGTTGTGGCCAGCCTGGCCACATTCAGCGGGAGTGTGGCAGATTCTCCAGTCAACAGGGAAACGACAGCGGGTTCTCGCGCAGGGGGCAGCGCGGGCCCACCCCTCCGCCCCCGAACCCACAGTAAGCAGAAGAGGTACCCAGCAGCGCAGGCAAGAGGGTGGGGACCTGCTTCCCCAGGGTGTAGCTGCCACCGTGTTTCCTAGTCCGGTAGTTGTGGTGGGATGTACCACCATTGGGGACTTCTGCAATGTCATCGTCAAGGTAGAGGGGGTGGAATGTTTGGCCCTGGTCGACACGGGCTCTACAGTAACCCTGGTGAGACCAGACATACTACCTGTTGGGGTGCGGGTGGAGCCGACCCTTGTCCAGCTACGGACTGTCACGGGGGAGCTAGCCCCCATGTTAGGGAAGTGTCGGTTGTCTGTGACTGTGGGGGGGAGAACTGTGGGGTGTCCGGTGTGGGTAGCAGCGGTACAGGACCCCTGTATACTGGGAATGGACTTTTTGAAAAACTGTGGGGCTCAGTTGGACTTAGCTTCGGGCACTTTGAGGCTGTCGGGGGGGCCCACAGTGGGAATGTTGCCTTCGGGAGGGCCAGCAGGGGGCAGGGCTGTCCCTCCGTCTTCCTCCAAGCTTGCCGAAACTCCACTGGTCGTCCCGGCTGCTCCCTTGGTCGTTGTGCCATCCCAGCAGCTGTCTCCGGCGGCAACGACCTTCACTCCCCATAATGGTGCAAGCACAGGCATCCCAGTAGCCCAAAACACACTGGCTCCTTCACCCCATCAGCCCGACGGGGGGAAGGAGGAAGTTATCGACGCCGTTGAGGCTGTGTGGCTGAAAAACTGTCAAGGTCTGGACGAGAGACAACAGAGACAGTTAAAGCAGCTGCTGTTTGACTTTAAAGATAGCTTCGCTTGGGGGGAAGATGAGGTATGGCAAACGCACCTGGTTCAGCACGACATCGACACTGGGGACAACCAACCCATTAAAATTCGACCCCGTCGCATTCCCCTTGCCAAGAGGGAAGCAGCAGCCACAGCTATTGCTGACATGTTGCGGGCTGATTTCATTGAGCCATCAGATAGCCCATGGTCCGCGCCGGTCGTCATGGTGCCTAAGAAAGGGGGTAAACTTAGGTTTTGTGTGGACTACAGGGGCCTAAATTCTGTCACCACTAAAGACTCTTACCCCATACCGAGGATCGATGAGTCGCTAGACCACGTCAGAGGGTCCTCGTGGTTCTCTTCCCTTGATCTGCGCAGTGGCTACTGGCAGGTGCCCCTCTCGCCTGGGGCACGTGAAAAAACGGCCTTCTCCACGGATAGGGGCCATTGGCAGTTCAAGGTGCTGTGCTTCGGGCTTTGTAATGCTCCTGCCACCTTTGAGAGGCTCATGGACAGAGTGCTGGCGGGGGTTCCGAGAGACGAGTGTGTCGTGTACCTAGACGACATATTGGTACACGGCACGTCGTTTGAGGGGGCACTGGGGGCACTTAGGCGAGTGCTGGAGAGGATCTCGGGGGCGGGGCTAAAATTACACCCGGAAAAGTGCCATTTCATGCAAAGGGAGTTGGCGTTCCTGGGTCATCAGCTGGGTGGTGAGGGTATCAGCACGATGCCAGACAAAGTGGAGGCTGTGAGGGGGTGGCCAATTCCAAGGGGAAAAAAAGAGGTTAAGAGCTTCCTGGGTCTGGCATCCTACTATCGTAGGTTTGTGAAAGGGTTTGCGGGGATAGCAGCTCCTTTGAACCACCTTCTCAAGAAGGACACTGTTTTTCAGTGGACCGAAGAGCACCAGCGGGCGTTTGAGGCCCTCAAACGTGCCCTGGTGGAGGCCCCTGTCCTGTCCTCACCAGACCCGAACCGTCCGTTTATCCTGGACACCGACGCAAGCAATGAGGGCTTGGGGGCCGTGCTGGCTCAGCGTGGTTCTGACGGGGAGCACGTAGTAGCTTATTACAGCAGAACTTTTGATAAGGCTGAAAAACGCTACTGCGTGACAAGGAGGGAGCTTTTGGCTGTCGTGGCAGCAGTACGCCATTTCAAGTACTACCTGGGGGGCCTGCCGTTTGTGGTGCGGACGGATCACTCCGCCCTGCAGTGGCTTCTCTCCTTCAAGGAGCCAGAGGGTCAGATCGCCCGCTGGTTGGAGGAGCTGCAACCCTACGACTTCCAGGTGGAGCACAGGGCCGGCCTTCAACACAGCAATGCAGACGCCTTGTCCCGCCGCCCGTGTGCTGAGGACGGCTGTGGGTACTGCGCCAAACGGGTGGAGCGAGAGAGGGAACTGTGCATGGAGGAGGGAGTCACCGCCACGGTGAGTCAGCTGAGGGTGACAGAGTGCCGGGAGCTTGAGGCTGTGGACGTCGGGGAGTGGAGGCGTCGCCAGGAGGAGGACGCAGAGCTGCGTCCTGTGCTGGGGTGGGTGGAAGAGAGAAGACGACCGCCATGGGGGGAAGTAGCCCCTCTATCACCAGTCACCAAAGGACTCTGGGCTAAATTCTCAGTCCTTAGAGTGGCTGAGGGAGTGCTCCAGAGGGGGTGGAAAAAGCCAGCTACTGGAGAAATGACGTGGCAGGTAGTGGTTCCCAAAAGGCTGCAAGGGAGCGTGTTATAGCAGCTTCACGGGGGAGTAGGCGCAGGGCATTTTGGGGTCTCCAAAACGTTAAAGCGCGTACGTAAAGGCTTCTATTGGGCCAGGCACAGGAGGGATGTGGAGGACTTTTGCAGGCAGTGCGATGAGTGTGCTGCTAAGAAAGGACCTCCAGGTCAGTCACACGCCCTCCTACAACAATTCCCAGTAGGGGAGCCCATGGAGAGACTGGGGGTAGACATAGTTGGACCGTTTCCAACCACAGACAGCGGTAACAGGTGGATTCTAACTGCTATGGACTACTTCACCAAGTGGCCAGAGGCTTACGCTCTCCCAGACCAGGAGGCAGAAACAGTAGCTGATGCATTGGTAGGGGGAATAATCAGTCGGTTTGGGGTGCCACAGTCTATACACAGCGACCAGGGGAGAAACTTTGAGTCACGGGTGTTCTCAGAGTTGTGTAGACGGTTAGGCGCGGAGAAGACGCGCACTACTCCGCTTCACCCCCAGAGTGATGGGCTGGTGGAAAGATTTAACAGAACATTAGCACAACAGCTGGCTATCGTTACCTCAAAACACCAGAGCGATTGGGACACCCACTTACCGTTTATTCTTATGGCATGTAGGTCGGCTGTTCAAGAATCGACTGCGTGCTCCCCAGCGCTACTAATGTTAGGTCGTGAGTTGCGCACCCCAGCCAAACTGACGTTTGGCCACCCTCCTGATAACGACGACGGGGTTTTGCCTGGCCCGAACTATGTTCGTCGTCTGCAGAACCGGTTAGAAGCGGCTCACACCTTCGCAAGAGAGCAACTCGAGAACGCAGGGATGCGCCAAAAGCGCCACTATGACTCACGCGCTAGGGGGAGGCACTTTGGAGCGGGATAACGCGTGTGGCTTCACAACCCCACGCGCAAGAAGGGGCGGTGCCCAAAGCTGGACAGTGCCTGGGTGGGGCCGTGCCTGGTGATAGAGAGAGTGGGGGAGGTGATGTACCGGGTGGAGGTTCCCCCACGGAGCAGGAAGGTGGTGGTCCACCGGGACCGATTGGCGCCCTACAGAGGGAGGAAAACGGTAGGGAATGGAAGTGAGGACTCTGATGTGAGCACACGGGGACAGTCTAGCGAGGAGACTCTAGTGCAAGCTGAGCCTGGGACGGGGGCTGCCTCTTCGGAGGGCGCTGGAAATGACATTGGGGCAGATGAGTGTTCTGGGGGTCCACCAGTGAGAGTCAAGGGGAGGCACAAGAGACTGATGCGACCTCCGGGTCGTTTTAAGGATTTTGTTTTGTAACCCTAGGGGCTAGGGTTTAGAAAGGGGGGGCTATGTAACGACCCTGTATTGTGTTCTGTGTTCATAGGTGTGTTATCGTTCTCATGGGTGCTAGCAGGGGTTAAATATGCCAGGACAGATGGAAAGGTTGGGGGGGTATGATGGGTAATCCCGCAGGGTTTTGGAATGCTTAAATAGGGGTTACGGTCTCATCTCTCTCTCTTCTGTTCGGGACCCTTGATTTTGACATGTTATATTTGTGTATGTTCGAGGTTTAGCGGCGTGGGTTGTGGCCTGAACAATAGCCCATTCAGGAATAAACCTGTGTTCTGCCTGTACACCTGGTGCCCGTCTCTCTTTTACTTTATGACCCAGCTGGGTCATTACAATATATATATATATTTTAAGCCGCGTTAGACAGGATTACCTCAAATAGCTCAAATAGACAGAAGCTCGCTATATGGCAGACCAATCCAAAATCATCTCTCGGCATGTCCAGCCCACTCATTATCTCAGCCAATCATGGCTAGCGGGAAAGTTGCTGTCTTTTTCTGTGGCTAAACCAACTAGGCTCGTAATTTAGCAATTGTATTAGTATTTACAGATGGCATACAAGTTTGTTATTAAGGCACATTAAAGTTCACATGTTCCAGAAGGCATTTCTGCCAAAAAACGCATTTAGTTTAAGTTCAAATGGCTCTCCTGCGAAGTAGGACTAGTTTCCTGAAACGAGTCACCATTTGAAGTGCCCATCCAAGAAGGCTCAAGGTCATTGGCCACAGATGATGTCAAATCACGTTATATCTACCGTAGATTCGATAGGACTGATCATGTCAACATCATACTTTCAAAATCTTATCTAGCAAGCTAGACAAGCAATCATCATGAATCACGTCAACAATCGACCGGCAAATCCTTTTCAATCCTTGTCATATGAAGATAAATGATGGATAAAACGTATCGGTGCTCATTGGCCATTGGACATAAACATTACACAACAAGTTGGAAATCGCAAATTCAACAATGAGTGGTTTGGAAGGAATCAGTGTCTAACTGCAAGCGTTGGCAAGTGGAGTGGGTGTGTGGTCCAAGTCTGTGGTTAAGGGTCTCTTTACCAAGCGTAAAATTATTTGTACATGACATTCACATGACTTCTGCCGCATTCAAAATGACTGGAAACTCGGAACTGGGAAATCTCAGACTTCAGTGAGTTCAAGACAACTGGGAAATCGAAAAAAAAAACAAGCTCTGACTGGGAAAATACGTTTTGAACAGTCATCCAACTCGGAATTCTAAGTCGGGAACTCTGGCCTCTTTCTAGAGCTCCGACCTGAAGATCACTGACGTCATGATTCGACCTTGTTTTTTTTCAGAGTTCCCAGTTGTCTTGAAAGCAACATAAATCTTTAATGAAAAATTTGCCCCGAAGGACTGACGCGGCACCTTCCTGTTCAAGTGAGCACAGCACAGCAAGTTGAGTCCAAAAATGTATTCGAGGCTGCTGCATAAATGATGTAATATGCCAGGGAGATATGTATACTGTAGCTCAGAAAGTAATTCTAAGTGTATGTTTTGTAGTAAGCTGTTAGTAGCTCGTGTGCCTCACCCTAATAATTTGGTCCCTTTCCCCCTCATATCTTAGCCTACTGTTCTGACTTGGTGTTGCACATGTAGCCTATAGCCAGTTTTAGAGAAAAGTAATCATTGAATATTGTAAGAGCTTTCATTGTCTGCTTATATGCCCCCTTTATTTATCCAACGGTTCTGACTTGGTGGACAGGGAGAATACTGTAAGAACGGCCCATGTTCTGAATTCTGTCGCTGTACATTTCAAAAGTGCTGAACAAATAGTTATATTGACTACGTCCTTTCTAGCTCACTCATGTCT
The DNA here is from genome assembly GCF_964263955.1 of Coregonus lavaretus. Lineage (NCBI taxonomy): Eukaryota > Metazoa > Chordata > Actinopteri > Salmoniformes > Salmonidae > Coregonus > Coregonus lavaretus. Next base: position 11,737,477 of record NC_139999.1, on the reverse strand, counting down.
TAATCGTAATTACGGATTGCCTCTTATCCACTCGTCGTCCCCATATCCCATAGTTTGTACATCTCAATTGTCAGTAGAAACCACATTTGTTTAAGCAAGTCAGCCATATCAGCTATGTTTTTTTAAAAGGCAGTAAATGAGGCTGAATGAACTGTTTAGCTGCCAGACAAGGCTCTGCTGATAGCCAGATGTAGCGGTGGTAAGGATTCACTCCATGGTGCTGAAAATAAAGCTCTGCTGTTGGGACAGCTTTATGTAGGCCCAAAGTTTGTGGGCACAATTTGTTTGTTAATGTATTGTTTAGTGTTGTGTTGTGTAGTGGCTTTGTTGGCATTTGCCTCAGCAAGATTACATGCAAAAATCGCCACTGCTGCCATATATTAAAGATACAAAATGATTGGCATAAATAGAAAAATATACCAGTTTGCTTTGAGGACAGAAATGTTGACAGCTGCGCCATACAGGTTGCAAAATAAATGGGAAGAGATTTTCAATGTACGATTCCATGGCACATGGTATATGAACTGGTACAAATAACAACACTTGATTCAACACTTCAAGTTTTTCAATTAAATTATTATACACAATTCTTGCCACCAAAATAATGCTCAAACACATTAAGAAGTAAAGAAATTCCACAAATTAACTTTTAACAAGGCACACCTGTTAATTGAAATGCATTCCAGGTGACTACCTCATGAAGCTGGTTGAGAGAATGCCAAGCGTGTGCAAAGCTGTCATCAAGGCAAAGGGTGGCTATTTTCAAGAATCTCAATTATAAAATATATTTTGATTTGTTTAACACTTTTTTGGTTACTACATGATTCCATATGTGTTATTTAACAGTTTTGATGTGTTCACTATTATTCTACAATGTAGAAAATAGTAAAAATAAAGAAAAACCCTTGAATGAGTAGGTGTGTCCAAAGTTTTGACTGGGACTGTATATATATATATATATATATATATATATATATATATATACATACAGTGGGGAGAACAAGTATTTGATACACTGCCGATTTTGCAGGTTTTCCTACATACAAAGCATGTAGAGGTCTGTAATTTTTATCATAGGTACACTTCAACTGTGAGAGACGGAATCTAAAACAAAAATCCAGAAAATCACATTGTATGATTTTTAAGTAATTAATTTGCATTTTATTGCATGACAGAAGTATTTGATACATCAGAAAAGCATGTCCAGGCCCGTCTGAAGTTTGCCAATGACCATCTGGATGATCCAGAGGAGGAATGGGAGAAGGTCATGTGGTCTGATGAGACAAAATAGAGCTTTTTGGTCTAAACGCCACTCGCCGTGTTTGGAGGACGAAGAAGGATGAGTACAACCCCAAGAACACCATCCCAACCGTGAAGAATGGAGGTGGAAACATCATTCTTTGGGGATGCTTTTCTGCAAAGGGGACAGGACGACTGCACCGTATTGAGGGAGGATGGATGGGGCCATGTATCGCGAGATCTTGGCCAACAACCTCCTTCCCTCAGTAAGAGCATTGAAGATGGGTCGTGGCTGGGTCTTCCAGCTTGACAACGACCCGAAACACACAGCCAGGGCAACTAAGGAGTGGCTCCGTAAGAAGCATCTCAAGGTCCTGGAGTGGCCTAGCCAGTCTCCAGACCTGAACCCAATAGAACATCTTTGGAGGGAGCTGAAAGTCCGTATTGCCCAGCGACAGCCCCAAAACCTGAAGGATCTGGAGAAGGTCTGTATGGAGGAGTGGGCCAAAATCCCTGCTGCAGTGTGTGTAAACCTGGTCAAGACCTACAGGAAACGTATGATCTCTGTAATTGCAAACAAAGGTTTCTGTACCAAATATTAAGTTCTGCTTTTCTTTTGTATCAAATACTTCTGTCATGCAATAAAATGCAAATTAATTACTTAAAAATCATACAATGTGATTTTCTGGATTTTTGGATTCCGTCTCTCACAGTTGAAGTGTACCTATGATAAAAATTACAGACCTCTACATGCTTTGTAAGTAGGAAAACCTGCAAAATCGGCAGTGTATCAAATACTTGTTCTCCCCACTGTATATGGCGCATACAACAATCTCAGCTATGTAGATTTTGCTGCGAAGAGACAGAATCACTAGATCATTTATTCTGGTCACAGGTTCAGGAATGGTTAAAAAATCATAACATTCACTTAAAATTAACCTTACAAATAGCAGTGTTGGGCAGTTTGGAAAGCCATAGTCAATCAATCAATAATATAATAATTCTCATAGGAAAGCTTTTCATCTTTAGCTCACAATCTGTGGATACTATGCGATTAGAAAGGTTCAAAATTCATGTAAAACATCACAGCACAATTGAAAAATATATGACACATGGAAACGAAACGAGGGTGGTCTATGGTGATAGGTGGGATGGGCTGAGAGTGGCTGAGGGGTGGGATTAAGGAGTTTACATTCGGTAATGTATTGTTGTTATGTGATTGCTGTGTATAAAAGTACCATGTATGTCAAATGTATGTATATGTAGCAGAAAAGCTGTAAAAAATTAATAAAGTGTCCTCCGAAGAGTTGGATGGGTTAATAAAAAAATAAAAACTTAATGCAGACTGTTTGATGCAAACCACTTTCCTTAAACAGTGTGGTATTATGATCTAGTGAGAGAGAGAGAGAGAGAGAGAGAGAGAGAGAGAGAGAGAGAGAGAGAGAGAGAGAGAGAGAGAGAGAGAGAGAGAGAGACAGAGACAGAGACAGAGAGAGCGAGAGCGAGAGAGAGAGAGAGAGAGAGAGAGTGAGAGTGAGGATTTTTTTTATCTTCACGATGAGTGCTTTTATTTTATATCAAACTGACATTTCATTCCTACCACATTTCCTCTAATTTCCATCTGTAGGAAGATCACATTTATGTATATCCTAGAATGATATTTGTTTAGCATATTTACATAAAACTTACCTAGCCCATCTATATATGTTTCTAAATGTCAATGTTTTATTCATATCTTCTCTATCATTTGCTTTTCATATCCTTCCAACAGTTAAACTGCATAAACTGTCAAAAAGAGTGATTTGTTTCATAGGTAATATTACACATCTAATTCAATTTGGCCTTTGTGTAGCAGAAAAATGTTTACATTTGAATAAAGAGACCATATCCACTAATTATGGTAGTTATTTCAGAAATCAAAAATATTCAAAAGGTACCTGGGGTAAGTGCTTTACAAAAGTCTTATACAATTAATTCAAATCAATATTCTTCACAAGGCTTTCCTCTCCTTTTCATACAGTACACAATACACAATCTTAACCTTGTCTTCCCTGAAGATATACAGTCATAAGGGAAACAGGGAACCAGTAACAGTATAGCCCACTATGGTTGTGTTGCATACATAGGAACGATAAAACCCCCAAAAGAACCATTGAGATCCTGACCATCCCCAGTCATCAATTCGATCATATATTGACAACCCTATCAACCACATCCACTGCCTATACAGTGTTAATGGGTTCATCCACGCTAACTGATTTAATATTCAAGACGGGGTCAGAGGGCACTGCATGCAGGGGCTGTTATGAACTCTTGGAACTGATCCAGGATGTCCTGTCACACTGCTGCAACATAGAACCAACTAATATATATATATATATATATACAGTGGGGGAAAAAAAGTATTTAGTCAGCCACCAATTGTGCAAGTTCTCCCACTTAAAAAGATGAGAGAGGCCTGTAATTATGGTGGAAAATAAGTATTTGGTCACCTACAAACAAGCAAGATATCTGGCTCTCACAGACCTGTAACTTTTTCTTTAAGAGGCTCCTCTGTCCTCCACTCGTTACCTGTATTAATGGCACCTGTTTGAACTTGTTATCAGTATAAAAGACACCTGTCCACAACCTCAAACAGTCACACTCCAAACTCCACTATGGCCAAGACCTAAGAGCTGTCAAAGGACACCAGAAACAAAATTGTAGACCTGCACCAGGCTGGGAAGACTGAATCTGCAATAGGTAAGCAGCTTGGTTTTAAGAAATCAACAGTGGGAGCAATTATTAGGAAATGGAAGACATACAAGACCACTGATAATCTCCCTCGATCTGGGGCTCCACGCAAGATCTCACCCCGTGGGGTCAAAATGATCACAAGAACGGTGAGCAAAAATCCCAGAACCACACGGGGGGACCTAGTGAATGACCTGCAGAGAGCTGGGACCAAAGTAACAAAACCTACCATCAGTAACACTCTACGCCGCCAGGGTCTCAAATCCTGCAGTGCCAGACGTGTCTCCCTGCTTAAGCCAGTACATGTCCAGGCCCATCTGAAGTTTGCTAGAGTGCATTTGGATGATCCAGAAGAGGATTGGGAGAATGTCATATGGTCAAATGAAACCAAAATAGAACTTTTTGGTAAAAACTCAACTCGTGTTTGGAGGACAAAGAATGCTGAGTTGCATCCAAAGAACACCATACCTACTGTGAAGCATGGGGGTGGAAACATCATGCTTTGGGGCTGTTTTTCTGCAAAGGGACCAGGACGACTGACAGTGTAAAGGAAAGAATGAATGGGGCCATGTATTGTGAGATTTTGAGTGAAAACCTCCTTCCATCAGCAAGGGCATTGAAGATGAAACGTGGCTGGGTCTTTCAGCATGACAATGATCCCAAACACACTGCCCGGGCAACGAAGGAGTAGCTTCGTAAGAAGCATTTCAAGGTCCTGGAGTGGCCTAGCCAGTCTCCAGATCTCAACCCCATAGAAAATCTTTGGAGGGAGTTGAAAGTCTGTGTTGCCCAGCGATAGCCCCAAAACATCACTGCTCTAGAGGAGATCTGCATGGAGGAATGGGCCAATATACCAGCAACAGTGTGTGAAGACCTTGTGAAGACTTACAGAAAACGTTTGACCTATGTCATTGCCAACAAAGGGTATATAACAAAGTATTGAGAAACTTTTGTTATTGACCAAATACTTCCACTATAATTTGCAAATAAATTCATAAAGAATCCTACAATGTGATTTTCTGGAGAAAAAAATTCTCATTTTGTCTGTCATAGTTGACGTGTACCTATGATGAAAATTACAGGCCTCTCTCATCTTTTTAAGTGGGAGAACTTGCACAATTGGTGGCTGACTAAATACTTTTTTTCCCCACTGTATATATATATATATATATATATATATAGAACCAATATAGAACCAACTAATATATTTGGAACCAACATAGAACCAACTAATATATGTATAACTAATATAGAACCAACTAATATATACAGTATAGAACTAATATAGAACCAACTAATATATACAGTGCATTCAGAAAGTATTCAGACCACTTGACTTTTTCCACATTTTGTTACGTTACAGCCTTATTCTCAAATGGATTAAATTAAACACAACATCCCGTAATGACAAAGTGAAAACAGGTTTTTAGAAATGTTTGCAAATTGAATAGAAATAAAAAACAGAAATACCATATTTACATAAGTATTCTAAATTGAGCTCAGGTGCATCCTGTTTCCATTGATCATCCTTGAGATGTTTCTACAACTTGATTGGAGTCCACCTGTGGTAAATTCAATTTATTGGACATGATTTGGAAAGGCACACACCTATCTATATAAGGTCCCACAGTTGGCAGTGCATTTCAGAGCAAAAACCAAGCCATGATGTCAATAGAATTGTCCGTAGAGCTCCGAGACAGGAATGTTTCGAGGCACAGATCTGGGGAAGGGTACCAAAACATTTCTGCAGCATTGAAGGTCCCCAAGAACACAGTGGCCTCCATCATTCTTAAATGGAAGAAGTTTGGAACCACCAAGACTCTTCCTAGAGCTGTAACGTAACATAATGTGGAAAAAGTGAAGGGGACTGAATACTTTCCGAATGCACTGTATATAACCAATATAGAACCAACTAATATATATAGAACCAATATAGAACCAACTGACACTGAAGATACTGTACATTTTGTCACATCTATATAAAATCATATTTTAAAGGATTGTCGTTCTTTTACACCCCTAGAGTGTTCAGATTTTGTCACTTGACATTTACATGAAGTCTTATGGCCGGCCTGAGCACTGATGTCTCAATGCCAGTGACACCTGTGCTGTGAAGGGTTGGGGTAGGACACATTTGGGGTGGGACACATTTGCTTTACAACGTTATGCATCTCCCAAGTGAAATGTCAGGCCCCATTGATCAACGCTGTCATTGTACCAAGTTAGCTAGCTGAATAAACTAAGTTAGTCTATTCCTAGAAAACATTGAACCGCTGTAGTTTACAACAATTATAGTTTCTGAGGTGGAAGTTGGGAGAGTTATATTTGGGTGTTTCAGTGAAACGTAAGTGAGGGAGGCCCCGCTCTTTCGCTTTCCCAGATGTTTAGTTCATTTCATTCCGATCTCCTTTGCATTATTGTAGCCATTTTCTGTAGCCTGTCAACTATGTCTATCCCTGTTCTCTCCTCTCCGCACAGGCTATACAAACGCCTCACACCTCGTGGCTGCTGCCTCTCTAACCTGGTGGTCCCTGCACGCATGACCCACGTGGAGTTCCAAGTCTCCGGCAGCCTCTGGAACTGCCGTTCTGCGGCCAACAAGGCAGAGTTCATCTCAGCCTATGCTACCCTCCAGTCCCTCAACTTCTTGGCGCTGACGGAAACATGGATTACCACTGAAAACACTGCTACTCCTACTGCTCTCTCCTCGTCTGACCATGTGTTCTCGCATACCCCGAGAGCATCTGGTCAGCGGGGTGGTGGCACAGGAATCCTCATCTCTCCCAAGTGGACATTCTCTCTTTTTCCCCTGACCCATCTGTATATCTCCTCATTTGAATTCCATGCTGTCACAGTCACTAGCCCATTCAAGCTTAACATCCTTGTCATTTATCGCCCTCCAGGTTCCCTTGGAGAGTTCAACAATGAGCTTGACGCCTTGATAAGTTCCTTTCCTGAGGATGGCTCACCCCTGACAGTTCTGGGTGACTTCAACCTCCCTACGTCTACCTTTGACTCATTTCTCTCTGCCTCCTTCTTTCCACTCCTCTCCTCTTTTGACCTCACCCTCTCACCGTCCTCCCCTACTCACAAGGCAGGCAATACGCTTGACCTCATCTTTACTAGATGCTGTTCTTCTACTAATCTCACAGCAACTCCCCTCCATGTCTCCGACCACTACTTTGTATCCTTTTCTCTCTCGCTCTCCTCCAACACTACTCACTCTGCCCCTACTCAGATGGTAATGCGCCGTCGCAACCTTCGCTCACTCTCTCCTCTTCCATCCTATCATCTCTTCCCTCTGCTCAATCCTTCTCCCTCCAATCTCCTGATTCTGCCTCCTCAACCCTCCTCTCCTCCCTTTCTGCATCCTTTGACTCTCTATGTCCCCTATCCTCCCGGCCGGCTCGGTCCTACCCTCCTGCTCCGTGGCTTGACGACTCATTGCGAGCTCACAGAACAGGGCTCCGGGCAGCCGAGCAGAAATGGAGGAAAACTAGACTCCCTGCGGACCTGGCATCTTTTCACTCCCTCCTCTCTACATTTTCTTCATCTGTTTCTGCTGCTAAAGCCACTTTCTACCACCATTCTTTATTTTCTCTCCAAAACTCTTGAGCGTGCCGTCTCTAGCCAACTCTCTTTGCTATCTCTCTCAGAATGACCTTCTTGATCCAAACCAGTCAGGTTTCAAGACTGGTCATTCAACTGAGACTGCTCTTCTCTGTGTCACGGAGGCTCTCCGCACTGCTAAAGCTAACTCTCTCTCCTCTGCTCTTGTCCTTCTAGACCTGTCTGCTGCCTTTGATACTGTGAACCATCAGATCCTCCTCTCCACCCTCTCCGAGTTGGGCATCTCCGGCGCGGCTCACTCTTGGATTGCGTCCTACCTGACCTGTCGCTCCTACCAAGTGGCGTGGCGAGAATCTGTCTCCGCACCACGTGCTCTCACCACTGGTGTCCCCCAAGGCTCAGTTCTAGGCCCTCTCCTATTCTCGCTATACACCAAGTCACTTGGCTCTGTCATATCCTCACATGGCCTCTCCTAACATTGCTACACAGACGACACACAACTAATCTTCTCCTTTCCCCCTTCTGATAACCAGGTGGCGAATCGCATCTCTGCATGTCTGGCAGACATATCAGTGTGGATGACGGATCACCACCTCAAGCTGAACCTCGGCAAGACGGAGCTGCTCTTCCTCCCGGGGGAAGGACTGCCCGTTCCATGATCTCGCCATCACGGTTGACAACTCCGTTGTGTCCTCCTCCCAGAGTGCGAAGAGCCTTGGCGTGACCCTGGACAATACCCTGTCGTTCTCCGCTAACATGAAGGCGGTGACCCGATCCTGTAGGTTCATGCTCTACAACATTCGGAGAGTACGACCCTGCCTTACACAGGAAGCGGCACAGGTCCTAATCCAGGCACTTGTTATCTCCCGTCTGGATTACTGCAACTCGCTGTTGGCTGGGCTCCCTGCCTGTGCCATTAAACCCCTACAACTCATCCAGAATGCCGCAGCCCGTCTGGTGTTCAACCTTCCCAAGTTCTCTCACGTCACCCCGCTCCTCCGCACACTCCACTGGCTTCCAGTTGAAGCTCGCATCTGCTACAAGACCATGGTGCTTGCCTACGGAGCTGTGAGGGGAATGGCACCTCCGTACCTTCAGGCTCTGATCAGTCCCTACACCCAAATGAGGGCATTGCGTTCATCCACATCTGGACTTCTGGCCCCCCTACCTCTGCGGAAGCACAGTTCCCGCTCAGCCCAGTCAAAACTGTTCACTGCTCTGGCACCCTAATGGTGGAACAATCTCCCTCACGACACTAGGACAGCGGAGTCACTCACCATCTTCCGGAGACACTTGAAACCCCACCTCTTTAAGGAATACCTGGGATAGGATAAAGTAATCCTTCTAGCCCCCCTTACCCCACCCCCCCCAGAAAAAATAAAAATAAAAATACATATTGTAAAGTGGTTATCCCACTGGCTATAAGGTGAATGCACCAATTTGTAAGTCGCTCTGGATAAGAGCGTCTGCTAAATGACGTAAATGTAAATGTAAATGTAATGGTGAGATGTTGTGACACCTTCGATAACCCTAACCCTTAGATTAAAAAAATACCTAAATATATTAGAGAAAAACGTAACTCTACTGCATTCTAATGTTTTTATTTTAAAGCAGATTAATTGTCCGATTTTGCAGAAACTGTTTTGGTCATATAACAGTCTTCATACTTCTTACAAAAACAAAACCCTGTCTTCCCAAATACTTTGTAAGACTTAATGGTCACACTCACACACAACTTAAAAGATTTCCTATATCAATCTGATTTTGCTGAAATACATTGTAGGTCCAAGGATGAAAAGCTTGGATGATTGTATTCCTAATTGGAATATTGCAATAGCTGATGTTTTTTTCCAAAGATTGTTAAGAAATATATAATGCTCGAGCAAGAACGAAAAGATCCCTCACTGAAAATGCATAGCAGCATACCACTCCGTCTTTCATAAATAATTACTGTTGCTAGTGAAATAAGGAGAAACATAAATGTCAAGATAGATACACATGCACTGCCAGTGGTGGTATTCATGTTTATTCTGATTTGAGTTATTTCTGAAATACCATACAAATCTGAGACCCCCCGCAGGCTTGCTGAGAGAAGCTACATTTACAAGTTAGTTCTTCTGAGTTGAATCTGCTTTCTAGAGATGACGTTTAATATGTCATTCTGTAAACCTCTAATGCCCTGTTGCAATATAAATGCATGCAGTATAAAGGGAAATCCTACTGTAGCATGAACTTTATCCCATAATTCCCATAGACTTAACATGGAGAAATGGGCTTGAGCTTTTAGTCTACATTTGAAAGCGACACTCAAGCTGCTCATTATAACATCAAGTCCTTTGTCTTTGTTATTGCAATCAGAGGGCAAAAATTAGTACAAATATTTATAAATTCCTTTAAAAATAGGAATGGTGGATATACACTGAGTGTACAAAACATTAAGAACACCTTCCTAATATTGAGTTGCACCTGGAGTCACCTGGTCAGTCTATGTCATGGAAAGAGCAGGTGTTTATAATGTTTTGTACACTCAAGTGTAGGTTTCTACACATGCAGGTTTCATTGAATCCACAAAACAGAGATGCAGGATAATGGAACCAGCCACAACCCGACTGCAGATTTTATTATGACTAAATCAGCCAACAGAAATACAGAAATGCGCTTGAAGCCTGGTTTTAGAGCTCTGTACCTTTGTATTGAAGAAAACAAAGGGTTATCTTCATTTTGGCTCAAACGGGAGCAATTTCCATGTCTCTTGGCTCACAGATGTTGAGTATGGTTTCAGACTGGCTGTGGCTCTGCAGAGAAAGAGAAAGAGAAGAGAGAGAGAGAGAGAGAGAGAGAGAGAGAGAGAGAGAGAGAGAGAGAGAGAGAGAGAGAGAGAGAGAGAGAGAGAGAGAGAGAGAGAGAGAGAGAGAGAGAGAGAGAGAGAGAGAGAGAGAGAGAGAGAGAGAGAGAGAGAGGGGTGTTGATTCAAATGAATTTCCATTACAGAAAACTGGCTGGCTGGAATAAATCATAATAAAAATGGAACTTGTGGCCTGTCATCTCCCAAAGATCTCTTACCTGGGGACAGTGCTGAAACCTCTCCCATCATATGCCCCAGTGAAGCAGAGACGGTGGAAAAGAGCATGGAGAGGCTTTATGTGCCAGATGGAAAGTTTTTGAAAAGGGGATTAAAATAAAGCTCACTTTTTAAAAAGAGGCTTCCTCTTTGCCATGTATATATTTGAGCCCATGCCTGTTTCCCCTGAGAATAGGCTATCCTGAGTGGGACTCTAGTATTTGTCTATTGTTGTGCAATGCATTAATAATTGCATAGTCTATGGGAATTCATATGGCCTTTTTTAAATCTGTCTGAATCAGCACAACTACATTATTATCTAACACAATTTGTTGGAAAGTTCTTGGTCACTCTTACAATGTTGCAACTTGTCACGATCGTCATATATAGAGGAGGACCAAGGCGCAGCGTTGAAGGCGAACATATTTATTTATAGAATGATCACACGATCAAAACAACAAAACGATGATGTGACAGTCAATGGTAATACACAAACCAAATACGAACAAGAAACCACCATGAAGGAGTGCCAAACGGCTACCTAAGTATGACTCCCAATCAGAGACAACGAGCTACAGCCGTCTCTGATTGGGAGTCACCCTGGCCAACATAGATCTACAAAACCAGAAAGTGAAACCTAGAACACACATAGACTATACACACCCTGGCTCAACATACAAGTGTCCCCAGAGCCAGGGCGTGACAGTACCCCCCCCCCTAAAGGCGCGGACTCCGACCGCGCCCACCAAACACCACAGGGGAGGGACCGGGTGGGCACTCCGCTTAGGCGGCGGATCCGGCTCCGGGCCGGATCCCCGCTCCCTCTCCAACCCCCCAAAGTACCCCTGGTCCGGTCTGGCCCCGCTGGCCGGAGCTGGACTGCACACTGGTGGAGCGGATTGCTCTAGCTCCGGCGTGAAGCATCTGACCGGAGCCGGATCCGCCGCCTAAGCGGAGTGCCCACCCGGTCCCTCCCCTGTGGTGTTTGGTGGGCGCGGTCGGAGTCCGCGCCTTTAGGGGGGGGTACTGTCATGCCCTGGCTCTGGGGACACTTGTATGTTGAGCCAGGGTGTGCATTTCATTTGTTTATCTAGTATGGGTATTTCTATGTTGGCCTGAGTGGCTCCCAATCAGAGGCAACGAGTGTCAGCTGTCGTTGGTTGTCTCTGATTGGGAGCCATATTTAAACTGTCTGTTTCCCATTTGTGTTTGTGGGATCTTGTTTCAAGTCTGTTTATGTTAGACCGTGAACTGTCACGTATCGTTTGTTGTTTTGATCGTGTCTCTAATTAAAGAGTATGTTTGCCTGCAACGCTGCGCCTTGGTCCTCTGTTCCCGACGATCGTGACACAACTGGCATAAGGGAAGGGGGATACCTAGTCAGTTGCACAACTGAATGCATTCAAACCTAAATGTGTCTTCCGCACCCAACCCCTCTGAATCAGATAAGTGTGGGGGGCTGCCTTAATCAACGTCATCGGCACTGGGGAGCAGTTGTTCGGGCTTAACTGCATTGCTCAAGGGCAGAATAGTTGGAACTTTGCCGGCTTGGGGATTCAAACCAGCGACCTTTCGGTTATTGGCATAACGCTCTTAACCGCTGGGCTAAATGCCACCCACAACTGCCATTATGACTGTTGCCATTACAATGTTGCTGGCCAGGCTGTGGCTAGCACGTTACAGTAAATGTGCATTGCAATGTTTCAGTGTTAACTGGCCATTGAACATGTGACATGTATCCGACATATAGGAAATGCAATATATGTCACACTTTAGTGCACAGCAGCAGAATGAGGAAGGCAGTGCCATAGACAGCAACAGAATGAGGAAGGCAGTGCCATAGACAGCAACAGAATGAGGAAGGCAGTGCCATAGACAGCAACAGAATGAGGAAGGCAGTGCCATAGACAGCAACAGAATGAGGAAGGCAGTGCCATAGACAGCAACAGAATGAGGAAGGCAGTGCCATAGACAGCAGCAGAATGAGGAAGGCAGTGCCATAGACAGCAACAGAAAGAGGAAGGCAGTGCCATAGACAGCAACAGAATGAGGAAGGCAGTGCCATAGACAGCAGCAGAATAAGGGAATGCCACACTCTTAGAAAAAAAGGTGCTATCTAGAACCTAAAAGGGTTCTTCGCTGTCCCCATAGCGGAACCCTTTTTGGTTCCAGGTAGAACCTTTTTGGTTCCAGGTAGAACCCTTTTGGGTTCCATGTAGAACCCTTTCCAATGAGGGTTCTACATGGAACCCAAAAGGGTTCTACCTGCAATCAAAAAGGGTTCTCCCATGGGGACAGCCGAAGAACACTTTTGGAACCCTTTTTTCTAAGAGTGTAGAGTTGTCAGCAGAATGAGTGTAGCCCTCTACATACCTTACCCCAATGCTTATCAATTAGACAGTGGGGGAAATGTCATCCTCTCAACGTGTGTGGGTCCCCCTGAGCACCTCTTTGTGTATTGTTTGACACTTTCCAGACAAATAAAGCATGTCAACCTGGCACATAGCAACCCTCCAGTGCTTTCAAATTGTCCTGGAGGGACTCATGGGCGCACCTTGGTCTTTTCTCGAAATGTCAAAATACTCAATGGACAAACTTCATCCAAAAATTCATCCATCATATCAAACACATCTCTCTGCATAGGAAAATGCTGTTGTGCAAGTAATCTTGGTCCAGTATTTCCATTTCAAATCAAATCAAATCAAATGTGATTTGTCACATGCGCCGAATACAACAGCTGTAGACCTTACAGTGAAATGCTTACTTACAAGCCCTTAACCAACAATGCAGTTTTAAGAAAGAATACCAAAACAATCATAAAAAAATCGAAATAAAAGTAACAAATCATTAAAGAACAGCAGTAAAAATAACAATAGCGAGGCTATATACAGGGGGTACCGGTACTGAGTAAATGTGCGGGGGCACCGGTTAGTCGAGGTAATTGGGGTAATATGTACATGTAGGTAGAGTTATTAAAGTGACTATGCATAGATAATAAACAGAGAGTAGCAGCAGCGGAAAAGAGGGGTGGGGGGGCAATGCAAATAGTCTAGGTAGCCATTTGATTAGATGTTCAGGAGTCTTATGGCTTTGGGGTAGAAGCTGTTTAGAAGCCTCTTGGACCTAGACTTGGTGCTCCGGTACCGCTTGCCGTGCGGTGACTAGGGTGGCTGGAGTCTTTTACAATTTTTAGGGTCTTCCTCTGACACCGCCTGGTATAGAGGTCCTGGATGGCAGGAAGCTTGGCCCCAGTGATGTACTGGGCCGTACGCACTACCCTCTGTAGTGCCTTGCGGTCGGAGGCCGAACAGTTGCCATACCAGGCAGTGAGGCAACCAGTCAGGATGCTCTCCATGGTGCAGCTGTCAAACCTTTTGAGGATCTGAAGACCCATGCCAAATCTTTTCAGTCTCCTTAGGGGGAATAGGTTTTGTCGTGCCCTCTTCATGACTGTCTTGGTGTGCTTGGACCATGTTAGTTTGTTGGTGATGTTTACTATCTATTGTGCATGTCTTCAGCAAATTAGCATCACCACACACTTCTTATAGTAGTAATACAGTATATTCTGGGTACCCTACAGTTGTTCTGTTACTATGTTGGCCGCTGGATGAGATAAATGGACACTGCTTCTATACTTCCCTATAGTGTTTTGAGGAAACATTGTGATCCGCACTGGATATTTGCACAAATCACAAATGCATATCTGTACTTTACACTCAATACATTTAATCAATAACCATTGATAGATATATACTGTCAATATAAGGATCTTATCCTTGAAGGGATATTGAAGAACTACATTGCTATTTCATCTGGGAAAATACATTTGTATCGGCTATCTTCCTTTTGGACCAAAACCTCATGTATGTTCTCATGTATGTTTTTAACAGAAGCTACTGTTCTAACATGTATATTTGTTCTGGGAATCCAGCAGCATTTAATTCCTGTGGCAATATGAAAAACACAATGTCATAATGAAGATCAAGCTGTGTGTTTGTGTTCCATTAATAGTATCTAGGAACCTTTCTGTAGCAAGGTATTTTCTAATTTGCTGGTATTGTTGACTCGAACGGTTCAGTCAAGGGTATTGCAGAAAGGCCTGCTACAGTGCATGTATGCAAAAGCTAACCTGCTCTCAAGTGCCAGTATTCTATTTGAAAAGAAGAGAATCTATTGATGTTTGGCTCATTGAAATATTAATATTCACAACTAACCCCTGCACAGTGATGGGAATTTCAAGTGGAGTACTGAGCGGATGCGTTCAAGCTGCGTTTCAGATGCCTCACTGGATATTTTCAGCTTCAGAGCTCTGCTCTTAAATTATTGCCTTTACACAGTTCCCCTGTTTTTGTTTTCAATTTGGCATCAATTATTCACTCATGCAACAGTGGAAAAACAAATCATACCTTGAGATTATTTTAAGAATGGGCTTTTCTCCCACAGTCACACACAACACAATTTGTATCAAGCACCGTCTGCAATTCAATTACATCTTGATATCCGGAATGTTTCATTTGCAAGAATACATTTTTTTTATTTTTGATCTTGTAATAGAAATAGATGGCATTGTGAGACTCAGAAATTGTCAGATTATGTCTCATGTGATCACTACAGAATCTTCAGAAAATATTTGTTATTTCAAGGAAACTTAAAGCTGCGTTATGTACTTTGGGGGAAGTAAAATGGAGAGTCTTGGGAGGTTTTGAGCTCTAATACGTGAACATACAATATGTATGTTCACTGTAGATAATCAAGTCATTGAGGGAAGTGCTCTAGTCTACAACATGTTGCCTGAACACTATATCCGGCCATGGACACTACACCCGGCCATGGACACTACACCCTGCCATGGACACCACACCCGGCCATGGACACTACACCCTGCCATGGACACTACACCCTGCCATGGACACTACACCCTGTCATGGACACTACACCCTGCCATGGACACTATACCCGGCCATGGACACTATACCCGGCCATGGACACTACACCCGGCCATGGACACTACACCCGGCCATGGACACTACAACCCGGCCATGGACACTACACCCTGCCATGGACACTACACCCTGCCATGGATACTACACCCGGCCACGGACACTACACCCTGCCATGGACACTACACCCTGCCATGGACACTACACCCGGCCATGGACACTACACCCTGCCATGGACACTACACCCGGCCATGGACACTACACCCGGCCATGGACACTACACCCTGCCATGGACACTACACCCGGCCATGGACACTACACCCGGCCATGGACACTACACCCGGCCATGGACACTACACTTGGTCAGGGACATTACTATAACGCTTCAGGGACTTTTGACGTCAGTGGAATGATTTCATCGTAATGTCAACCATTTGTTCCAAAAACAACAGATAGGTTAGTGTTGAGGTCAAAAGTATTATATGTAAGCTAATATACTGTAGGTACTGACCCATGTAGGTTTCCTGGCCATGTAATGAGACATATATAACACCTTTTGGTCGATGTAAACTTATATTAGCTAAATCATGATCACTAGCCATTCAGTTAAATGTTGTCCTGAATATTTAGTCAGGGACATAACAGTGGAACAGAGAATGTTAACCCATGAGACTTTAATTTAATTTATTCATGGCACCGCCAAGGCAGCTTAGTTTGGAAATTAACATATTTTAATTTCTTATATTAAATTTCACACATTCAACCTTGAAGTTAATTAAGAGTGTAAGGACTCGGCAGCACGCCTCACCCCATCAAACTGGGCTGGTATCCTCTGTCTGGTATTCTGGAAGATATTTCACCTTTTTACATCTAGCCTAAGGACCATAAGCAGCTTCGTTTCACATGTATACTGCAGGTCAGCATTACATCTGACCCATAACAACACCAACCATTGCCTCTTACAATGCTACCGGGGTTGGAGCTGCACTGAGCTGTTACTGCCAAGCTCAGATATTATTAAAGCATGGAAATACAAGTATAGTGTTGATCAGGTTTTTAACAATGACTCATAATAGGGTAATCTCATCTGACCATGTGACGATCTATTATAATCCTGTGCTAATGAAAGCCCTACAGTAGGCTACAGTGCATTGTGAAACCACTATGTATCAAGAAGGACACTTTAGATAATTCTCAAGTGACACAGCTATAACTGTCGTATGCTTGTCTTAACTACCCTAATAAATTACATTATTATCCTAATGGCTATAATTTCATGCACAGCTGGCCACCAATTTAGTTTTTAGTAATGGTACAATGTATTGTGAATCAGTCAAAAATATCCCCCATTATTTTGAGTAAGTGTGTTGACTCCACACAGGCTATATGGGAGATTAGCATCCCTGTTGTCACTGAAGTGAATTATAGGAAGCAACAGCACTTACCTCCTCAAACCAGACCAGAATATTTTCAGTAACTTTTTAACAAGTGGAAACTATTTTGTCTTTTAACTAACACATACCTGTAGTTAGAGAAAAACGTACTGGAGTTTTTGTTCTAAAGTAGAGAGACAGGAGGGAGACGCTACAATGATTTCCGTGCTGCCAGATGAGCTGATCCCACATTATGGTGCTACTGCAGGCATGCTGGCAGACTGGCAGTGTGTTCCTGATGACGCTGCTGATTCTACTGTTATTTACGGCCCAGTATAAATGGGAAAATACACCACCGTTATGGAATAACCGACATGGTCTCTGATCTTTTCCAAAACCACGTTGACAGAGAGACAAATAGGTAATAAGGCATTCCCCAATGTGGGTTCTTTTTTTTCACCTTAGCAGTACGGCCATTACTACTTTAATGAACAGATTGCTATATTTTGTTCTTAAGGAATAATGTCTGAAGCCCATTTTGGTGGACACACCGGTCGAGCGACCACCAGGCTACTGTTTTAAATGGCATGGACCATTGTGTTGCATCATTGATAACTGAACAACAGAATTGTAATTTCAGGGACAAGTGCTCAATGTCCATCCTGTCCTGTACTCTTGTGATGCAACATTATGATCTAGACTCTCTGTGGTCATAGCTCTTCAAGACACTGATACTTAAATACCAAGCTAAAGAATATTGAGATATTCCCTTTGACAGCTAAATGACGAACCAGGATCAACACTGCTAAATGACAATCCAGGATCAACACCGCTAAATGACGAACCAGGATCAACACCAATAAATGACGAACCAGGATCAACACTGCTAAACGACGAACCATGATCAACACTGCTAAATGATGAACCAGGATCAACACTGCTAAATGATGATCCATGATCAACACAACTAAATGACGAACCAGGATCAACACCGCTAAATTACAATCCAGGATCAACACAACTGAATGATGAACCAGGATCAACACCGCTAAATGACAATTCAGGATCAACATAACTAAATGATGAACCAGGATCAACACTGCTAAACGTTTTCCAAGATGGCGTAGTAGTGCAGTTGTGTTTTTATCGTATGTCTGTAAATAGCCTGTAAATACCCTATTTTTCTGTATTTTTCGTACATATTTCCATATCAGACTTTTCATCCTTCTACAAAATATACTTTCCTGCAACCCGCCTCACTCAATGTGGAACGGATTCTATTATTGACTTACCTTTATCTAGAATCTAGAATCTCCAGTTGAAACTAGCTAGCCAGCTAGCCAGCTAACTAGCTACTTGCTATTAGCCTCAGCTAGCGGTATTTCACCCAGAACATTGGATTTTTTCTGCGGGATTAATTTTAATCACTGGACATTAATCACCGGATATTCGGCCAGTCTGCACAGCGCGTTATCGACCCAGAACATATCAGTTTTTCCGCCGGAATCACTGAATCACTGGACCTTTAACTCCGGATTCATCGCTATCAGCTAGCTACAACAAAACGGACGCTGTGGTCTGGCTAATCATCCTGAGCTAGGCCCATCTCCCGGCTATCTACCTCTCTGTCAACCGGACGGGACCACCTAGTGTTGACACGGAGCCCCGCCGATCCCACACGACTGGTCTGCCGACGAAATCGTCTGATGTGGTTACGACGTTAACCACAAAGATTCCATCCATCTGCTAGCCCCGGCCCGCTAGCACACGCTAGCCGTGGCCTCTTACTCACTAGTTTACCACCGGACCTTATGATAACTCAGCTATACAGCTGATGTCTGCTGGACTGTTCCTTTTTACGGTACTACATCCTGTTTATGTTTAGCCTCAGCCCAAACATGGTTAGTTTATTGTTGTTTCGGTTATTTCTAATTTTACTATATCACTGTAGACCCCCCAGCCTAGCTAAACCTGCCTTAGATAGCTCCTTTGCCCCTCCCCCTATACACGCGGAGACCGACTCAATTGATGCCTCCAGCGATGCTATCTCTTTCATTGTTACCCAACGCTTAGGTTTACCTCCACTTTACTCATATCCTTCCATATCCTTGTCTGTACATAATGCCCTGAATCTTTTCTATAACACCCGGAAATCTGCCCCCTTTATTCTATGTACCCAACGCACTAGAAGACCAGTTCTTAAAGCCTTTAGCCGTATCCTTATTCTAGTCCTCCTCTGTTCCTCTGGTGATGTAGAGGCTAACCCAGGCCCTGCAGCCCTCAGTATCACTCCTACTCCCCAGGCGCTATCATTTGATGACTTCTGTAATCGCAAAAGTCTTGGTTTCTTGCACATAAATATCAGAAGTCTACTTCCGAAGTTTGAGTTATTCACTGCGTTAGCACACTCTGCCAACCCTGATGTTCTAGCAGTGTCTGAATCCTGGCTCAGGAAGGCCACCAAAAATTCTGAAACTTCCATCCCCAACTATAACATTTTCCGTCTAGATAGAACTGCCAAAGGGGGTGGAGTTGCAATCTACTGTAGAGATAGCCTGCAGAGCTCTATCATACTATCCAGGTCTGTGCCCAAACAGTTTGAGCTTCTACTTCTAAAAATCCACCTTTCCAGAAATAAGTCTCTCACTGTTGCCGCTTGCTACAGACCCCCCTCAGCCCCCAGCTGTGCCCTGGACACCATATGTGAATTGATTGCCCCCCATTTATCCTCAGAGTTTGTACTGCTTGGTGACCTAAATTGGGATATGCTTAATACCCCAGCCATCCTACAATCCAAGCTAGATGCCCTCAACCTCACGCAAATTATCAACGAACCTACCAGGTACAATCTTAAATCCGTAAACATGGGTACCCTCATAGATATCATCCTGACTAACATACCCTCTAAATACACCTCAGCTGTCTTCAACCAGGATCTCAGCGATCACTGCCTTATTGCCTGCGTCCGTAACGGGTCCGCGGTCAAACGACCACCCCTCATCACTGTCAAACGCTCCCTAAAACACTTTAGCGAGCATGCCTTCCTAATTGACCTGGCCCAGGTATCCTGGATGGATATAGATCTCATTCCGTCAGTAGAGGATGCCTGGTTGTTCCTTAAAAGTAATTTCCTCTCAATCTTAAATAAACATGCCCCATTCAAAAAATACAGAACTAAGAACCGATATAGCCCCTGGTTCTCCTCAGACTTGACTGCCCTTGACCAGCACAAAAACATCCTGTGGCGTACAGCATTAGCATCAAATAGCCCCCGCGATATGCAACTTTTCAGGGAAGTTAGGAACCAATATACACAAGCAGTCAGGAAAGCAAAGGCTAACTTTTTCAAACAGAAATTTGCATCCTGTAGCACTAACTCCAAAAGTTTTGGGACACTGTAAAGTCCATGGAGAATAAGAGCACTTCCTCCCAGCTGCCCACTGCACTGAGGCTAGGAAACACTATCACCACCGATAAATCTACAATAATCGAGAATTTCAACAAGCATTTTGCTACAGCTGGCCATGCTTTCCATCTGGCTACCACTAACCCGGCCACCAACTCTGCACCCTCTGCTGCAACTTGCCCATGCCCCCCCCGCTTCTCCTTCACACAAATTCAGACAGCTGATGTTTTGAAAGCGCTGCAAAATCTGGACCCCTACAAATCAGCTGGGCTAGACAATCTGGACCCTTTCTTTCTAAAACTAGCCGCCGAAATTGTCGCAACCCCTATTACTAGTCTGTTCAACCTCTCTTTCATAACGTCTGAGATCCCCAGAGATTGGAAAGCTGCCGCGGTCATCCCCCTCTTCAAAGGGGGTGACACTCTAGATCCAAACTGCTACAGACCTATATCCATCCTGCCCTGCCTTTCGAAAGTATTTGAAAGCCAAGTTAACAAACAGATCACCGACCATTTCGAATACCACCGTACCTTCTCCGCTATGCAATCCGGTTTCCGAGCTGGTCACGGGTGCACTTCAGCCACGCTCAAGGTCCTAAACGATATTATAACCGCGATTGATAATAGACAGTACTGTGCAGCCGTCTTCATCGACCTGGTCAAGGCTTTCGACTCTGTCAACCACCGCATTCTTATTGGCAGACTAAATAGCCTTGGTTTCTCAAATGACTGCCTCGCCTGGTTCACCAACTACTTCTCAGATAGAGTTCAGTGTGTCAAATCGGAGGGCCTGTTGTCTGGACCTATGGCAGTCTCTATGGGGGTGCCACAGGGTTCAATTCTTGGGCCGACACTTTTCTCTGTGTATATCAATGATGTCGCTCTTGCTGCTGGTGACTCTCAGATCCACCTCTACGCGGACGACACCATTTTGTATACATCTGGCCCTTCATTGGACACTGTGTTAACAAACCTCCAAACGAG
Source organism: Coregonus lavaretus (assembly GCF_964263955.1). Taxonomy (NCBI): domain Eukaryota; kingdom Metazoa; phylum Chordata; class Actinopteri; order Salmoniformes; family Salmonidae; genus Coregonus; species Coregonus lavaretus. Next base: position 11,716,172 of record NC_139999.1, on the reverse strand, counting down.
CTTCAATGCCATACAACAATCCTTCAGTAGCCTCCAACTGCTCATAAACACTAGTAAAACTAAATGCATGCTTTTCAATCGAACGCTGCTGGCACCCGCCCACCCGACTAGAATCACCACTCTCGACGGGTCTGACCTAGAGTATGTGGACAACTACAAATACCTAGGTGTCTGGTTAGACTGTAAACTCAACTTCCAGACTCACATAAAGAATCTCCAATCCAAAGTTAAATCTAGAATCGGCTTCCTATTTCGCAACAAAGCCTCCTTCACTCATGCTGCCAAACATGCCCTCGTAAAACTGACTATCCTACCGATCCTTGACTTCGGCGATGTCATTTACAAAATAGCCTCCAACACTCTACTCAGCAAATTGGATGTAGTCTATCACAGTGCCATCCGTTTTGTCTCCAAAGCCCCATACACTACCCACCACTGTGACCTGTACGCTCTTGTTGGCTGGTCCTCACTACATGTTCGTCGTCAAACCCACTGGCTCCAGGCCATCTATAAATCACTGCTAGGCAAATCCCCGCCTTATCTTAGCTCATTGGTCACCATAGCAGCACCCACCCGTAGTCTGCGCTCCAGCAGGTATATCTCACTGGTCATTCCCAAAGCCAACACCTCCTTTGGCCGCCATTCCTTCCAGTTCTCTGCTGCCAATGACTGGAACGAATTGCAAAAATCTCTGAAGCTGGAGACTCTTATCTCCCTCAATAACTTTAAGCATCAGTTGTCAGAGCACCTTACCGATCACTGCACCTGTACACAGCCCATCTGAAATTAGCCCACCCAACTACCTCATCCCTATATTGTTATTTATTTTGCTCTTTTGCACCCCAGTATCTCTATTTGCACATAATCTCTTGCACATCTAGCATTCCAGTGTTAATACTATTGTAATTATTCTGCACTATAGCCTATTTATTGCCTTACCTCCATAACTTGCTACATTTGCACACACTGTATATATATTTTCTGTTGTATTTTTGACTTTATGTTTTTTTACCCCATATCTAACTCTGTGTTGTTTTTATTGCACTGCTTTGCTTTATCTTGGCCAGGTCGCAGTTGTAAATGAGAACCTGTTCTCAACTGGTTTACCTGGTTAAATAAAGGTGAAATAAAATAAATAAATAAAAAACAACGATCCAGGATCAACAAAACAAAATATCTACCCATGATAAACACTGCTACAAAACTACCCATGATTAACACTGCTAAATAACTATCCAGGATAAACACCGCTAAATGACGATCCAGGATGAACATGCAACACATGATAATATCGAATGAGGCAGAAATCGTTGCCAGTAATACATACAGTGCATTCGGAAAGTATTCAGACCCCTTCCCTTTTTCCACATTTTGTTACGTTACAGCCTTATTCTCAAATGGATTAAATAATTTTTTCCCTCATCAATCTACACACCATATCCCATAATGGCAAAGCGAATACCAGTTTTTATAAATTTTTGCAAAATTATTACAAATAAAAAACAGACCCTTTGCTATGAGACTCGAAATTGAGCTCAGGTGCATCCTGTTTCCATTGATAATCCTTGAGATGTTTCTACAACTTGATTGGAGTCCACCTGTGGTAAATTCAATTGATTGGACATGATTTGGAAAGGCAGACACCTGTCTACATAATGTTCCACAGTTGACAGTGCATGTCAGAGCAAAAACCAAGCCATGAGGTCAATGGAATTGTCCGTAGAGCTCCGAAACAGGATTGTGTCGAGGCACAGATCTGGGGTAGGGTACCAAAAAATGTCTGCAGCATTGAAGGTTTCCAAGAACACAGTGGCCTCCATCATTCTTAAATGGAAGAAGTTTAGAACCACCAAGACTCTTCCTAGAGCTGGCCGCCCAGCCAAACTGAGCAATCAGGGGAGAAGGGCCTTGGTGAGGGAGGTGACTAAGAACCCAATGGTCACTCTGACAGAACTCCAGAGTTCCTCTGTGGAGATGGGAGAACCTTCCAGAAGGACAACCATCTCTGCAGCATTCCAACAATCAGGCCTTTATGGTAGAGTGGCCAGACGGAAGCCACTCCTCAGTAAAAGGCACATGACAGCCCGCTTGGAGTTTGCCAGAAGTGACCCAAAGTACTCTCAGACCATGAGAAACAAGATTCTCTGGTCTGATGAAACCAAGATTGAACTCTTTGGCCTGAATCCCAAGCGTCACGTATGGAGGAAACCTGGCACTATCCCTACTGTGAAGCATGGTAGTGGCAGCATCATGCTGTAGGGATGTTTTTCAGCAGTAGGGACTGGGAATCTAGTCAGGATCGAGAGAAAGATGAACGGCGCAAAGTACAGAGAGATGCTTGGTGAAAACCTGCTCCAGAGTGCTCAGGACCTCAGACTGGGGCGAAGGTTCTCCTTCCAACGACCCTAAGCACACAGCCAAGACAACGCAGGAGTGGCTTCGGGACAAGTCTCTAAATGTCCTTGAGTGGCCCAGCCAGAGCCCGGACTTGAACCCGATCTAACATTTCTGGAGAGACCTGAAAATCGCAGTGCAGCAACACTCCCCATGCAACCTGACAGAGCTTGAGAGGATTTGGAAAGAAGAATGGGAGAAACCCCAAATACAGGTGTGCCAAGCTTGTAGCGTCATACCCAAGAAGACTCGAAGCTGTAATCTCTGCCAAAGGTGCTTCAACAAAGTACTGAGTAAAGGGTCTGAATACTTATGTAAATGTGATATTTCCGTTTTTTTTATTTTTATACATTTGCTAAAATGTATAAAACCCTGTTTTTGTTTTGTCCTTATGTGTTATTGTGTGTAGATTGATGAGGGGACAAAACAATTTAATCAATTTTAGAATAAGGCTGTAACATAGCAAAATGTGGAAAAAGTAAAGGGGTATGAATACTTTCCGAGTGCACTCTATTATACAACAACAAACCAACTTTGTATCAGACACTGCAGGGGTAATAACGTTTACAGGATAACAGGGAGAGAGAGTGTGGTGGAGAACCCAGTGTCTCCTCCCAGTCCCACCAGCTACACGGTGGAGACAGATTTCCACACAAAGCCGCCAGTGAGCCAGTGGCGAGGCATCCCTTTGATATGAGAGAGGGCTGATCCTAGTCTTCTCTCTGCTGCCATGTCTTCATCCTCACAACCAGGTGACCTTTCATTAACCTTTGACTAGCACTGGCACTGTGTTTGAAGAAGCTGGTATTAAATTGGCTTATCCCAGATCTCTGCTTCAGCGATGAGGAGCAGCCCTGTTTCTCACACAGTTCTCTGAAGGTCCTGCACAGTACAACACACTATTATATAATGTAGCCACCTCTTCTGGATTGGCTGTCCTAGCCCTAGCTCAAATATGCTACTCCGACCTGCCCCTGTTGATGGGCCTGAGAACTTTGACTTGTTGTTGGTGGAAGGTGAAAGAAAACAGTGGGGAACAGAGAATAGGGATGCAATCGGTTTCATTTTAGATTTCAACTCAGTCGCTCATCATCAAGGCCAGTAGTTTTTCATGACACCACAGGAGGTTGGTGGTACCTTAATTGGGGAGAACGGGCCCGTGGCAATGACTGGAGCGGAATGGTATGAAATATAAATAAAAAAAGTAAAAAAATACATCAAAACACATGATTTGATGCCATTCCATTTGCTCTGTTCCAGACATTATTATGAGCCGTCCTGCCCTCAGCAGCCACCACTGCATCACACCCACTAATCATATAATAGTCAAATATTGTAGTCTTCAAAGAACGTCACTCATCTTCACTTTGCCTAATGTGCTCTGGTGTTGTGTCAGTGTTGTCTCAGAACAGAAGCGTTTTATCTCACTTAATGCGTTCAGTGCACTGTTGTTTTGGATGAGTTAAGTCACTGAATCTACAGGAAGCCGCCTACCACACCACCACCTCAACACATAGACATGCACACTCCTCAAGTACTCTAGATGTTGCATGCTTTACCATTCGTTTCCCCCCTCTCGACACATAAGCTGCAGCTTCATCAGTCTGTCTTGAGGGCTAGGAGTTCATCAGGCTGTCTTGATGGCTAGGAGTTCATCAGGCTGTCTTGATGGCTAGGAGTTCATCAGGCTCTCTTGAGGGGACAAGTTTTTCATCAGGCTGACCTGAGGGGACAAGGAGTTCATCAGGTTCTCTTGAGGGCTAGGAGTTCATCAGGCTGTCTTGAGGGCTAGGAGTTCATCAGGCAGCCTTGAGGGGACAAGGAGTTCATCAGGCTCTGTTGAGGGGACAAGTTTTTCATCAGGCTGACCTGAGGGGACAAGGAGTTCATCAGGCATTCATTCATATCAGGGTCATCCCCAACTGGAACTGTGCAGAGCTGTGTTGTGTGTTCTCACTGAAGGGATTTGTTCTGGCATAGATGAATCTGGTGCTCCATAGTGGTCCTTATACAGTGCCTTGCAAAAGTATTCATCCCCTTGGCATTTTTCCTATTTTGTTGCATTACAACCTGTAATTTAAATGGATTTCTATTTGGATTTCATGTAATGGACATACACAAAATAGTCAAAATTGGTGAAGTGAAATAACTTGATTCAAAAAATTATAAAGAATAAATAACGGAAAAGTGGTGCGTGCATATGTATTCACCCATTTGCTATGAAGCCCCTAAATAACATCTGGCGCAACCAATTACCTTCAGAAGTCACATAATTAGTTAAATAAAGTCCACTTGTGTGCAATATAAGTGTCACATGATCTGTCACATGATCTCAGTACATACACACCTGTTCTGAAAGGCCCCAGAGTCTGCAACACCAACAAGGGGCCCACCAAGCAAGCGGCACCATGAAGACCAAGGAGATCTCCAAACAGGTTAGGGACAAAGTTGTGGAGAAGTACAGATCAGGGTTGGATTATAAAAAAATATCAGAAACTTTGAACATCCCACGGAGCACCATTAAATCCATTATTTAAAAATTTAAAGAATATGGCACCACAACAAACCTGCCAAGAGAGGGCCGCCCACCAAAACTCACGGACCAGGCAAGGAGGGCATTCATCAGAGAGGCAACAAAGACACCAAAGATAACCCTGAAGGAGCTGCAAAGCTCCACAGCGGAGATTGGAGTATCTGTCCATAGGACCACTTTAAGCCATACACTCCACAGAGCTGGGCTTTACGGAAGAGTGGTCAGAAAAAATCCATTGCTTGAAGAAGAAAATAAGCAAACACGTTTGGTGTTCGCCAAAAGGCATGTGGGAGACTCCCCAAACATATAGAAGAAGGTACTCTGGTCAGATGAGACTACAATTGAGCTTTTTGGCCATCAAGGAAAACGCTATGTCTGGCGCAAACCCAACACCTCTCATCACCCGAGAACACAATCCCCACAGTGAAGCATGGTGGTGGCAGCATCATGCTGTGGGGATGTTTTTCATCAGAAGGGACTGGGAAACTGGTCAGAATTTAACATTTACATTTTAGTCATTTAGCAGACGCTCTTATCCAGAGCGACTTACAGTTAGTGAATACATATTTTTTTATATTGGCCACCTGTGGGAATCGAACCCACAACCCTGGCGTTGCAAACACCATGCTCTATCAACTGAGCTACATCCCTGCCGGCCATTCCCTCCCCTACCCTGGACGACGCTGGGCCAATTGTGCGCCGCCCATGAGTCTCCCGGTCGCGGCCGGCTGCGACAGAGCCTGGATTCGAACCAGGATCTCTAGTGGCACAGTTAGCACTGCGATGCAGTGCCTTAGACCACTGCGCCACTCAGGAGTACATCAGGCTGTCTTGAGGGCTAGGAGTTCATCAGGCAGCCTTGAGGGGACAAGGAGTTCATCAGGCTCTCTTGAGGGAATGATGGATGGCACTAAATAAGGAATGATGGATGGCACTAAATACAGGGAAATTCTTGAGGGAAACCTGTTTCAGTCTTCCAGAGATTTGAGACTGGGACGGAGGTTCACCTTCCAGCAGGACAATGACCCTAAGCATACTGCTAAAGCAACACTCGAGTGGTTTAAGGGGAAACATTTAAATGTCTTGGAATGGCCTAGTCAAAGCCCAGACCTCAATCCAATTGAGAATATGTGGTATGACTTAAAGATTGCTGTACACCAGCGGAACCCATCCAACTTGAAGGAGCTGGAGCAGTTTTGCCTTGAAGAATGGGCAAAAATCCCAGTGGCTAGATGTGCCAAGCTTATAGAGACATACCCCAAGAGACTTGCAGCTGTAATGGCTGCAAAAGGTGGCTCTACAAAGTATTGACTTTGGGGGGGGGGTGAATAGTTATGCACGCTCAAGTTTTCTGTTTTTTTGTCTTATTTTTCTGTTTGTTTCACCATTAAAAATATTTTGCATCTTCAAAGTGGTAGGCATGTTGTGTAAATCAAATGATACAAACCCCAAAAAATCCATTTTAATTCCAGGTTGTAAGGCAACAAAATAGGAAAAATGCCAAGGGTGTTGAATAATTTCGCAAGCCACTGTAAATTGGACATGGCAGCGTAAACCTGGGCTGCTTAAACACTTCACAGTAAATCCCTCTGTATCACTCTGTGACAGCATTTCCCCCGGAATGTCGTCTTTGGAGATATTGGCCACTGATACATAATATATAAGTATAATGATAAAGTACTATAATAAAATATAATATTTGAATATAAACAATATATGCCATCATTCAGTTGGAGACTCGTATTTAGAAGTTCAACACCGGTGATCGAGCAAAAACAATTCTCACAGAGACTAACTTTCAATAGGAATAAAAAAGCCTGGCTATTTGATTTCTAAAAACAACACCAAACAATAACCCCTGTAACAGTAATGTTGGTTCAGTGCTGAAAATATTTCAATACCTGCTCTGTTACTGCAACTCTTTGGCGTAAACCTAGGGCTGTTACGGTGACCGTATTACCGCCACACCAGCAGTCATGAGTCATGACGGCAGTCAAATTCCACGTGACTGTTTAGTCATGGTAATTATGCTTCTCCAAGCTCTGATGCTGCTGATGGTCATTAGTAGCCTACCAAACGTGCTAACTGCCTGGTACTCAGTAATCTATTGTCCCTCTAATCACTCTGACATCAATGCAAATGTTCTCGAAAATCTAATCAAACACTTTTATTTATATATATATATTTTTTCACCTTTATTTAACCAGGTAAGCCAGTTGAGAACAAGTTCTCATTTACAACTGCGACCTGGCCAAGATAAAGCAAAGCAGTGCAATAAAAACAACAACAACACAGAGTTACATATGGAATAAACAAAACGTACAGTCAATAACACAATAGAAAATCTATATACAGTGTGTGCAAATGTAGTAAGTTATGGAGGTAAGGCAATAAATAGGCCATAGTGCTAAATAATTACAATTTAGTATTAACACTGGAGATAGATGTGCAGAAGATGATGTTCAAATAGAGATACTGGGGTGCAAATGAGCAAAATAAATAACAATGAAAATAACAATATGGGGATGAGGTGGGCTAATTACAGATGGGCTGTGTACAGGTGCAGTGATCGGTAAGCTGCTCTGACAACTGATGCTTAAAGGTAGTGAGGGAGATAAGTGTCTCCAGCTTCAGAGATTTTTGCAGTTCGTTCCAGTTATTTGCAGCAGAGAACTGGATGGAATGGCGGCCAAAGGAGGTGTTGGCTTTGGGGATGACCAGTGAGATATACCTGCTGGAACGCATACTACGGGTGGGTGTTGCTATGGTGACCAATGATCTAAGATAAGGCGGGGATTTGCCTAGAAGTGATTTATAGATGACCTGGAGCCAGTGGGTTTGCGACTAATATGTAGTGAGGGCCAGCCAATGAGAGAGTACAGGTCACAATGGTGGGCAGTATATGGGGCTTTGGTGCCAAAACGGATGGCACTGTGATAGACTACATCCAATTTGCTGAGTAGAGTGTTGGAAGCTATTTTGTAAATGACATCGCCGAAGTCAAGGATCGGTAGGATAGTCAGTTTTATGAGGGCATGTTTAGCAGCATGAGCGAAGGAGGCTTTGTTGCGAAATAGGAAGCCGATTCTAGATTTAACTTTGGATTGGAGATGCTTAATGTGAGTCTGGAAGGAGAGTTTGCGGTCTAACCAGACACCTAGGTATTTGTAGTTGTCCACATATCCTAGAGCGTAGTGCCAGTAACCGAAAGGTTGCTGGTTCTAATCCCCGAGCCAAAAAATCTGTCGATGTGCCCTTGAGCAAGGCACTTAACCCTAATTGCTCCTTTAAGTCGCTCTGGATAAGAGCGTCTGCTAAAATGACTAAAACGCAAAACGACACTGGATTCAAAACTTAGAATAGTTAAGTTATTATATAAAATTCTTGCTACAAATAGAATGTTATTTATATGGGGGATACAATCTTCCCAGCTCTGCAGATTTTGCTGCGAAGAGACAGAATCATTAGATCATTTGTTTTGGTACTGTCCATTTGTAGCTTGTTTTTGGACACAGGTCCAGGAATGGCTAAAGGATTGCAATATTTACCTGGAGCTAACCCTGCAGATAGCACTACTGGGTGATCTGAAAAGTCATAGTCAATCGATCAATAACATAATAATACTATTAGCAAAAATGTTTATTTTCAATTCACAATCTGTAGAAACAATGAGCATAGAAAGGTTCAGAACTTTTGTAAGACATCACAGTACAGTTGAAATATATAGCAAATAGAAATCCTATATGGATGGTGTTAAAAGATAGATGGGAGGTGTTGAATGGAATTGAAGGATGGGACTAATAACAACTAACAAACAATGACAAGATAACTAATAATGTAGGCACGCTGTGTCCATAATAAGTGTATGGGTTGTAGGTTGGGAGCTTTTGTGAAGGAGCACAGTTAGAAAACTATGGCATATAGAAGCAAACCGGATTGACATCATGAAAATGATCTGAGAGGTTGAGAGTAGAAGAAGTTCAGGAGAAAGAACAAACAAAATGTAATTATTGTAAAATTGATTGTGTCCATAAAATGTAGATAGTGGGTATGGGCTGGAAGTAGAGGCCTAGGCGTTGTTGTTCACTAGTTTACTCCAAGTGGGAAAAGGGTGGCGGGGTTGGAAAGTAATAAAGGGGAATATATATATATTTTTTAAGGATATGTATGTGTATGTATGTATGTATGTATGTATGTATGTGGGTGTGTATGTGTGTGTGTATGTGTGTATATGTATATGTATATGTGTATGTATGTGTGTATATATGTATAAAAAACATGGGGGATTGGAAGTGATGCAGACAATTACATTGATGGAAGTTACAATCTGCAATATTAAGCTGATCTACATTTAATAAAAAACAATTAAAAAAAATAAGACTAAAATGTAAATGTAAAATGTATTTAGTCTGCCAATAAGAATGCGGTGATTGACAGTCAAAAGCCTTGGCCAGGTCGATGAAGACGGCTGCACAGTACTGTCTTTTATTACTGTTATTATATCGTTTAGGACCTTGAGCGTGGCTGAGGTGAAGTTGCAGCGGAGGGTGCGGACCATTTGGCCAGGGTAGGGATAGCCAGGTGGAAAGCATGGCCAGCCGTAGCAAAATGAAATTCTCGATTATAATAGATTTATCGGTGGTGACAGTGTTTCCTAGCCTCAGTGCAGTGGGTAGCTGGGATGAGGTGCTCTTATTCTCCATGGACTTTACAGTGTCCCAAAACGTTTTGGATTTAGTGCTACAGGATGCAAATTTCTATTTGAAAAAGCTGGCCTTTGCTTTCCTAACTGATTGTGTATATTGGTTCCTGACTTCCCTGAAAAGTTGCATATCACGGGGGCTGTTCGATGCTAATGCAGTACGCCACAGGATGTTTTTGTGCTGGTCAAGGGGAGTCAAGTCTGGGGTGAACCAGGGGCTATATCTGTTCTTAGTTCTGAATTTTTTGAATGGGGCATGCTTATTTAAGATGGAGAGGAAAGCACTTTTGAAAAACATCCAGGCATCCTCTACTGACGGAATGAGGTCAATATCCATCCAGGATACCTGGGCCAGGTCAATTAGAAAGGCCTGCTCGCTGAAGTGTTTTAGGGGTGGTCGTTTGACCGCGGACCCATTACGGACGCAGGCAATGAGAAAGTGATCGCTGAGATCCTGGTTGAAGACAGCAGAGGTGTATTTAGAGGGTAAATTAGTCAGGATGATATCTATGAGGGTGCCCATGTTTACAGATTTAGGGTTGTACCTGGTAGGTTCCTTGATAATTTGTGTGAGATTGAGGGAATCTAGTTTAGATTGTAGGACGGCAGAGGTGTTAAACATATCCCAGTTTAGGTCAAAAAGCAGTATGAACTCTGAGGATAGATGGGGTCAAGCAATTCACATATGGTGTCCAGGGCACAACTGGGGGCTGAGGGGGGTCTGTAGCAAGCGGCAACAGTGAGAGACTTATTTCTGGAAAGGTGGATTTTTAGAAGTAGAAGCTCAAACTGTTTGGGCACAGACCTGGATAGTATGATAGAGCTCTGCAGGCTATCTCTACAGTAGATTGCAACTCCATGCACTTTGGCAGTCAAAAGGTCCAGTGAACAGCACTAAGTAAGTCCGGGAGCAGATCGTAGGCTGCTAAAGCACAGGCGAGCAGGAGGCACGGCTGTTGATTGCGCGTGCTAGCGGGCCGGGGCTAGCAGATGGATCTTTGTGGTCGTCGCAACGGGAAGCCTGTTGAAACCACATCAGACGATTAAATCGGCAGACCAGTCGTGATGGATCGCGGGGCTCTGTGTCGACACTAGGAGGTCCCATCCGGTTGACAGAGAGGTAGATAGCCGGGAGATGGGCCTGGCTCGAGGCTAGCTCAAGGCTAACTGGTACGTTGGGAAGTGGTGATTAGCCAACAACAGTCATTCGGCTGCAGCTAGCTAGCTAGTTGCGATGGTCCGGTGTTAAGGTCCAGTGATTCAGTGATTCCGGCAGAAAATCCGATATGCTCTCGGTCGATAGCACGCTGTGCAGACTGGCCGATAATTGTCCAGGCTAGAGCTGGCTGGTAGGTAGTGCAGGTCACGGACAGTGGTGAAGACCGCTAATGGTGGCTAATAGCAAGTAGCTAGTTTGCTGGCTAGCTGGCTAGTTTCAGCCATAGGTTCTTTATAAAAATAAAGAAATAATAAAATCCATTCCACATTGGGTGAGGCGGGTTGTAGGAATGTATATTTAGTTAAAGGATGGAAAGTGAGATTGAGAAATAAATATGAATAAAAGACAAAAAAAACAAATAAAACAGGCTATTTACACGAGGACACAACACAACACATGGCCGCACTACTACGCCATCTTGGAAACTTAATGAGAGCCCATGAGCTCATGTTCCGCAACATTTCTGTAGGCTATGCAATTGCATGAGAAAACAAAGTGATGGCCTCTATTAAACAAAGGAGGATCCCATCAGCTTTCTATAGGCTAGGCCTACTATATTCATTTCTCAACATTCCTTCTCTTTACAACAGGAGTATACCTGGCTGGCATGAAAATGAACCACGGGAAAGGCTTCCTCCTTTCGCTATTTAAGTGCATAGATTACATGTATTTTTCCCCCCTTGCCTACAAGGTCTACAGTATATGTTTTGATAAGGTTTGTATCCCAACTAAAGTGGCCAAATAACTTCTTAAAATGAAGCACATTAATCCGCTTTACAACAGGTGTAGAGCCTAACTGGCATACATACGCAGCACGTGAGTTTTAAGTTTGGGGAAGATAATTTTCACCATAAAAATGCACCTTTATAATAAAATCATTACGTGTATAATCGCATTTGCGGTCCCTTTTGAGAATGGTGTTTTGCAGCTAATTGATTGCATTTTGGAACGTTCATGCTTATAGTCTACTGCCGTGTGCGCATTGCTGCACTTATAATGTGAAGAAGTAGCCTAATAGTTTATCAACATTTTAAGCTAAACGTTCTGATCTGTTGCATCAACCTCATTGCTTAAAAACGTTTTTTTGATGCTAATGGTTGTATTAATTTGGCATCTATCGCATCCCACAACTGTCCCAGACTATGTTTGGAATATTTATTTCTCGCAAAGAATAGAATAGGTCAACTTTTGTACTATGAGGGACAGTAGAATGACATAAGCTAATGCTTTTGCTGTTCGTTAGGCCTACTCATCTTGAGGACTGACGAAAAGTAAATATGGACAGTTCTTCCAATATCTTCAATATCGCCTCGGAATGTAATAAGGATCCGTGCAGTTGCGTCCCCGATGTTTCTGTCTACACTTGTAGCCTGTGAGAAAGACCTGATCATGTGAAGGGCATTGGCTAATGAGAATTGAGCTATCTGAGAGAGCCATGTGACTGGAATGAGTTGCCTCTGACCATAAAAATGATGTCCTCTCTGGGCAGCTTTAAAAATAAAGTAAAAAACTGAGATGAGATAGATGTTCTTCTTCTTTGTTTTTTGTTTTATTATATCTCTGTCATACTGTGTTTAACCGTGTTCGATCTTGCCTAGCCATCTTGTTAAAAGAGGACCACATTGGAAATAAGTCCCAGACTTTATTGTGTGTTATCCTCAATGATTTTACTCATGTGAATGTATGGCTTTTTCAAGTTTTATGTGTGCTTGCTTTTTTAAATGGTTGAATTATTAAGCTAAACTAAACTAAACTAAAGAGGTGCTTCAGAGCACGCAGCCTGGAGAAGGGAATTATAATGATTATATTCAGCCCAAGGGCACATCGGCCATTTCCAAGATGGCGAAGTAGTGCAGTTGTGTTTTTATCGTCTGTCTGTAAATAGCCTGTAAATACCCTATTTTCGTACATTTTTCGTACATATTTCCCTATCAGACTTTTCATCCTTCTACAAGATATACTTTCCTGCAACCCGCCTCACTCAATGTGGAACGGATTCTATTATTGACTTACCTTTATCTAGAATCTAGAATCTCCAGTTGAAACTAGCTAGCCAGCTAACTAGCTACTTGCTATTTGCTATTAGCCCCAGCTAGCGGTGTTTTCACCCAGAACATTGGATTTTTTTCTGCGGGATTAATTTTAATCACTGGACATTGATCACCGGATATTCGGCCAGTCTGCACAGCGCGTTATCGACCCAGAACATATCAGTTTTTCCGAGGAATCACTGATTCACTGGAACTTTAACTCCGGATTCATCGCTTCCAGCTGGCTACAACAAAACGGACGCTGTGGTCTGGCTAATCAACCTGAGCTAGGCCCATCTCCCGGCTATCTACCTCTCTATCAACCGGACGGGACCACATAGTATTGACACGGAGCCCCGCCGATCCTACACGACTGGTCTGCCGACGAAATCGTCTGACGTGGTTACGACGTAACCACGAAGATTCCATCCATCTGCTAGCCCTGGCCCGTTAGCACACGCTTACTCACTAAACTGAACTAGCTACTGGACTAGCTACTTGCTATTAGCCACAGCTAGCAGTGTTTCACCCAGAACATTTGATTTTTTTCCGCGGGATTAATTTTAATCACTGGACTTTGATCACCGGATATTCGGCCAGTCAGCACTGCGCGTTATCGACCCAGAACATATCAGTTTTTCCGCCGGAATCACTGGACCTTTAACTCCGGATTCTTCGCTACCAGCTGGCTACAACAAAACGGACGTAGCACACGCTAGCCGTGGCCTCTTACTCACTAGCACTTCACCACCGGACCTTATGATAACCCAGCTATACAGCTGATATCTTCTGGACTGTTCCTTTTTACGGTACTACATCCTGTTTATGTTTAGCCTCAGCCCAAACATGGTTAGTTTATTGTTGTTTCGGTTATTTCTAATTGTACTATCACTGTAGACCCCCCAGCCTAGCTAAACCTGCCTTAGTTAGCTCCTTTGTCCCTCCACCCATACACTCAGAGACCGACTCAATTGATGCCTCTAGAGATACTATCTCTTTCAGTGTTACCCAACGCTTAGGTTTACCTCCACTTTACTCATATCCTTCCATATCCTTGTCTGTACATAATGCCCTGAATCTTTTCTATAACACCCGGAAATCTGCCCCCTTTATTCTATGTACCCAACGCACTAGAAGACCAGTTCTTAAAGCCTTTAGCCGTATCCTTATTCTAGTCCTCCTCTGTTCCTCTGGTGATGTAGAGGCTAACCCAGGCCCTGTAGCCCCCAGTATCACTCCTACTCCCCAGGAGCTATCATTTGTTGACTTCTGTAATCGCAAAAGTCTTGGTTTCTTGCACATAAATATCAGAAGTCTACTTCCTAAGTTTGAGTTATTCACTGCGTTAGCACACTCTGCCAACCCTGATGTTCTAGCAGTGTCTGAATCCTGGCTCAGGAAGGCCACCAAAAATTCTGAAATTTCCATCACCAACTATAACATTTTCCGTCTAGATAGAACTGCCAAAGGGGGTGGAGTTGCAATCTACTGTAGAGATAGCCTGCAGAGCTCTATCATACTATCCAGGTCTGTACCCAAACAGTTTGAGCTTCTACTTCTAAAAATCCACCTTTCCAGAAATAAGTCTCTCACTGTTGCCGCTTGCTACAGACCCCCCTCAGCCCCCAGCTGTGCCCTGGACACCATATGTGAATTGATTGCCCCCCATTTATCCTCTGAGTTTGTACTGCTTGGTGACCTAAATTGGGATATGCTTAATACCCCAGCCATCCTACAATCCAAGCTAGATGCCCTCAACCTCACGCAAATTATCAACGAACCTACCAGGTACAACCCTAAATCCTTAAACATGGGTACCCTCATAGATATCATCCTGACTAACATACCCTCTAAATACACCTCAGCTGTCTTCAACCAGGATCTCAGCGATCACTGCCTTATTGCCTGCGTCCGTAACGGGTCCGCGGTCAAACAACCACCCCTCATCACTGTCAAACGCTCCCTAAAACACTTTAGCGAGGAGGCCTTCCTAATTGACCTGGCCCAGGTATTCTGGATGGATATAGATCTCATTCCGTCAGTAGAGGATGCCTGGTTGTTCCTTAAAAGTAATTTCCTCTCAATCTTAAATAAATATGCCCCATTCAAAAAATACAGAACTAAGAACCGATATAGCCCCTGGTTCTCCTCAGACTTGACTGCCCTTGACCAGCACAAAACATCCTGTGGCGTACAGCATTAGCATCAAATAGCCCCCGCGATATGCAACTTTTCAGGGAAGTTAGGAACCAATATACACAAGCAGTCAGGAAAGCAAAGGCTAACTTTTTCAAACAGAAATTTGCATCCTGTAGCACTAACTCCAAAAAGTTTTGGGACACTGTAAAGTCCATGGAGAATAAGAGCACTTCCTCCCAGCTGCCCACTGCACTGAGGCTAGGAAACACTATCACCACCGATAAATCTACAATAATCGAGAATTTCAACAAGCATTTTGCTACAGCGGGCCATGCTTTCCATCTGGCTACCACTAACCCGGCCACCAACTCTGCACCCTCTGCTGCAACTTGCCCATGCCCCCCCCGCTTCTCCTTCACACAAATTCAGACAGCTGATGTTTTGAAAGCGCTGCAAAATCTGGACCCCTACAAATCAGCTGGGCTAGACAATCTGGACCCTTTCTTCCTAAAACTAGCCGCCGAAATTGTCGCAACCCCTATTACTAGTCTGTTCAACCTCTCTTTCATAACGTCTGAGATCCCCAGAGATTGGAAAGCTGCCGCGGTCATCCCCCTCTTCAAAGGGGGTGACACTCTAGATCCAAACTGCTACAGACCTATATCCATCATGCCCTGCCTTTCGAAAGTATTCGAAAGCCAAGTTAATAAACAGATCATCGACCATTTCGAATACCACCGTACCTTCTCCGCTATGCAATCCGGTTTCCGAGCTGGTCACGGGTGCACTTCAGCCACGCTCAAGGTCCTAAGCGATATTATAACCGCGATTGATAATAGACAGTACTGTGCAGCCGTCTTCATCGACCTGGCCAAGGCTTTCGACTCTGTCAACCACCGCATTCTTATTGGCAGACTAAATAGCCTTGGTTTCTCAAATGACTGCCTCGCCTGGTTCACCAACTACTTCTCAGATAGAGTTCAGTGTGTCAAATTGGAGGGCCTGTTGTCTGGACCTATGGCAGTCTCTATGGGGGTGCCACAGGGTTCAATTCTTGGGCCGACACTTTTCTCCGTGTATATCAATGATGTCGCTCTTGCTGCTGGTGACTCTCAGATCCACCTCTACGCAGACGACACCATTTTGTATACATCTGGCCCTTCATTGGACACTGTGTTAACAAACCTCCAAACGAGCTTCAATGCCATACAACAATCCTTCAGTAGCCTTCAACTGCTCTTAAACACTAGTAAAACTAAATGCATGCTTTTCAATCGAACGCTGCTAGCACCCGCCCACCCGACTAGAATCACCACTCTCGACGGGTCTGACCTAGAGTATGTGGACAACTACAAATATCTAGGTGTCTGGTTAGACTGTAAACTCAACTTCCAGACTCACATAAATAATCTCCAATCCAAAGTTAAATCTAGAATCGGCTTCCTATTTCGCAACAAAGCCTCCTTCACTCATGCTGCCAAACATGCCCTCGTAAAACTGACTATCCTACCGATCCTTGACTTCGGCGATGTCATTTATAAAATAGCCTCCAACACTCTACTCAGCAAATTGGATGTAGTCTATCACAGTGCCATCCGTTTTGTCTCCAAAGCCCCATACACTACCCACCACTGTGACCTGTACGCTCTTGTTGGCTGGTCCTCACTACATGTTCGTCGTCAAACCCACTGGCTCCAGGCCATCTATAGATCACTGCTAGGCAAATCCCCGCCTTATCTTAGCTCATTGGTCACCATAGCAGCACCCACCCGTAGTCTGCGCTCCAGCAGGTATATCTCACTGGTCATTCCCAAAGCCAACACCTCCTTTGGCCGCCATTCCTTCCAGTTCTCTGCTGCCAATGACTGGAACGAATTGCAAAAATCTCTGAAGCTGGAGACTCTTATCTCCCTCAATAACTTTAAGCATCAGTTGTCAGAGCACCTTACCGATCACTGCACCTGTACACAGCCCATCTGAAATTAGCCCACCCAACTACCTCATCCCTATATTGTTATTTAATTTGCTCTTTTGCACCCCAGTATCTCTATTTGCACATAATCTCTTGCACATCTAGCATTCCAGTGTTAATACTATTGTAATTATTCTGCACTATAGCCTATTTATTGCCTTACCTCCATAACTTGCTACATTTGCACACACTGTATATATATTTTCTGTTGTATTTCTGACTTTATGTTTTTTTTTACCCCATATGTAACTCTGTGTTGTTTTTGTTGCACTACTTTGCTTTGTCTTGGCCAGGTCGCAGTTGTAAATGAGAACCTGTTCTCAACTGGCTTACCTGGTTAAATAAAGGTGAAATAAAATAAAAATAAAATTGGCCGCAAAAGGAATGGATCTTTTTAAGGGGCATTCCGGCCACACAAAGGAGATGCCGCAGCATATTCGAGGCATTATCAAGTGCTTATCAAATTGTGAATGAGAGACTGATGAAGTGTGTACAGCCTGCGCAAAAAACAAAGCAGAGCTCATGCCTTTCAAGTGACTTTTTTCAAATCATCGTTAGAGTCGCATCATGCAGCCTTAGAATGTATTAAAAATCTAAACATATAACCCAACGTTTGTATCACAACTAAAGTTGCATAAATAACTTTAAATTAAACATAATAGGAGGACCTGTTTCTTTGTTAACCGCTCAACACAGAATAGTCGCATTTGCGCACTCCCTCAAATCGTTTGGAGAAAATATCCTTTCTATTTTATTGAGCTATGTTCAATTGTATTCTTCATACTATAAAATAATATAAAATAATGCCATGGAATTGTAAGCAAATATTGTCTGCTAAATAAACTAGTGTAGCCCACAGCCACATGGCATAGCTCGATCAGGACCTAACATAAGGACAACAGAGTATGCTACATTTTCTTCATATCATGTTTCTTTAGACCTGTCTAAAAATAAATAATGGATTTATTGTGAAGGTGTAGGCTATATTACATGGATTTATTAGACTTTTAAAATGTAGATGTTCCAAAGGTCTGCATCAGTGGCTTGTAGGCTATACAAGGAAGCCAGGAGATGCTAAATGTGTTTATGTTAATTAACGGTCAATTACCATGAAGCCGGCTGTTATTTGCTTGACAATCACCAACTGACAAAATGTAATTACCGTAAACCTTCCACTTCCAACACACCCTGTTGTTATTCATGGTATTCCGACATCTATTGCATATACAGTACATTCATAAATAATATTCAACGTATGGAGAGTGTTTCACCTCTAGAGACCCACAACAGACAGGCTTATTAGAAAGTTAGAATAATCAGAAGACATCCTATGTACATGCCCCAGGCGGTAAGGGATATACGGTGCAGTTAGAAAAGTATTCAGACCCCTTCCATTTTTCCACATTTTGTTACGTTATAGCCTTATTCTAAAATTGAATAAATAAATAAAAATCCTCATCAATCTACACACAATACCCCATAATGACAAAGCAAAAACAGGTTTTTAGAAATGTTTTCAAAATGATTACAAAAACAAAACAGAAATATCTTATTTACATAAGTATTCAGACCCTTTGCTATGAGACTCGAAATTGAGCTCAGGTGCATCCTGTTTCCATTCATCATCCTTGAGATGTTTCTACAACTTTAATTGGAGTCCACTTGTGGTAAATTCAATTGATTGGACATGATTTGGAAAGGCACACACCTGTCTATATAAGGTCCCACAGTTGACAGTGCATGTCAGAGCAAAAACCAAGCCATGAGGTCAAAGGAATTGTCTGTAGAGCTCCTAGACAGGGTTGTGTCGAGGCACAGATCTGGGGAAGGGTACCAAAAAATGTCTGCAGCATTGAAGGTCCCCAAGAACACAGTGGCCTCCATCATTCTTAAATGGAAGAAGTTTGGAACCAACAAGACTCTTCCTACAGCTGGCCGCCCGGCCAAACTGAGCAATCGGGGGAGAAGGGCCTTGGTGAGGGAGGTGACTAAGAACCCAATGGTCACTCTGACAGAGCTCCAGAGTTCCTCTGTGGAGATGGGAGAACCTTCCAGAAGGACAACCATCTCTGCAGCACTCCACCAATCAGGCCTTTATGGTAGAGTGGTCAGACGGAAGCCACTCCTCAGTGAAAGGCACATGACAGCCCGCTTGTAGTTTTCCCAAAGGCACCTAAACAATATTGTCTGGTCTGATGAAACCAAGATTTAACTCTTTGGCCTGAATGCCAAGGTTACTAAGAACCCGATGGAGTCCATGGCGCCATCCATGGTGGTGGCAGCGTCATGCTGTGGGGATGTTTTTTAGTGGCAGGGAGACTAGTCAGGATTGAGGGAAAGATGAATGGAGGAAATTACAGAGAGATCCTTGATGAAAACCTGCTCCAGAGCGCTCAGGACCTCAGACTGGGGCGAAGGTTCACCTTCCAACAGGACAATGAACCTAAGCACACAGCCAAGACAACGCAGGAGTAGCTTCGGGACAAGTCTCTGAATGTCCTTGAGTGGCCCAGCCAGAGCCTGGACTTGAACCCGATCTAACATCTCTGGAGAGACCTGAAAATAGCTGTGCAGCACCGCTCCCCATCCAACCTGACAGAGCTTGAGAGGATTTGCAGAGAAGAATGGGAGAAACTCCCCAATTACAGGTGTGCCAAGCTTGTAGCGTCATACCCAAGAAGATTCTAAGCTGTAATCATTGTGAAAGGTGCTTCAACAAAGTACTGGGTAAAGGGTCTGAATACTTATGTAAATGTGATATTTCAGTTGTTTATTTTTAATAAATGTGCAAAAATAATAAAAACCTGTTTTTGCTTTGTCATTATGGGGTATTGTGTGTAGATTGATGAGGGGAAAAAACAATTTAATCAATTTTAGAATAAGGCTGTAACATTACAAAATGTGTTAAAAGTCAAGGGGTCTGAATTCTTTCAGAATGCAATGTACATTACTTTACACCTAACCATCTAGCTAGTTAACTTTTACTTCACACCAGGATACATATGGGCTTAAACATACATCAATTGCCTATTCTCTGTTATCGATCACAAGCCCATTGGAGAGTATCTACAGAACAGTAGCACGTTTCTTCCAACACAAAACTAGATTCATTATTAAATCATATTCTCATACGTAGCCTACAGTGGATGTAGATGTATGATCATTACCTTGCAGAGTAATTCTGAGTAAATCTCACGTTTACAGTTAACAGTCTGCTGTGTGAGCACAGTGAGCTGAGGACAGATGGTCTGATAACACAGAGGCTTGTTTTTAATTCAGTCGCAGCCGAGGGAGGTCATTTCCCCCTCTCTCCAGACTGTGTGGAGAGTGGAGCATGGCAAAGATATTTGGCATATCCGGTGACATCAGTTCTGCGAGCCTACCCACACATGCCATCAGGAGGGTCGCAAGACACCCATGGCAACAGAGTCGTTTTTTAAACGACTCTGCAGACTTCACAAATTATTTTCTGAGGGTTCTTATCGCCCTTTGAAAGCATTTTTCACCACGTAAGCATTTGTTTGCTAATTGCAGATTATAGCAGCACTCGTTTCTTCCAGACGTACGTAGGTGTGCGACGTCTTTAGTGTGATGTTAAGAACATGTCCTATACGCCTCTTTTTTATGTGACCAGCCCTTTAATCTCTTCCCCTTGAAATACCATAAATGTGATTATGTTTTATCCAGAGGTTCAAAGAGGTCCTAACATGCATTTATAATGAGACGGGATGCTAATCACATCACAATGTAATATGCTTCAGAAGTCTCACAGGAGAAAATCCTCTCTGTTCTTCAAAGCACTCAAGTTAAATATCCCTCAACCCTCTTTTGGCAAAGATCACCAAACCAAGGTGTCCTCTCCTGAATGTTTCTGTGGCTGTGCCACACTGATGGTAACACATTTCCTGTCACTTTATGCGGCTCCTGGTCCTAGCTATAAGAGCCTCATCTGATTGGTCCTATGTAAGAGGCCGTTTGATCTGTTTTCATGTACTGCAGCTAGTAAATCAAAGGCATTGCAGGTACCAGCACCAGTCACAACAGAGGCTCCAGAATGTCAGGTATGTCACGAACGTTGAGAGACGGGTCAGACCAAGGTGCAGCGTGAAAAGCGTACATGTTTATTAAACTCAATAAACAAAACAAGAAACAACGTAACATGAAGTCCTCAGGCTATACACATACAAGCCTAACACGGAACATAAACAAGATCCCACAACCCAGGCAGGAAAACTGGCTGCCTAAGTATGATCCCCAATCAGAGACAACGAGCGACAGCTGCCTCTGATTGGGAACCACACCCGGTCAAACATAGAAATACAAATACTAGAATGTCCACATAGAAATTCCCACACAAATATTCCCACCCTGACTCACCAACTAGCCAACTCTATGTCAGGGCGTGACAGTACCCCCCCCCCCCCCCAAAGGTGCGTACTCCGGCCTCACCAACCTGACTCGGAGGCGGATCTGGCTCCGGGCAGTGACGACCTCTTCCTCTCTGCCTCCCCGTTGCGCCCCTGGTCTGGTCTGGACCTCGACGCGATACTTCCCCTCTCCTTCCTCCCACGATGCACCAAGCCCTGTCTGGACCCTGGTGTGGGAGACCCCGAACCTGGAGAGGGGCTGACGTCTGGGCCTGGATCGGCAATCCTCCCACGATGCACCAAGCCCTGTCTGGACCCTGGTGTGGGAGACCCCGAACCTGCAGAGGGGCTGACGTCTGGGCCTGGATCTGCAATCCTCCCACGATGCACCAAGCCCTTTCTGGACCCTGGTGTGGGAGACCCCGAACCTGGAGAGGGGCTGACGTCTGGGCCTGGATCGGCAATCCCCCCACGATGCACCAAGCCCTGTCTGGACCCTGGTGTGGGAGACCCCGAACCTGGAGAGGGGCTGACGTCTAGCTCCGGAATGGAACCGCTGACCGTAGCTGAACTGGACCCCGGTGGAGCGGACTGCTCTGCCCCCGGAGTGGAACCGCTGACCGGAGCTGGACTGGGCACCGGTGGTGCGGCCTGCTCTCGCTCCGGAGTGGAGCCGCTGACCGGAGCTGCACTGGACCCCAGTGGAGCGGACTGCTCTGGCTCCGGAGTGGAGCCAGAGCAGTCCGGACTGGATACACGCACCACTGGCTTGGTGCGGGGAGCAGGTACGGGCCGTACTGGACTGGATACATGCACCACTGGTTTGGTGCAGGGAGCAGGTACGGGGCGTACCGGGCTGGCGACAGGCACCACTGGTTTGGTGCGAGGAGCTGACACGGGCCGTACCGGACTGGATACGCGCACCACTGGTTTGGTGCGGGGAGAAGGTACGGGGTGTACCGGGTTGGCGACAGGCACCACTGGTTTGGTGCGGGAAGCAGGTATGGACCATACCGAACTGGACTGCTCTGGCTCCGGAGTGGATCCGCTGACCGGAGCTGGACTGGACCCCGGTGGAGCGGAATGCTCTGACTCCAGAATGGAGCTGCTGACCGGAGATGGACTAGGCACCGGTGGAGCGGATTCCTCTGGCTCCGGAGTGGATCCACTGACCAGAGCTGGACCAGGCACCGGTGGAGTGGACTGCTCTGGCTCTGGAGTGGAGCAGCTGACCGGAGCTGGATCAGGCACCGGTGGTGCGGCCTGCTCTGGCTCCGGAGTGGAGCCGCTGACCGTAGCTGGATCAGGCACCGGTGGAGCGGATTCCTCTGGCTCCGGAGTGGATCCACTGACCAGAGCTGGACCAGGCACCGGTGGAGCGGACTGCTCTGGCTCCGGAGTGGAGCAGCTGACCGGAGCTGGATCAGGCACCGGTGGAGCGGACTGCTCTGGCTCCGGAGTGGAGCAGCTGACCGGAGCTGGATCAGGCACCGGTGGAGCGGACTGCTCTAGCTCCGGAGTGGATCCGCTGACCGGAGCTGGATCAGGCACCGGTGGAGCGGATTCCTCTGGCTCCGGAGTGGATCCACTGACCAGAGCTGGACCAAAGATCCGGACGGACCGACTGTACCTGATGACTCCATTTTAGGTGCGTGTTCCTGTCCTGGAACGGGCCGTGCCGGACTGGGAACACACACCACTGGCTTGGTGCGAGGAGCAGGCACAGGACGTACTGGGCTGGGAACTGGCGTTGGATATGTACGACTGTTCCAGTCCTTCTCTCTCCGCGCCCAATCCTCCTCCAGTGAGGACTCCTCCGGGAGCCCCCACGAGTTAGGGAACAGAAACTCATCGTCGTCGTCATCATCCGACTCCTCAGTGTAAAACCGGTCCCATTCCTGTTCCCATGGTCGTAGGGACTCCAACTGGAACACCACTGGGTGCAGTGGTCGGAGTTCTTCTCTCTCGATCCGCAGGTCTTGGAAGACCTCTAAAATAGCGGCCTCCTCCTCTCTAGTCAGCCCTTTCCCGGCCTCCTGCTGCCTCATCGTCCACCCCGTGAGCCCCCCTCAACATTTTCTTGGGGTTGCTTCTTGGGCTTCCTCTTCGGCTGGCATCGTTGATGTCGCCGTTGATCCTCTCCTACCCGGGCTTCCTCCTTCATAGCCTTACCGTAACGGACGGCCTCCTCCTCAGTGATTTTCCCCCAACCGAGGAGGACATCTAACAACGTAGCCTCCCGTTGAGTACCAGGCGTTTGCTCCTTCTGGGCATGCTGCTTGGTCCTTTTGTGGTGGGATCTTCTGTCACGAACGTTGAGAGACGGGTCAGACCAAGGTGCAGCGTGAAAAGCGTACATGTTTATTAAACTCAAGAAACAAAACAAGAAACAACGTAACGTGAAGTCCTCAGGCTATACACATACAAGCCTAACATGGACCATAAATAAGATCCCACAACCCAGGCATGAAAACTGGCTGCCTAAGTATGATCCCCAATCAGAGACAACGAGCGACAGCTGCCTCTGATTGGGAACCACACCCGGTCAAATATAGAAATACAAATACTAGAATGTCCACATAGAAATTCCCACACATAATATTCACACCCTGACTCACCAATTAGCCAACTCTATGTCAGGGCGTGACAAGGTACCAGCACCAGTCACAACAGAGGCTCCAGAATGTCAGGAACCAGCACCACTACAGAGGCTCCAGAGTGTCAGGAACCAGCACCACTATGGAGGCTCCAGAATGTCAGGAACCAGCACCACAACGGAGGCTCCAGAGTGTCAGGGACCAGCACCACAACGGAGGCTCCAGAATGTCAGGAACCAGCACCACAACGGAGGCTCCAAAATGTGATGAACCAGCACCACAGCGGATGCTCCAGAATGTGATTAACCAGCACCACAACGGAGTCTCCAGAATGTGATGAACCAGCACCACAACGGAGGCTCCAGAATGTCAGGAACCAGCACCACAACAGAGGCTCCAGAATGTCAGTACCAGCACCACAACAGAGGCTCCAGAATGTCAGTACCAGCACCACAACAGAGGCTCCAGAATGTCATGCAAACAATGTCCAGTGGCCAACAACTGAATGCAATGTATATTTTCTTGGTCTCCACTTTAGATGCATGTATTTATACTTAATCATCATCAAATCAAAATCAAATCAAATCAAATTTTATTGGTCACATGCGCCGAATACAACAGGTGCAGACATTACAGTGAAATGCTTACTTACAGCCCTTAACCAACAGTGCATTTATTTTAAACAAAAAAAGTAAGAATAAAACAACAACAAAAAAGTGTTGAGAAAAAAAGAGCAGAAGTAAAATAAAGTGACAGTAGGGAGGCTATATATACAGGGGGGTACCGTTGCAGAGTCAATGTGCGGGGGCACCGGCTAGTTGAGGTAGTTGAGGTAATATGTACATGTGGGTAGAGTTAAAGTGACTATGCATAAATACTTAACAGAGTAGCAGCAGCGTAAAAAGGATGGGGTGGGTGGGCAGTGCAAATAGTCCGGGTAGCCATGATTAGCTGTTCAGGAGTCTTATGGCTTGGGGGTAGAAGCTGTTGAGAAGTCTTTTGGACCTAGACTTGGCACTCCGGTACCACTTGCCGTGCGGTAGCAGAGAGAACAGTCTATGACTAGGGTGGCTGGAGTCTTTGACAATTTTGAGGGCCTTCCTCTGACACCGCCTGGTATAGAGGTCCTGGATGGCAGGAAGCTTTGCCCCAGTGATGTACTGGGCCGTACGCACCACCCTCTGTAGTGCCTTGCGGTCAGAGGCCAAGCAGTTGCCATACCAGGCGGTGATGCAACCAGTCAGGATGCTCTCGATGGTGCAGCTGTAGAATCTTTTGAGGATCTGAGGACCCATGCCAAATCTTTTTAGTCTCCTGAGGGGGAATAGGCTTTGTCGTGCCCTCTTCACGACTGTCTTGGTGTGTTTGGACCATGATAGTTCGTTGGTGATGTGGACACCAAGGAACTTGAAGCTCTCAACCTGTTCCACTACAGCCCCGTCGATGAGAATGGGGGCGTGCTCAGTCCTCTTTTTTTTCCTGTAGTCCACAATCATCTCCTTTGTCTTGGTCACGTTGAGGGAGAGGTTGTTGTCCTGGCACCACACGGCCAGATCTCTGACCTCCTCCCTATAGGCTGTCTCATCGTTGTCGGTGATCAGGCCTACCACTGTTGTGTCGTCGGCAAACTTAATGATGGTGTTGGAGTCGTGCCTGGCCATGCAGTCATGGGTGAACAGAGAGTACAGGAGGGGACTGAGCACGCACCCCTGAGGGGCCCCCGTGTTGAGGATCAGTGTGGCAGATGTGTTGTTACCTACCCTTACCACCTGGGGGCGGCCCGTCAGGAAGTCCAGGATCCAGTTGCAGAGGGAGGTGTTTAGTCCCAGGATCCTTAGCTTAGTGATGAGCTTAGAGGGCACTATGGTGTTGAATGCTGAGCTGTAGTCAATGAATAGCATTCTCACGTAGGTGTTCCTCTTGTCCAGGTGGGAAAGGGCAGTGTGGAGTGCGATAGAGATTGCATCATCTGTGGATCTGTTGGGGCGGTATGCAAATTGGAGTGGGTCTAGGGTTTCTGGGATTATGCTGTTGATGTGAGCCATGACCAGTCTTTCAAAGCACTTCATGGCTACAGACGTCAGTGCTACGGGTCGGTAGTCATTTAGGCAGGTTATCTTAGAGTTCTTGGGCACGGGGACTATGGTGGTCTGCTTGAAACATGTTGGTATTACAGACTCAGTCAGGGACATGTTGAAAATGTCAGTGAAGACACTTGCCAGTTGGTCAGCACATGCTCGGAGTACACGTCCTGGTAATCCGTCTGGCCCTGCGGCCTTGTGAATGTTGACCTGCTTAAAAGTCTTACTCACATCGGCTACGGAGAGCGTGATCACATAGTCGTCCGGAACAGCTGGTGCTCTCATGCATGCTTCAGTGTTGCTTGCCTCGAAGCGAGCATAGAAGTGGTTTAGCTCGTCTGGTAGGCTTGTGTCACTGGGCAGCTCGCGGCTGTGCTTCCCTTTGTAGTCTGTAATAGTTTTCAAGCCCTGCCACATCCGACGAGCGTCAGAGCCAGTGTAGTATGATTCAATCTTAGACCTGTATTGACTCTTTGCCTGTTTGATGGTTCGTCGGAGGTCATAGCGGGATTTCTTATAAGCGTCCGGGTTAGAGTCCTGTTCCTTGAAAGCGGCAGCTCTACCCTTTAGCTCAGTGCGGATGTTTCCTGTAATCCATGGCTTCTGGTTGGGGTATGTACGTACGGTCACTGTGGGGACGACATCATCGATGCACTTATTGATGAAGCCAGTGACTGATGTGTTGTACTCCTCAATGCTGTCTGAAGAATCCCGGAACATGTTCCAGTCTGTGCTAGCAAAACAGTCCTGTAGCTTAGCATCTGCGTCATCTGAGAAGCGTCATCTGCGTCAATGAGAAGTCATCATACTTCTCATTATACCTGATGTGATGGATCTCATTCAAGGCACAAGGTAACAGTGTGTTAGATTAAGTCTCACAGTAGATCTCCCCAGTGGAAAGACTTCTCTCACTGATCACTGATCTCAGATCTGAGTTTAGCTATTCAAACATCAACAAATGATTCAGCACATCTTTATTGTAAGAAAGGCGTTGAAAAAAGTCATACTTTTTCATTAACATTTATGATATTTAGGAACAAGATTTATTAAAAGAGGATGAGTGAAATGAAAATAGAAACTGTAGACATTAAGACCGGAGTTAAAAGTCTCATTAGGTAAAAGGTGATTTTGCCTAGCAGTTTAATGAAGAGGGTGGCTTTGTTGTAGTGCTGCCATGATGGTTATCATGATCAGTTAGGAGAGTGGACAATAACAGATGGGTTGGACCAGGAGGAGGCTCCAGTCTCTGACTCCATGCATCTTAATGACATCCTTGTGAGCCACATCAACTTCAAGGCACTTCCTCCATCCATCCCCCCACTCGCTCACTTCTGTCTCCTCCAACATTCTCTCTCTCTCTCTTTTACTTATTTCTTAACCCTGTAAACACACACACACACACACACACACACACACTGGACTTCAGAGCATGTTTAACGCTTTTTTACAGTACAAACTTTGTATCTAAATGTACTTTGATATGAGAAGGTGGCAAGATTTGTCACAGCATGTCAAACTTAACAGGACAACCATAACATCCACAATCAATCCCTATTGTATCGGCCAAGGTATAGGCTATGCACAGACATGACAGACATGCACAATCAGTGGAAAGTGGACAGCACGGCTGAATCCCAAATCTTCCACGCTGCCCTCCATGTTTCTCGTTAACGCGTGGAGTGAAAATTATCAAGGGTGTAGGCAGTGGCGGTTTTACACGGAGGCAGTGGCGGTTTTACACGGAGGCCGGGGGAGGCCCGTGCCTCCCTGGAAATGTCCCTGGCCACCCCTGTGGCCCCCCCGTGCTGACCAAATAAAAAATTATGAATTTATAACTATTTTACACGCGAGGGCCAAAAGCGGAACTAATGCAACGCTCTACACGGCAACGTTCTACACGGGTAAATTAGAGTGGCGCACCCAAAAACTGTATCCTGCCATCTGCCTGCCTGCCACGTGTGGTGCTGCTTCGGTGAATGAGAGCTCAGATACTACTATTTGCGAGAGGAGCTACGATTTGCAGGAGTCGAAGGTAAGCAAAACGATTTAATATCATAAGTGACTTGTTGTTCTTGCACATAGCCTACATGTTCCTTTTGTTCCTCACACATAAATCAAATCAAGTTTTTAAATGTCTGGTCTCGATTTGTTTAGAAATGTAATCATATCTAAGCAAACTCATCGAAGCAGAAGCAAATATCCAAATGTTAGTAGGCTATCCTTGCTAGGTCTACACAATGTTGTGATGTTAACCACGTAACTTCATCCGTCTTGGCTGTTGCATCGCGATAACAAATACATTTTTAGTAAAGTAATCAACAGGTTATCTGCCAGTGTTAAGTAGGGAGGGATGGTTAGGTAACAAAATGTAATGCATGCCCCTACGTTTTTTCTTCTTCTAATAGTTATCATAAAACGAGGAAGGGACATAAAGTCATTTTTTGCCCCAGCAAACAAAAAAGTGAGAGAAACAAATCGAGGTTTTGAGAAAGTTGAGGAAGAGGGAGAGCCAGCATGTGATGAAAGTGAGGGGTCTGACAAAGAGAGGGAAATTCCAGAGGGTGAGGAGGATGAAGAAGAGGGTGAGGAGGATGAAGAAGAGGGTGAGGAGAATGAAGAAGAGGGCGAGGAGAATGAAGAAGAGGGTGAGAAGCATGAAGAAGAAAGCATACAGGGACAGAGAGATGAACAGCCAGAGGGACAGCAAGTGGATCCATGTGGATCAAGTACTGCACCATCAGGTTTGTGATGAGGAAGGTTCTTACTATTTGCAAAGCAATGCAATTACAATGTAATGGTAGGCCTGCTGGGTGTCCTTAAAATGCTGCTTTCTGCTGTTAATTATTTTTTGTGTCAATATGGCTCTGTTTTTTTTTTTAAGTAAA
This sequence comes from Coregonus lavaretus, assembly GCF_964263955.1. Taxonomy (NCBI): domain Eukaryota; kingdom Metazoa; phylum Chordata; class Actinopteri; order Salmoniformes; family Salmonidae; genus Coregonus; species Coregonus lavaretus. The sequence continues at coordinate 11,687,253 of NC_139999.1, read as the reverse complement.
TACTTTGCCTACATTTTGAAATACATGCAGATATACAGTAAATAAATGTTGTAGTTGTGCCCTATGTTTACTGTCCATCTTCTTCAGATATCAGCAAGTCTAAGTATGACGTACCAGTACAGCCGAACTTGAAGATATTCCCAACCACACTGATGGGGGACAGAAGACGAAGCTTCAGACCAAACTGGTACACTACTCATCCATGGCTTGAGTATTCTGTAATGACGGACTCTACATGTTGCTATGCATGTAGACATTTTAGCACACCAAATGCCCCAGACACCGTTTTTGTTTCAACACCTGGTTTTACAAACTGGAAAAAGGCAACTATGAGAAATGCAGGGTTTTCACTACATGCAAAGTCTGAACGACACAAGTGTGCAATGATCGCATGGAGGGGCTGTGTAGGGGCTAATTAGACCCTGCAATAGCCACTTCCACCGAGCCAGCTACACTGCAGGCTTCACAGCGAAGTGAGTTTGCGCAATTTCACACAAAATAATGGAGGCGTGCCTCATTTTGAGCCACCTTTATTTGTTTGTGTCTGATTTCAAAGCACGACTCGTGTAAAATATTAAAATACCTACCAAATTAAGTGTTAGGGAGTAGTATTTAACTAGTAATTTAACAAAATGTAGCAGTGGCTTGGTGGCAGTTGAACTAAATTCAAATGTTGTTTTTGTGCCATGTAGCGTTCTTGCTAACTGTTGGAGCTACACACAACTGTTTTTGCTCAAATAAAATATGGGTGAAATAGGCAATCTTTTCCTTATTTCCCCCCGTCATCAGACCTGCCTAATTTTCACTTTAAACATTGTTTTTGTGTTTAATAGGCTAAATTACATATTCTGTTAACATCTGACCCCAAAGTGATCTGTTCTTGCAATTTGTAGTCTATGTGTCACGATCGTTTATAGACGGGACAGACCAAGGCGCAGCGTGATAGGCATACATGTTTATTAACGAATAAACACAACGACAAAACAATAAACAAACGATACGTGAAGTCCAAGGCAGCGCAACACAACATACCTTAACACGGAACAAGATCCCACAACCCACTAGTGCCAATAGGCTACCTAAGTATTGCCCCCAATCAGAGACAATGAGCAACAGCTGCCTCTGATTGGGAACCATACAGGCCAACATAGATCTATACATACTAGATCCAAACCTAGAAAATAACACATAGGAACATACACAACAAGGAAAATCACACCCTGACTCAACAAATAAGAGTCCTCAGAGTCAAGGCGTGACACTATGACATTTCCGATTTAGTTTGAACTACTTTTTCAAAGTAACTTTAGTTAATTAAACTTAATTTTCCCTTTTGGTAGCTTTAATGTACTATCTAAACTTCTTCCAGTATGAAGTAATTGGTAGCTTGGTAAACTATATTTTCAGTAGTTTCACCAAAACTGCAAATTAAATGTTTAACTGTCACTGAGGTTTATATCTTGTAAAACAACAGGGGGAATGTTCTCATTTGAATTTCATGTTCGTTTAATTATTTAACTGTCGAACATGAATTGCATCATTCAGGTCACGAGTGTGTCCTAAGATGATGGATTTCTTTGATCCCCTTGCCACTCTTGAACTCACCCTCGGAGTTTCGTGAGCAACTCGTGGCCCTCCGACCGAGTTGTTAGGGGCGAGGAGCTGGTTTGGGATTCACTGCATGTGATGCTATTATTCTCCGTAACAATTGCCGTAACAATTGTTTGAAGTGTGTCCAGCACGGCCATAACGATTGTTTGAAGTTTGTCCAGCACGGCCGTAATGATCGTTTGAAATGTGTGTCAAGCAGGGCCTTCATTATTGTTTGAAATGTGTGTCAAGCAGGGCCATAATGATCGTTTGAAATGTGTGTCAAGCAGGGCCGTAATGATCGTTTGAAATGTGTGTCAAGTAGGGCCGTATTGATCAGGAGAGGACCTGATCTGTCGAGACCAGCTGGCCAACCGGATCCAGCCACCTACACCCCAGCACCCGGAGGGATCCAGATATCCCGGCCACCGGCATTTGATGGGAAGGCAGCGCGCTGTAAAGGATTCCTTCTCCAACTGGAGCTGTATTTCTCCAGCATCAGGCCGGCGTCATTGGAGTGGGAGAAGGTATCCGTCCTCGTTTCCTGCCTCTGTGGGAAAGCCCTGGAGTGGGCCAGCGCGGTGTGGAACGAAGGAGGAGTAGCGTTGGAGGACTACAGGGAGTTCGCTCGCCTCTTTCGGGCGGTTTTCGATCACCCGCCTGAGGGTCGAGAGGCGTGCGAGCGGCTGGTCCAGCTGAGGCAGGGGACAAGGACCACACAGGACTACGCGCTGGAGTTCCGGAGGACCACACAGGACTACGCGCTGGCGTTCCGGACGCTGGCAGCGGGGTCCGGGTGGAATGAGTGGACCCTGATCGACCATTTCCGGTGCCACCTACGGGAGGACGTCCGACGGGAGCTAGCCTGCAGGAATGCCATGCTATCGTTCTCCCAACTGGTGGACATGGCCATCCGGCTGGACAATCTGCTGGCAGCTAGAGGACGTCCTGGGAGGGGTCTGCCCGTTACCACCCCGGACGACTCGGATCCCGAGCAGATGGAGCTGGGTGGACCCGCTGTCGAGAGAGCGGAGGAGGACAGCGACAGTGCCACACTTGTTCAGAGCCCTTTGCAGCGCACTGTACCCTATCTAGCTCCTTTATCTGAGGTTTATCCAGGGCTTTGGCAAGGTCGCAGCTCCCATTACCTCCTTGTTGAAGGGTGGGCCATCCCGGCTCCGCTGGTCTGCTGAGGCTGACTTGGCCTTCAGTAGACTGCGGGGTCTGTTCACCTCAGCCCCGGTACTGGCCCACCCCGGTCTCAACGCTCGGGCCTGCCACCCAAGTTCCGCCCCGTGCCTTCTTTTCTAAGAAGCTCAGCTCGGCGAAGCAGAACTATGGCGTTGGTGATCGGGAGCTGCTGGCTGTTGTCTGAGCTTTGACCGTGTGGAGGCATTGGCTCAAAGGGGCGAAACACCCTTTCCTCGTCTGGACAGACCACCGTAACCTGGAGTACATCCGGGCAGCGAGGAGGCTGAATCCTCGCCAGGCCAGGTGGGCCCTCTTCTTCACCCAGTTTGATTTCACACTATCATACATTCCGGCTAAGAAGAACGTGAAGGCAGACGCACTGTCCCGGCTGTATGACACAGAGGAGAGGCCCAGAGACAACACCCCCATACTCCCGGCCTCCTGCATCGTGGCACCGGTAGTGTGGGTGATGGACGCGGATATAGAGCGGACATTACGCACAGATCCATTTCCACCTCAGTGTCCAGCTGGGCTGCGGTACGTGCCTAGGCACCTCCCAGCGGGTAAATTGCAACTATTACCAGTTCCACAACGACCATGGTCTCATCTAAGTATTGATTACTGATTACTGGTCGTTGTGGACCGCTTTTCGAAGTCCTGCCGCCCCCTTCCTCTGCCCGGTCCCCCCACGGCCCTACAAACTGCGGAGGCCCTGTTTACTCACGTCTTCCGGCACTACGGGGTACCAGAGGATATAGTGTCCGACCGAGGTCCCCAGTTCACGTCTAGGGTCTGGAAGGCGTTCATGGAACTTCTGGGGGTCTCGGTCAGCCTGACCTCTGGATTCCACCCCGAGAGTAACGGGCAGGTGGAAAGGGTTAATCAAGATGTGGGTAGGTGCTTGCGGACCTACTGCCAGGACCGGCCGGGGGAGTGGTCGGTGTTCTTGCCATGGGCAGAATATGCCCAGAACTCTCTCCGCCACTCCTCCACTAACCTAACGCCATTCCAATGTGTTTTAGATTACCAACCGGTTGTGGCACCAGAGCCAGACCGAGGTTCCTGCGGTGGATGACTGGTTTCGGCACGCAGAGGAGACTTGGGACACTGCCCACGTTCACCTCCAGCGTTCTGTGCGTCGTCAGAAGGCCAACGCTGACCGCCACCGCAGGGATGCCCCGGTCTTCGTACCGGGGGATCGGGTCTGGCTCTCGACCCGGAATCTGCCCCTCTGCCTGCCATGCCGGAAGCTGAGCCCGCGGTTTGTGGGGCCGTTTAAAGTCCTGTGGAGGATTAACGAGGTCACATACTGGTTTTTACTTCCCCTTGATTACCGTATTAACCCCTCATTTCATGTGTCTCTCCTCAGGCCGGTGGTGGTTGGTCCGCTCCAGAAGTCTGAGGTGCGGGAGGTCCCTCCACCTCCTCTGGACATCGAGGGGGCCCCGGCGTACTCTGTCCTTTCCATCCTGGATTCGAGGCTTCGGGTGGGGGGCCTTCAGTACCTCATGGAGTGGGAGGGGTACGGTCCGGAGGAACGGTTCTGGGCCCCAGAGAGGGACATCCTCGATCCCTCCCTGTTGCGGGATTTCCACCGTCGCCATCCGGCGCGCCCTGCTCCGCGTCCTCCTGGCCGTCCCCGAGGCCGGGGGGGGGAACTGTCACGACTTCCGCCGAGGCTGCCTCCCCTCCTTGTTCGGGCAGGTTTCGGCGTTTGTTGTCACCGTCTTACTAGCTACTGCCGCTCCCATTCTCATCACTCCACTTGTTTCGATTGCCGTTGTAGGCGCATTCTATGTCTGGAAGGAATAAATCTGCATCCGGTTATTTTACTCCTGCGCCTGACTCCGTCCATCATTCACCACAGGAGCGCTTCACTGCTCAGGGCTAGCTGGCACTAAAACTCTTGGGGAATTAAGCCTGGCCATGAAAACCTAACCCAGTCTATTTCATAAAGGATTAAACCCTTTCCCTTTTTTCTACCAGCTGTAATCCTAGATTATGGAGACCACTTGGAGTTAGAATTTAAGGACATTTGAACAGGCTTAATGATGGAGGATTCATTCTGAGATTGCCTTGTTGGCTAGTTAGGATGCAAGAGGATTTGCTTGGTCATCAGCTGCTTCTATTTGATCTCTGCCATCACTGTCTTTCATCATCGTCTGTGGAGAAAGATAACTAAAGTTACGATAGGTTAGACTTCAAGGGTTAGACTTTAAGTTAAAACAATTTCCTGATAATGTATGATGTTATACCAGCAGGTCAATCATTTTCTATTGAGGTTTGGAGGTAAAATGTGGTCTGAGACCTAGGGTCCTCTATGCCTCCAGAGGAGGAGAGCCTGGGTGACAGACAGACCTGAGTGTCACTCAAGAGAGACACTAATGATATGTAATCACTGAGTCTGGGTGATGGTGACAGTGAGTGCAAGGTGGAAATAGTGTTTGGTGGTGTGTGTGTGTGTGAGTATGTGAGTATGTGTACGCACGCACGCGTGTGTGTGTGTGATTGCATGTGCGCTTGCTTGTGTGCGTGCACGTGCGTGCGGGCATCTAAGGACTCAACACAAATGCTCTGCCTCCCATGGAACTAATTTAAAGAGCTTGTTTAAAGGCTGTTACACGATGTGCTCTGACAACCACTGATCTCTGCACATTTAACCACCCAGGCAGCTGTCAGGGCCTGACAGACAGACAGACAGACAGACAGACAGACAGACAGACAGACAGACAGACAGACAGACAGACAGACAGACAGACAGACAGACAGACAGTCAGACAGACAGTCAGACAGACAGGCAGGCAGGGGCCCAGACAGACAGACAGACAGACAGACAGACAGACAGACAGACAGACAGACAGACAGACAGACAGGCAGGCAGGCAGGCAGGCAGGCAGGCAGGCAGGCAGGCAGGCAGGCAGGCAGGCAGGCAGGCAGGCAGGCAGGCAGGCAGGCAGACAGGCAGGGGCCCAGACAGACAGACACCACTGACTGATTGCATGCAGGGCCAGCGTGAACTGTGATCTGGTGAACTTTATTTCCCATGGCAGGCCCAACGTGCAGTGCATGCCCCATTACAGTGGCCTGACCGTCCCAATGCTGCCCGCTGCTCAGATGACTTTCTCATTGTCGCCTCCGTCAGCACTGCAGAGAAAGACAGAGAGAGGGGAAGGTATAAAAAGACACAAATAATCCCAAAGATGCATGGTTTATTAATATATGTGACTGAGAGGATGCAACACCTTTGTGGGGGAAAAAATATCAAAAAAGGAAAAATAAACACCTTTCGGTAAAAGTGACAAAGGTTGAAAGAAAAATTCCAAGCACTTTACACCACGTTATTGAGCTGACACTGAAACATTAACAGTTTTTAAAAAGCTTTACATGGTTATGAGCTACATGCACTCTCAACCCATAGTTTGCATATTTCATTGCGTGTATACAGCATATCAGAGAAATGTTTTTGTTTTTTTTCACAGAAATGCATGAATAACATGCAAGCCACTTAACAAATGCTTTTACCCAAAGCGACTTACTGTTGTGCATACATTTTACATCTGGCTGGTCCCGGGAATCAAACCCAATACCCTGGCGATACAAGCACCATGCTCTACCAACTGAGCTACAAAGGACCATAGAGTTCAGCAATCATAAAGTGTAAATTCTACCCATCCCACACACCTGCTGTGATTTGGCAGTCTAGTCTATAGAAGGCTATTTTATTTTCAGTATCCTCAGCCACAGCTTTATCTGCATCCACTGGGATGGGGGTAATCCCAACTCATCATCTGACACCTTAATTACTAAATTAAATAGTAATTACTTCAAAATTGCACATTTCCCATGTGATGCCTACATGAATGAGTATACAAAACATTAGGAACACCTGTTCTTTCCATCACATAGACTTGATGTCAATTGTTAAATCCACTTCAATCAGTGTAGATGAAGGGGAGGAGACAGGTTAAAGAAGGATTTTTAAGCCTCGAGACAATTGAGACATGGATTGTGTATGTGTCCCATTCAGAGGGTGAATGGGCAACACAAAAGAGAGAAGTCCCTTTGAACGGGGTATGGTAGTAGGTGCCAGGCGCACCGGTTTGTGTCCAGAACTGCAACACTGCTGGGTTTTTCCACACTCAACAGTTGCCCGTGTGTATCAAGAATGGTCCACCACCCAAATGACATCCAGCCAACTTGACACAACTGTGGGAAGCATTGGTGGAGTCAACATGGGCCAGCATCCCTGTGGGACGTTTTCGGCACCTTGTAGAGTCCACGTCCCGACGAATTGAGGCTGTTCTGAGGTCAACAAAACACACATACCGCATGTGTTCTATGAAGGGTTTTCAGGACGGCATTCACTGTTATTGCACAATGGTTTCGTAAATGTCAACCCACTCAACCCCCCGCACCCAACAATTGTTGGTCTCAGGGTGTAACATCTGTCACTGTGAGGGTGTCTGATAGCCTGAAAGAGAAAGACATCAAATAAGAATTCCACCCTGTCTACCTGCAAATCTCCCCCAATCTGTGGATTAGAGCTAAATCCTCCCAAATCTGGGCCTGGTGCTACACCAGAGGCTGTGCAGGGCTGGGAAGTTACGTAACATCATTAAGACCCGCCTGCTCTCCCCTGGGCTGGATCCTCAGCCCTCTAACTCCCAGCCTTTGCGCAAATAAATCAGTATAAGAAGGTTGAACTAAGACACCCACAAACTCCTGGAAACTTTCTCATCTGGCTGACTGGATGTTCACAACCCTATAAATTAATCATCGTTATTTAAACAGAGTTTTATCTTTGTCTGGTACTCCCACTATATTTCTGAATGAATAAAAATAATTATGCATTTTCCTGGTGGCTTGACAATACCATTCAGAATGTAAATGTTTTACTTGAATGTAACCATGTTACATTTTTTATTTTATTTTTTACCTGTCGGTAAGACTTACTGCACAAATACAGCTTACTGAGTTCTTGTCTCATCAGATGTCACAATTAACTCTGATAACTTGAGAGTGGTGTATATTTTATAACTTACATTTATTTTAAGAAAGGAAAAACCTGCACTCACTGGAATATTTAATGTATTTTTTAACGCTGACGAAGGCTGTGGCCGAAACACGTCCGTTTACTCTGACCTTTGCTTTGGCAAAAAAAAACACACATTAAAACTTAATAGAATATTCCAGTGAGTGTGGGTTTTTCCTTTCGTAAAATACAGTGGCTTGTGAAAGTATTCACCCCCCTTGGCATTTTTCCTATTTTGTTGCCTTACAACCTGGAATTAAAATTGATTTTTGGGGGGTTTGTATCATTTGATTTACACAACATGCCTACCACTTTGAAGATGCAAAATATGTTTTATTGTGAAACAAACAAGAAATAAGACCCCAAAAACGCAAACTTGAGCGTGCATAACTACTCACCCCCCCAAAGTCAATACTTTGTAGAGCCACATTTTGCAGCAATTACAGCTGCAAGTCTCTTGGGGTATGTCTCTATAAGCTTGGCACATCTAGCCACTGGGATTTTTACCCATTCTTCATGGCAAAACTGCTCCAGCTCCTTCAAATTGGATGGGTTCCGCTGGTGTACAGTAATCTTTAAGTCATACCACAGATTGTCAATTGGATTGAGGTCTGGGCTTTGACTAGGCCATTCCAAGACATTTAAATGTTTCCCCTTAAACCACTTGAGTGTTGCTTTAGCAGTATGCTTAGGGTCATTGTCCTGCTGGAAGGTGAACCTCCGTCCCAGTCTCAAATCTCTGGAAGACTGAAACAGGTTTCCCTCAAGACTTCCCTGTATTTAGCGCCATCCATCATTCCTTCAATTCTGACCAGTTTCCCAGTCCCAGTTTCCCATGATGCTGCCACCACCATGCTTCACTGTGGGGATTGTGTTCTCAGGTGATGAGAGGTGTTGGGTTTGCGCCAGACATAACGTTTTCCTTGATGGCCAAAAAGCTCAATTTTAGTCTCATCTGACCAGAGTACCTTCTTCCATATGTTTGGGGAGTCTCCCACATGGCTTTTGGCGAACACCAAACGTGTTTGCTTATTTTTTTCTTTAAACAATTGCTTTTTTCTGGCCCTTCTTCCGTAAAGCCCAGCTCTGTGGAGAGTTTGGCTTAAAGTGGTCCTATGGACAGATACTCCAAACTCCGCTGTGGAGCTTTGCAGCTCCTTCAGGGTAATCTTTGGTCTCTTTGTTGCCTCTCTGATTAATGCCCTCCTTTCCTGGTCCATGAGTTTTGGTGGATGGCCCTCTCTTGGCAGGTTTGTTGTGGTGCCATATTCTTTCCATTTTTTAATAATGGATTTAATGTTGCTCTGTGGAATGTTCAAAGTTTCTGGTATTTTTTTACAATCCAACCCTGATCTGGACTTTGTCCCTGACCTGTTTGGAGAGCTCCTTGGTCTTCATGGTGCCGCTTGCTTGGTGGTGCCCCTTGCTTAGTGGTGTTGCAGACACTGGGGCCATTCAGAACAGGTGTATACAGTGGGGAAAAAAGTATTATGCAAGTTCTCCCACTTAAAAAGATGAGAGAGGCCTGTAATTTTCATCATAGGTACACGTCAACTATGACAGACAAAATGAGAATTTTTTTCTCCAGAAAATCACATTGTAGGATTTTTAATGAATTTATTTGCAAATTATGGTGGAAAATAAGTATTTGGTCAATAACAAAAGTTTCTCAATACTTTGTTATATACCCTTTGTTGGCAATGACACAGGTCAAACGTTTTCTGTAAGTCTTCACAAGGTTTTCACTCACTGTTGCTGGTATTTTGGCCCATTCCTCCATGCAGATCTCCTCTAGAGCAGTGATGTTTTGGGGCTGTCGCTGGGCAACATGGACTTTCAACTCCCTCCAAAGATTTTCTATGGGGTTGAGATCTGGAGACTGGCTAGGCCACTCCAGGACCTTGAAATGCTTCTTACGAAGCCACTCCTTCGTTGCCCGGGCGGTGTGTTTGGGATCATTGTCATGCTGAAAGACCCAGCCACGTTTCATCTTCAATGCCCTTACTGATGGAAGGAGGTTTTCACTCAAAATCTCACGATACATGGCCCCATTCATTCTTTCCTTTAGACGGATCAGTCGTCCTGGTCCCTTTGCAGAAAAACAGCCCCAAAGCATGATGTTTCCACCCCCATGCTTCACAGTAGGTATGGTGTTCTTAGGATGCAACTCAGCATTCTTTGTCTCCCAAACACAACGAGTTGAGTTTTTACCAAAAAGTTCTATTTTGGTTTCATCTGACCATATGACATTCTCCCAATCCTCTTCTGGATCATCCAAATGCACTCTAGCAAACTTCAGACGGGCCTGGACATGTACTGGCTTAAGCAGGGGGACACGTCTGGCACTGCAGGATTTTGTGATCACCGTTTCTGTGATCATTTTGACCCCTCGAGGGAGATTATCAGTGGTCTTGTATGTCTTCCATTTCCTAATAATTGCTCCCACAGTTGATTTCTTCCAACCAAGCTGCTTACCTATTGCAGATTCAGTCTTCCCAGCCTGGTGCAGGTCTACAATTTTGTTTCTGGTGTCCTTTGACAGCTCTTTGGTCTTGGCCATAGTGGAGTTTGGAGTGTGACTGTTTGAGGTTGTGGACAGGTGTCTTTTATACTGATAACAAGTTCAAACAGGTGCCATTAATACAGGTAACGAGTGGAGGACAGAGGAGCCTCTTAAAGAAGAAGTTACAGGTCTGTGAGAGCCAGAAATCTTGCTTGTTTGTAGGTGACCAAATACTTATTTTCCACCATAATTTGCAAATAAATTCATTAAAAATCCTACAATGTGATTTTCTGGAGAAAAACAATCTCAATTTGTCTGTCATGGTTGACGTGTACCTATTATGAAAATTACAGGCCTCTCTCATCTTTTTAAGTGGGAGAACTTGCACAATTGGTGGCTGACTAAATACTTTTTTCCCCCACTGTATATACTGAGATCATGTAACAGATCATGTGACACTTAGATTGCACACAGGTGGACTTTATTTAACTAAGTATGTGACTTCTGAATATAATCGGTTGCACCAGATCTTATATAGGAGCTTCATTAAAAGGGGGTGAATACATATGCACGCACCACTTTTCTGTTATTTATATTTTATAATTTTTTTTAATAAGTTATTTTTTTCATTTCACTTCACCAATTTTCTGTATGTCCATTACATGTAATCCAAATAAAAATCCATTTAAATTACAGGTTGTAATGCAACAAAATAGGAAAAACGGCAATACTTTTGCAAGGCACTGTATATACCTTTTGAACCTGGCACCTAAATACATTTTTTTACTACAAACATTTGAGTTGAGCACGCCAATTCCTTTATCTATAACCTGCATTTATAACGAGTCAACTTTCGAGACAGATATGAAACATTTTTCGCTTACGTAGTCCCAGAATATGTTGTCTGTCTTTCATAAAGTAATCATCAGAGTATTGGAATGGATGTTCGACATTCTACATTAGTAATCCCCATCCACATCCTAGCTTTATCCTATTGTCATTCCACAGCGGTGCCATGCTGAAATGTTCTCCCTGGCTCTCAGAGACCGGCCATGGATACGTGCTGAGGCAGGCTGACGAGGCCTGGAGACCCACATCTCCTCACTCAATAAGGGAGAGAAAAGGAGGCCTAGTTCTGTTCAGTAACGTTGTCTGCACATCACTGTACTGTTTCATCTATTCTCATGAAGGAGAACAATAAGGAGATAAGACTGGTTTGTCCCACTGAACACAGCCAGTGGTGGAAAAAGTACCCAATTGTCATACTTGAGTAAAAGTAAAGACACCTTAATAGAAAATGACTCAATTAAAAGCGAAAGTAACTCAGTAAAATTCTACTTGAGGAGAAGTCTAAAAGTATTTGGTTCTAAATATACTTAAGTATCAAAAATAAATGTAATTGCTAAAATATACTTAAGTATCAAAAGCAGTAAAAGTATGAATCACTTGAAATTCCTTATATTAAGCAAAGCAGAAGGCACTATTTTTTATTTTTTATTTTTTTATTTACGGATAGCTAGGGGTACACTCCAACACTCAGACATAATTTACAAACTGTGCATTTGTGTTTAGTGAGTCTGCCAAATCAGAGACAGTATGGATGACCAGGGATGTTCTCTTGATAAGTGCGTGAATTTGACCATTTTCCTGTCCTGCTAAGCATTCAAAATGTAACGAGTACTTTTGGGTGTCATGTAGTGAAGTAAAAGTTGTCAAAAATATAAAGTACAGACACCCAAAAAAACTACTTAAGTAGTACTTTAAAGTATTTTTACTTAAGTACTTTACACCACTGAACACAGCTGAGTGACTGTCTTCACCAAGCTCACAGTGCTAGCTCACTAGGACTCTGTCACCTCAGAATTGCAGCTCAATACTCAATTACAGAAATGTCCAACTATTTGAGAGCTATGCAGTATTCTCAGAAATGGTTATATATCAACCTAATACTGATTGTTAAAAGGCAAGACCATCATGGTTCAGATTCAAGTTTGCCCAAAAAAACATTTGGTTGTAATTTATGGATAGAGCATCAGGTGCTGCATCATCTGGGACAGTTTTGGAGCTCCTTACTCTGCTACGGTCCTAAACCTGGAAGAACAATGATTAATTAACCACTTCATGTAGTTTTACAGTGATTCTGCTCTTCAATGCAGATCACTTCATGACATAAACAAAAACACAATAATTACTTAAGACATAAACACTGAGTACAAGTCACACTTACTATGTCACAGGTGAAAATATCAGGGCCCAACGATCACCACACTCCTAAAACTTTACCCAACTGATCAGGAGAAACCTGTGGTCCGTTATTTCAACTTCCATCCGAGTGCACTACCGAGGAGGGAGAGAGAGAGTTGATGTTGGCAGCTCTCTTTTGGAAGCCTTCAACAGCCGTTCATCAATGCCCACCTCTCTTTGCTTTGAAAGTCTAGTGCCTGCCATACCATCAGAAGGAAACATGCCGGGGAGGCCTCCTCCTTCTGCTCCCGTCTCTGAGATCCCTGCTTTGAAGCCTACCTACCCCGGGCCAATAAGACACAAAGAGAGGAGCAGAGATTACTGATGCAACGTATCACACTATACAGTACAGTGAGAAGGGCTCTTAGCCACTGAGGTAAGAGAAGATGTACTGTAGGGCTTAAAGAGCAAAAACTCTAACTTTTGCCTTGAGCCTGTATCTCTCCTCACTTAGTAGGATAGGTAGCTAGTATGTCAGTTATTCCAACAGTTCTTCACCTGTACGTTGGTGCTCTTTCTGTTGATATCTGTATGCATCATATATTCCTTTCCTGCAGTCAAATGACCTAGTGGCCTTATCGGTGGAATGTTATTAATATTTTTCTAAATATCATAATTAATAAACATTCTTTAAGAAACCAGCCGAAAACGGTTGTCAAACGGTTTTGTTATATTTCAGTCTTCTGTGATGTATATAAAGTGTAATATTGGGATTCAAACTTAATTGAATACATTTCAACTCTATATCTGACATGGTACAGGTGTCTTCTTTTTTTTAAGCCCATAACTATGAGTGTGAGGTGTATACTTTTGTTTCAAAGTAGATTTGTTTAAGACTACCTAGAAACACTCTTTGTGACCCTTTTTTATTTAATTTATTTAATTTATTTCACCTTTATTTAACCAGGTAAGCCAGTTGAGAACAAGTTCTCATTTACAACTGCGACCTGGCCAAGATAAAGCAAAGCAGTGCGATAAAAACAACAACACAGAGTTACATATGGGGTAAAACAAAACATAAAGTCAAAAATACAACAGAAAATATATATACAGTGTGTGCAAATGTAGCAAGTTATGGAGGTAAGGCAATAAATAGGCTATAGTGCAAAATAATTACAATTAGTATTAACACTGGAATGATAGATGTGCAAGAGATGATGTGCAAATAGAGATACTGGGGTGCACATGAGCAAAATAAATAACAATATAGGGATGAGGTAGTTGGGTGGGCTAATTTCAGATGGGCTGTGTACAGGTGCAGTGATCGGTAAGGTGCTCTGACAACTGATGCTTAAAGTTAGTGAGGGAGATAAGAGTCTCCAGCTTCAGAGATTGTTGCAATTCGTTCCAATCATTGGCAGCAGAAAACTGGAAGGAATGGCGGCCAAAGGAGGTGTTGGCTTTGGGGATGACCAGTGAGATATACCTGCTGGAGCGCATACTACGGGTGGGTGTTGCTATGGTGACCAATGAGCTGAGATAAGGCGGGGATTTGCCTAGCAGTGATTTATAGATGGCCTGGAGCCAGTGGGTTTGGCGACGAATATGTAGTGAGGACCAGCCAACAAGAGCGTACAGGTCACAGTGGTGGGTAGTGTATGGGGCTTTGGAGACAAAACGGATGGCACTGTGATAGACTACATCCAATTTGCTGAGTAGAGTGTTGGAGGCTATTTTGTAAATGACATCGCCAAAGTCAAGGATCGGTAGGATAGTCAGTTTTACAATGGCATGTTTGGCAGCATGAGTGAAGGAGGCTTTGTTGCGAAATAGGAAGCCGATTCTAGATTTAACTTTGGATTGGAGATGCTTAATGTGAGTCTGGAAGGAGAGTTTACGGTCTAACCAGACACCTAGGTATTTGTAGTTGTCCACATACTCTAGGTCAGACCCGTCGAGAGTAGTGATTCTAGTCGGGTGGGCGGGTGCCAGCAAAATGGTACAAAATGGTGTCGTCTGCGTAGAGGTGGATCTGAGAGTCACCAGCAGCAAGAGCGACATCATTGATATACACAGAGAAAAGTGTTGGCCCAAGAATTGAACCCTGTGGCACCCCCATAGAGACTGCCATAGGTCCAGACAACAGGCCCTCCGATTTGACACATTGAACTCTATCTGAGAAGTAGTTGGTGAACCAGGCGAGGCAGTCATTTGAGAAACCAAGGCTATTTAGTCTGCCAATAAGAATGCGGTGGTTGACAGAGTCGAAAGCCTTGGCCAGGTCGATGAAGACGGCTGCACAGTACTGTCTATTATCGATCGCGGTTATAATATCGTTTAGGACCTTGAGCGTGCCTGAGGTGCTCCCATGACCAGCTCGGAAACCGGATTGCATTGCGGAGAAGGTACGGTGGGATTCGAAATGGTCGGTGATCTGTTTGTTGACTTGGCTTTCAAAAACTTTTGAAACCTGCTACTTTCAAGCTGTTATTCTCCATGGACTTTACAGTGTCACAAAACTTTTTGGAGTTAGTGCTACAGGATGCAGATTTCTGTTTGAAAAAGTTAGCCTTTGCTTTCCTAACTGCTTGTGTATATTGGTTCCTAACTTCCCTGAAAAGTTGCATATCGCGGGGGATATTTGATGCTAATGCAGTACGCCACAGGATGTTTTTGTGCTGGTCAAGCCCACAGCAGTAAAAAGATAACCAGAAAACCACTCATCAATCATTAGTAAGATCAATTTGTCTAATGCATTCTGGACAATAAAATAATACATCTTTCCACAAATGTTTGCGAGAAAGTTTGCAAACTATGATAACGATTATTTGTTTTCAAATTCTAGATTTCACAACGTTTGGTTCCTTTTTAAAATGGTTGATGAACTCTCCAAAATCTAATCAGATAAATAAAAGAGGGCAACTGGGTAAAGACTAAAGGAGGAGGGAAAGCAGATGAGAGGAGCTGGATGTCCAAAAGGCAGATCATCTATTCTCTGGGATATGGCTCTGGCTGGGCTTGTCTCAACCTTGCCGTTAGCTACTGTAGCACTGGGGCAGGGTGCCTGAGGCCGGGCCATGTCTGACTGATTAGATCAAATGGTGGAGGCCAGGCAGCAGGAGCCACAGCCAAGTTCCTTCTGCAACTCCCAGAGACCATACAGGGCACACCAGCAGGGAGAGGGCTTTAAAAGATAGAACTGTCACTCAAGATTCAGTCACACACAGGAGACACACATGGAGGGGATAGAGAGCTAACTATTGTCAATACGATTGATGTTTCTGTTTTTCATATTGTATAAATACGATCAATATTGATGTAGGTGAAGCGAATGGGTTTGCCTTGTGTTTATGTAATGTGTTGTGACCTGATCAACAGGACTGTGGTGAGACATATAGCACAGCTGACTGTTTAGGCTTCTGATCTACTGTAGATTTCATGCAGCGGAAATGTTTGGCTTTTTTCTATTCTCTGCTTTATGGTAATGAGATTCAGTGAGGTGTCAAATCCTGCTCTGGGCATCTTCCCGCCTCGCCTCGCCTTGCCGTTCAGGTCAGCAGAGAGCAGCTCTCTGACAGTTGTATCTCTGTAGCTGCATGAGGAACAAAAACATCAGTAGTTAATATCTTTAATAATGAGTATAACAATCATTAATCTAAAAGAAAGTGTGTGGAGCTGACTATCAAGCCTGTTTTGCTGCATCTCAACTAGGACTCATTCTATGCCAAGCCACTAGGCAGAGACGTGTCGTCAGAGCAAACTCTCAGAGGATTAGTAAAAGCAGTCAGGCAACTAGAATCCTAGCGAGATGGTTTCAGGTTCAGATCCCTCAGGGGAGGCATCAGCTTGACTGCCGTGCCTTTATAAATGGATAAAAACTCTAAGCTACGGAACTGTATGCAAGTCACCAGAACTAGTCTAAGATGCATGCATATTTATGAATTCAGAGTGCAGAGTCAACTCAAGTGTCAAGGCTTTCTAGGAAGCAAAACAGTCTAAAAAGTACAGGAATGATTCTATTCCATCCATGCCTCTCCTTGAACACTGAAAGAGACGTGTTGCTCAGCAACCCCCATCAGTACATGTACTGTAAATGGGTTGCTTCGAGCAGGTTAGATTGGTAGAAAATAAATGGCTAATCGTACATCCATATGATTAAGCATTTCACTGTAAGATCTACACCTGTTGTATTTGGCGCATGTGGCAAATAAAATGTGATTTGATTTTATTACGGTGCATACAGGTGGCTGTGGTGGTGGGTGGGGTTGGTAGATGTTTGCTTCAACATGTATCCATGAAATAATAGGTGTGTTATAACCATTAACTTAACTGTGAATAGGGAAAATGTAATATTTCCTCAGAATGTTTGCCAAACTGCCCGCCTGCCCTGATGTCCAGAGGAGCAGTGCAATCTGCAATCTCTTAAATAAGTACTTAGCAATTTTCCATTCAGGATAAATGTGTTCTTGATTAATAGTTTTGGTTTCTCATCATCTTCCTTATTGGTCAACATGATTTTGCTGAGAGTGAAGAGTAAGAATTCAAAACACCTCAATTAAATCAATCACAAACAAATAAATAAAAACTCACTGCAAAACTACACCTGCAGCCTTTAACATTCTTAGATAATTCGCAGTGTGGTTTTCCTTTACCTGCACATGATTGAATTAGAGCCTAAGATCCCAGTCCGTACCTGGGCTCGCCATGCTTAATCTTTACATTCTCTGTTTGTGCACATTTTGATTTCCCTCTGAGCCGCGTCCTGTTTGACATTTCCTTTCTTTCCAGCAGAGGTGGGCTCTCTTTTGCTATGTAAAAGAGATATTATTGAGGTGTGCTGAAAAGCGGGTACCTTTGAAAGGGGGTAGAGAATAGCAATGTTATTTCAAGACTGTGTTTGATCTACTGCAAGCTGTGGACACGACCGAAAGAGAGAGGACACTCAAAGCAGATTGTGACTCAGAAGGTCTCACACAGTATTTTAGGGGTGTGTTTTCATCAACGTGATAGCTACACCATTCCTCTCCATTGCCTTTGGGATCCTTAGCCTAGGACAGGACTCGCTCAGGTCATAGATGGAGTTTGTGATTGATACCACCAGTGAGTAATCTTCTCATTACTTATCATGATGAACTGTGACATGCAAATATCAATAAGG
Source organism: Coregonus lavaretus (assembly GCF_964263955.1). NCBI lineage: Eukaryota > Metazoa > Chordata > Actinopteri > Salmoniformes > Salmonidae > Coregonus > Coregonus lavaretus. The sequence continues at coordinate 11,669,595 of NC_139999.1, read as the reverse complement.
GACTGTGGTGAAGCGATTCAATTAAGGTCTAGGACCAGGAGTCTCATTAGTGCTGAGACACTGGTTATGCATATTACAACCTGCTACTATTCAACCTTGAATATAAATGGCCCAAGCAGATCAGCCGCTACAGGTGACTCCATCTACCAAGGCCCAGGGGTTGATGTAAGGGCTGTGTCGACACAGCTCTCGCAGGGATTCTAAAACAGGAATTACAGGGTCGCTCAGTGCAGGTGGAATGAAGAGAATTCAACAAATTAATCCAATTTAATTTACCTTGATATTTTAACTAAAAGTTGTCCGTTTTAGAACACAGGTGTACTGTATGGAGATTATCAATTGTCCGCTAGCTAATATTAGCCATAATATCATAGATTACTGTGATGTAGCTCAGTTGGTAGAGCATGGCGTTTGCAACGCCAGGGTTGTGGGTTCGATAAAAATAATGTATGTGCTAACTGTAAGTCGCTCTGGATAAGAGCGTCTGCTAAATGACTAAAATGTAAATGTAATAAGTGTGATTAGAAGGACTCAGGCGCAGGAGGGTAAATCACCAAATACAGAGTTTATTCTGTCGTACACAGTTGCACTGGATAGCGACAACAAAATACAGGCACAGGGGAACAATCTACCCCGGCAATAGAAGGTACGAGTAGCTCCAACAAAATACAGGCACAGGGGAATAATCTACCCCGGCAATACAAGGTACGAGTAGCTCCACCGAGCTACACTCAACTCACATAAAACAATCACCCACAAGGACAAGGGGGCAGAGGGAACACTTATACACGGACTAATGAGGGGATATGAACCAGGTGTGTGTAATTGACAAGACAAGACAAATGGAATGATGATATGTGGAGCGGCAATGGCTAGTAAGCCGGTGACGACGAACGCCAAAGCCTGCCCGAACAAGGAGGGGGGCAGCCTCGGCGGAAGTCGTGACAATTACATTACCTACCATTCTTCATGGCATAGTTAGCCAGCCAGTATTTGGCTAAAATGCCTACAGGTATATTTGTTATTTATTTACCAAGGCTGCCGACCAGTTCAAATGTAAGACTGCAATGAAGGAAACTGGCAACTCAACCTTTCTGAGGTAAATAACTTGACAAAAAGGTAAAAACGAGTGAGTGAATCTTCAAGGCACCTTCATTCTTCATTGGCCTTGAAATTGTTAATGACCTCTTTTATTGAGTTGGCATGCTGTCGGTGGAGAAGAGGGGGAGGAGAGGTCCCCTCAAATAGAAGCCTATCGTCAGTGACAGAGAGAGGGAAGAAATGATGCAACAAAGATGCAACCTCTGTGGTATGAGTCTGCCTGCTGTTCCCAACGGCCATCTTAGGCCAGCTGTTATGAACAGTCCCCTGGAGTACCACACTCATGATGGAGATGCATCCAAGTCCATTACCATGCAGTGCATATGAGGTGGCACACACAGTTCAGAACAGTACAATAATACCAACTTGATACAGCAAAATGAAATGATTCTGATTAAAAGTTTCCTACAGAGGGTTAATATTGATGTAGGTTTAGAAAAACTGTGCATTCGTGCAGTGGTCATTCTTGATGTACAGTGCATTCAGAAAGTATTCAGACCCCTTGACTTTTTCCACATTTTGTTACATTACAGCCTTATTCTAAAATGTATCAAATAGTTTTTTTCCCCTCATCAATCTACACACAATACCCCATAACGACGAAGCAAAAACAGGGTAATAGAAATTGTTGGTAATTTATTAAAAATTAAAACTGAAATATCACATTTACATACAGTACCAGTCAAAAGTTTGGACACACCTACTCATTCCAGAGTTTTTCTTAATTTTTACTATTTTCTACATTATAGAATAATAGTGAAGATATCAAAACTATGAAATAACACATATGGAATCATGTAGTAACCAAAAAAGTGTTAAACAAATCAAAATATATTTCATATTTGAGATTCTTCAAAGTAGCCACTCTTTGCCTTGATGACAGCTTTGCACACTCTTGGCATTCTCTCAACCAGCTTCATGAGGTAGTCACCTGGAATGCATTTCAATTAACAGGTGTGCCTTCTTAAAAGTTAATTTGTGGAATTTCTTTCCTTCTTAATGCGTTTGAGCCAATCAGTTGTGTTGTGACAAGGTAGGGGTGGTATACAGAAGATAGGGCTATCTGGTTAAAGACCAAGTCCATATTATTGCAAGAACAGCTAAAATAAGCAATAGAAACGACAGTCCATCATTACTTTAAGACATGAAGGTCAGTCAATCCGGAAAATTTCAAGAACTTTAAAAGTTTCTTCAAGTGCTGTCGCAAAAACCATCAAGTGTTATGATGAAACTGGCTCTCATGAGGACCGTCACAGGAAAGGAAGACCCAGAGTTACCTCTGCTGCAGAGGATAAGTTCATTAGAGTTAACTGGACCTCAGATTGCAGACAAAATAAATGCTTCACATAGTTCAAGTAACAGACACATCTCAACATCAACTGTTCAGAGGAGACTGCGTGAATCAGGCCTTCATGGTCGAATTGCTGCAGAGAAACCACTACTGAAGGACACCAATAATAAGAAGAGACTTGCTTGGGCCAAGAAACACAAGCAATGGACATTAGACTGGTGGAAATATGTCCTTTTGTCTGATTAGTGCAAATTTGAAATTTTTGGTTCCAAACGCTGTGTGTTTGTGAGACGCAGAGTAGGTGAACGGATTATCTCCACATGTGTGGTTCCCACAGTGAAGCATGGATGAGGAGGTGTGATGGTGTAGGGGTGCTTTGCTGGTGACACTGTCGGTGATGTATTTAGAAATCAAGGCACACTTATCCAGCATGGCTACCACAGCATTCTGCAGCGACACGCCATCCCATCTGGTTTGGGCTTAGTGGGACTATCATTTGTTTTTCAACAGGACAATGACCCAAAACACACCTCCAGGCTGTGTAAGGGCTATTTGACCAAGACGGAGAGTGATGGATTGCTGCATCATATGACCTGGCCTCCATAATCACCCGACCTCAACCCAATGGAGATGGTTTGGCATGAATTGGACCGCAAATCAGCCAACAAGTGCTCAGCATATGTGGGAACTCCTTCAAGACTGTTGGAAAAGCATTCCTCATGAAGCTGGTTGAGAGAATGCCAAGAGTGTGCAAAGCTGTCATCAAGGCAAAGGGTGGCTGAGGTGGGTTCTCTTTAACACTTTTTTGGTTACTACATGATTCCATATGTGTTATTTCATAGTTTTGATGTCTTCACTATTATTCTACAATGTAGAAAATAGTAAAAATAAAGAAAAACCCTTGAATGAATAGCTGTGTCCAAACTGTTGACTGGTACTGTAAGTAGTCAGATCGTTTACTCAGTACTTTGTTGAAGCACCTTTGGCAGCGATTACAGCCTCAAGTATTTTGGGTATGATGCTACAAGCTTAAAACACATGTATTTGGGGAGTTTCTCCCATTCTTCTCTGGAGATCCTCTCAAGCTCTGTCAGGTTGGATGGGGAACGTTACTGCACAGCTATTTTCAGGTCTCTCCAGAGATGTTTGATCGGGTTCATGTCCGGGCTCTGGCTGGGCCACTCGAGGACATTCAGAGACTTGTCCCAAAGCCACTCCTGCATTGTCTTGGCTATATGCTTAGGGTCGTTGTCCTGTTGGAAGGTGAACCTTCGCCCCAGTCTGAGGTCCTGAGTGCTCTGGAGCAGGTTTTCATCAAGGATCTCTCTATACTTTGCTCCATTCATCATTCCCTCAATCCTGACTAGTCTCCTAGTCCCTGCCGTTGAAAAACATCCCCACAGCATGATGCTGCCACCACCATGCTTCACCGTAGGGATGGTGCCAGGTTTCCTCCAGATGTGACGCTTGGCATTCAGGCCAAAGAGTTCAATCTTGGTTTCACCAGACCAGAGAATCTTGTTTCACATGGTCTGAGTGTTCTTTAGGTGCCTTTTGGCAAAATCCAAGTGGGCTGTAATGTGCCTTTTACTGAGGAGTGGCTTACGTCTGGCCATTCTACCATAAAGGCCTGATTGGTGGAGTGCTGCAGAGATGGTTGTCCTTCTGGAAGGTTCTCCCATCTCCACAGAGGAACTCTGGAACTCTAACAGAGTGACCATCGGGTTCTTGGTCACCATCGGGCCCTTCTCCCCCGGTTGCTCAGTTTGTCCGGGCGGCCAGCTCTAGGAAGAGTCTTGGTGGTTCTAAACTTCTTCCATTTAAGAATGATGGAGGCCACTGTGTTCTTGGGGACCTTCAATGCTGCAGACATTTTTTGGTACCCCTTTCCCAGATCTGTGCTTTGACACAATCCTGTCTCGGAGCTCTGCAGACAATTCCTTCAACCTCATGGCTTGGTTTTTGCTCTGACATGCACTGTCAACTGTGGGACCTTATATAGACAGATGTGTGCCTTTCCAAATCGTGTCCAATCAATTGAATTTACCACAGGTGGACTCCAATCAAGTTGTAGAAACATCTCAAGGATGATCAATGGAAACAGGATGCACCTGAGCTCAATTTCGAGTCTCATAGCAAAGGGTCTGAATACTTATGTAAATAAGATATTTTTTTTAATGATTTGCAAAAATTTCTTACAACCTGTTTTCGCTTCGTCATTATGGGGTATTGTGTGTAGATGAGTAAAAAAATAATTTAATCAATTTTAGATAAAGGCTGTAACATAACAAAATGTGGAAAAAGTCAACGGGTCTGAATACTTTCCGAATGCACTGTATTTTCTCCTGCCTCCTCTGCTGTTGTGAAACCTTAACTTGTCCTCTGGCCTCGGCACAGTACGATTTAATTTAAGTCTTGATTAAAGTCATTGAGTAAGCAAGCAGTCCTAGTTTCAATGGTCAAAAATAGAAATCATATTGAAATTAATATCATTCCCCTGTTCTCATCTACCCATTCTCTTAAGTTAAGCTCGATTATTTCATTTCACCTCCGCAACCTTCCTTTGATATTAGTTTTTCACTGGGGGTGAGGTGCACGTTCATTTACAGAGGAGAAAATTAGATGAGGGGATGTCTTGCTGAGAGCCATGTTTGGGAATAGATAACATGTTGCTGACTTGTTTGGACTGCTGATTAACAGTTCACAGTCATGTCACTGACAACAAGACTTCAACTCAAGTCCTCCCAGTGTTGGGAAGGCAATGACTCAACCAAACAGATGCTGGGCTCAACCAAACAGATGCTGCTCTGACTGTTGACTGAACAAATGTACAGCAAATAAAATCATGGAAGCTAGCTACTGTATCTAGCTATCGTTTTGTTATTCAGTCAGTTTGTTCTATTACAGAATAAACTGAAATGTTCTCTTGTCCTGGTCAATCAACATGTTTCCTATTTGTTCAATATACTGCAGGTTTGGAGTCAATTCCATTTAAATTCCAGTCAATTCAGAAAGTAAACCAAATTCCAATTCAAAATGTTCCTCATTGAAAAGCATTGAAGAGAATTGGAATTGGAATTTCAGTGTACTTCCTGAATTGTCTGGAATTGAAATGGAATTGACCCCAACCCTGTTATACTGCATGTATTGTTTGATTGAACACATATGGTTAAAACTAAAAGGACTGAAAGGAGCAAGCGTACTGGAAGGAAAAGCCATTGATGTGAGAGCTGCATTATGACTGCAACAGTCTCTCTTGGGTATACACAGCATATCTTGACAGTAATGGAGAATTACAGTGCCTTGCAAAAGTATTCAGACCCCTTGGATTTCTTCACATTTTATTGTGTTACAAAGTGGGATTAAAAGGGATTTAAATGTCATTTTTTGTCAATTATTTTAAAGATAAATAAAAATGTTATAACTAAAATATAGCCGTTGCATAAGTATTCAGCCCGTTTGTTTAGGCAAGCCTAAATTAGATCAGGAGTCAAATTTGGCTTAACACATCATATAATAAGTTACATGGACTGTGTGAAATAATAGGGGTTGACATGATTTTTTTAATGACTAACTCTTCCTCTGTCCCCCATACATACAACATCTGTAAGGTCCCTCAGTCAAGTATTGAATTTCAAGCACAGATTCAACTACAAAGACCAGGGAGCTTTTCGAAAGCCTCATAAAGAAGGGCAGTGATTGGTAGATGGACAACAATAACAAATCAGACGTTGAATATCTTTTTAAGCATGGTCTAGTTAATATTTGTGCTGTGGATTGTATATTAAACCACCCAGACAAATCAAAGTTACAGTTGTCCTTCTGAACTGAGCTGCAGGACAGGAAGGAAACTGCTCAGGTATGATACTATGAGGCCATTGGTGAGTTTTAAAACAGCCACAGAGTTCAATGGCTGTGATGGGGAAAAACTGAGGATGGGTTAACAACATTGTAGTGACTTCACAATAATGACCTAAATGACAGAGTGAAAAGAAGAATACAAATATACAGAATACAAATATTCCAAAACGCTAAAGTAATACTGCAAAAAAAAAAAAATGAATACACTTATGTTTGGGGTAAATCCAATACAGCACGTCACTGAGTAACTGCCTCCTTATTTTGGCTGCGTCATGTTATGGGTATGCTTGACACCAGCAAATACTAGGGAGTTTTTCAGGATAGAAAGAAACGGGATGGAGATAAGCACAGATAAAATCCTAGATTAAAACCTGGTTCAGTCTGCTTTACACCAGAGACTGGGAGAGGAATTCACCTTTCAGCGGGACAATAACCTACAACACAAGGCCAAATATACAGTGGAGTTGCTTACCAAGAAGACAGTGAATGTTCCAAGTTGGCCAAGTTACAGTTTTTACTTAAATCTGCTCGAAAATGTATGGCAAGACTTGAAAATTGCTGTCTAGCCATGATCCCCAACATCTTGACAGGGCTTGAAGAATTTTGAAAAGAATAATGGGCAAAGATTGCACAATACAGGTGTGCAAAACTCTTATAGACTTACCCAAGAAGACTCACAGCTGTTGACAAAAAATGACAATTAAATTAATTTTAAGCCCACTTTGTAACAATAAAATGTGAAGAAATCCAAGGAATCTGAATACTTTTGCAAGGCACTGTAATTGCTTCACACAAGATGGTAACTTCAGGCCTGGTAGCTAACAAAGCTATCGTCCCCTTTAACTAATCCATTGTGGTGTCAGGGCCAAGGCTTCAGCACGCTGCACATCAAAGCCCAATAGCCCGTCAGCCCATTGCTTTTCATTTTACACCACCATCAATTAGCCTCATTTAATGCAGGGAGACATTAATTGTAAAGAAAAACAGCTTGTTTACAAAGATCATACTTTTCAAGCTTCAGTCTCACTTTAAAATGCCTGCCACTGTCAGTATGCAGCTGTGTCAGAGAGTTGATCTTGTTAAAAATGGGATGCTGTTACTGAGTAGTGCTCCAACAGTGAGCGTTTCAAAGCCTTTGAGAAATAAAATAGTGCTCATTAGTGGCACTTTTGGGGAGGTGGAGGGATTTGGAAGTGTCAGCTTTCCATATGCTGTATTTTTACTGCCAGTTCAGCTCTATTTTTGTGGCCACAAGCTCCTCCAAGACCCGCACATTTTATGGCATGCATCTCTTCAAAGTGACAGACCTGAAAGCGGCTATTTCTTTGACCTGTATTTGCATGTGTTTAAAAATCACTAGCAAATCGTATTACATATGACCTTTTATTATTGTTTAAATGATTGTGCCTATTGGTGTTTTCCTTACCTCAGTTTATAAATTCATAAATAGGGAACATGGCTATTGTATGTGGCTAAAAGTAGAAACACTAACTCATTATTTTGTCATGGGGAGTGACTAATTCCACTTGGAGATCATTCTTCACTCATCGTGACTGCACCGTGCAGAGAAACGCCCTCCTACCCTGTTAAAATGAAAATTATGCCATCGAGTCAATGACCTAACATCCTCTCCTAGCTTACTTATCACTCACTCATTATATAAAAAATAATGAGAGAACCGCTAACTCTGAAGATCCATCACAAGTTCCAATCTGAGGGGGTCCGACTACAATCTCAGGTAGCTGTAGAGCAGGTGGCCATTTTCTGCAGCGGCTATTCGCTCGCTAGGTATACCATCATTAATATGATAGTTTTATTTATTTATTTTTTATTTCACCTTTATTTAACCAGGTAAACCAGTTGAGAACAAGTTCTCATTTACAACTGCGACCTGGCCAAGATAAAGCAAAGCAGTGCGATAAAAACAACAACACAGAGTTACATATGGGGTAAAACAAAACAAAGTCAAAAATACAACAGAAATACATATATATACAGTGTGTGCAAATGTAGCAAGTTATGGAGGTAAGGCAATAAATAGGCTATAGTGCAAAATAATTACAATTAGTATTAACACTGGAATGATAGATGTGCAAGAGATGATGTGCAAATAGAGATACTGGGGTACAAATGAGCAAAATAAATAACAATATAATTTTTATTTTTTTATTTTTTAATTAAATATATAGGGATGAGGTAGTTGGGCGGGATAATTTCAGATGGGCTGTGTACAGGTGCAGTGATCGGTAAGGTGCTCTGACAACTGATGCTTAAAGTTAGTGAGGGAGATAAGTGTCTCCAGCTTCAGAGATTTTTGCAATTTGTTCCAGTCATTGGCAGCAGAGAACTGGAAGGAATGGCGGCCAAAGGAGGTGTTGGCTTTGGGGATGACCAGTGAGATATACCTGCTGGAGCGCAGACTACGGGTGGGTGTTGCTATGGTGACCAATGAGCTAAGATAAGGCAGGGATTTGCCTAGCAGTGATTTATAGATGGCCTGGAGCCAGTGGGTTTGGCGACGAATATGTAATGAGGACCAGCCAACAAGAGCGTACAGGTCACAGTGGTGGGTAGTATATGGGGCTTTGGAGACAAAACGGATGGCACTGTGATAGACTACATCCAATTTGCTGAGTAGAGTGTTGGAGGCTATTTTGTAAATGACATCGCCGAAGTCAAGGATCGGTAGGATAGTCAGTTTTACGAGGGCATGTTTGGCAGCATGAGTGAAGGAGGCTTTGTTGCGAAATAGGAAACCGATTCTAGATTTAACTTTGGATTGGAGATTCTTAATGTGAGTCTGGAAGGAGAGTTTACAGTCTAACCAGACACCTAGATATTTGTAGTTGTCCACATACTCTAGGTCAGACCCGTCGAGAGTAGTGATTCTAGTCGGGTGGGCGGGTGCAAGCAGCGTTCGGTTGAAGAGCATGCATTTAGTTTTACTAGTGTTTAAGAGCAGTTGGAGGCTACTGAGGGAGTGTTGTATGGCATTGAAGCTCGTTTGGAGGTTTGTTAACACAGTGTCCAATGAAGGGCCAGATGTACACAAAATGGTGTCGTCTGCGTAGAGGTGGATCTGAGAGTCACCAGCAGCAAGAGCGACGTCATTGATATACACAGAGAAAAGAGTCGGCCCAAGAATTGAACCCTGTGGCACCCCCATAGAGACTGCCATAGGTCCAGACAACAGGCCCTCCGATTTAACACATTGAACTCTATCTGAGAAGTAGTTGGTGAACCAGGCAAGGCAGTCATTTGAGAAACCAAGGCTATTTAGTCTGCCAATAAGAATGCGGTGGTTGACAGAGTCGAAAGCCTTGGCCAGGTCAATGAAAACGGCTGCACAGTACTGTCTATTATCGATCGCGGTTATAATATCGTTTAGGCCCTTGAGCGTGGCTGAAGTGCACCCATGACCAGCTCGGAAACCGGATTGCATAGCGGAGAAGGTACGGTGGGATTCGAAATGGTCGGTGATCTGTTTGTTGACTTGGCTTTCAAAAACTTTTGAAAGGCAGGGCAGGATGGATATGGGTCTGTAACAGTTTGGATCTAGAGTGTCACCCCCTTTGAAGAGGAGGATGACCGCAGCAGCTTTCCAATCTCTGGGGATCTCAGACGTTACAAAAGAGAGGTTGAACAGGCTAGTAATAGGGGTTGCGACAATTTCGGCGGCTAGTTTTAGAAAGAAAGGGTCCAGATTGTCTAACCCAGATGATTTGTAGGGGTCCAGACTTTGCAGCTCTTTCAGAACATCAGCTGTCTGGATTTGTGTGAAGGAGAAGCGGAGGGGGCATGGGCAAGTTGCAGCGGAGGGTGCAGAGCTGGTGGCCGGGGTAGTGGTAGCCAGGTGGAAAGCATGGCCAGCCGTAGCAAAATGCTTGTTGAAATTCTCGATTATTGTAGATTTATCGGTGGTGATAGTGTTTCCTAGCCTCAGTGCAGTGGGCTGCTGGGAGGAAGTGCTCTTATTTTCCATGGACTTTACAGTGTCCCAAAACTTTTTGGAGTTAGTGCTACAAAATGCACATTTCTGTTTGAAAAAGTTAGCATATGCTTTCCTAACTGCTTGTGTATATTGGTTCCTAACTTCCCTGAAAAGTTGCATATCGCGGGGGCTATTTGATGCTAATGCAGTACGCCACAGGATGTTTTTGTGCTGGTCAAGGGCAGTCAAGTCTGAGGAGAACCAGGGGCTATATCTGTTCTTAGTTCTGTATTTTTTTGAATGGGGCATGTTTATTTAAGATTGAGAGGAAATTACTTTTAAAGAACAACCAGGCATCCTCTACTGACGGAATGAGATGTATATCCATCCAGGATACCTGGGCCAGGTCAATTAGGAAGGCCTGCTCGCTGATGTGTTTTTGGGAGCGTTTGACAGTGATGAGGGGTGGTCGTCTGACCGCGGACCCGTTACGGACGCAGGCAATAAGGCAGTGATAGCTGAGATCCTGGTTGAAGACAGCGGAGGTGTATTTAGAGGGTAAGTTAGTCAGGATGATATCTATGAGGGTACCCATGTTTACGGATTTAGGGTTGTACCTGGTAGGTTCGTTGATAATTTGTGTGAGATTGAGGGCATCTAGTTTAGATTGTAGGATGGCCGGGGTGTTAAGCATATCCCAATTTAGGTCACCAAGCAGTACGAACTCTGAGGATAGATGGGGGGCAATCAATTCACATATGGTGTCCAGGGCACAGCTGGGGGCTGAGGGGGGTCTGTAGCAAGCGGCAACAGTGAGAGATTTATTTCTGGAAAGGTGGATTTTTAGAAGTATAAGCTCAAACTGTTTGGGCACAGACCTGGATAGTGTTATAGAGCTCTGCAGGCTATCTCTACAGTAGATTGCAACTCCACCACCTTTGGCAGTTCTATCTAGACGGAAAATGTTATAGTTGGGGATGAAAATTTCAGAATTTTTGGTGGCCTTCCTAAGCCAGGATTCAGACACTGCTAGAACATCAGGGTTGGCAGAGTGTGCTAACGCAGTGAATAACTCAAACTTAGGAAGGAGGCTTCTGATATTTACGTGCAGATAACCAAGACTTTTACGGTTACAGAAGTCAACAAATGATAGCTCCTTGGGAGTAGGAGTGATACTGGGGGCTGCAGGGCCTGGGTTAGCCTCTACATCACCAGAGGAACAGAGGAGGACTAGAATAAGGATACGACTAAAGGCTTTAAGAACTGGTCTTCTAGTGCGTTGGGTACATAGAATAAAGGGGGCAGTTCTCCGGGCGTTGTAGAAAAGATTCAGGGCATTATGTACAGAAAAGGATATGGAAGGATGTGAGTACAGTTCAGGTAACCCTAAGCGTTGGGTAACAATGAAAGAGATAGCGTCACTGGAGGCACCGATTGAGCCGGTCTCGGCGTGTATGGGGGGTGGAACAAAGGAACTATTTGAGGCAGTTTGAGAGGGACTAGGGGTTCTACAGTGAAATTGTATAATAAGAACTAACCCAAACAGCAATAGGCAAGGCATAATTGACATGGGAGAGAGGCATAAAGCAGTCACAGGTGTTATTAGAGAGAGCTAAGACAACAACTGGTAATAGCGATAACGTTTGGGCTAAGGCTAAACAGAATAAACTGGACAGGGTACCGTGTAAAGGAACAGTCCAGCAGGCATCAGCTGTGCAGCTGAGTGATCATAAGGTCCAGTGAACAGCAATATGTGAGTCCGAGAGCAGTTCAAATTGGTGCTTCAGCACAGCTAGCAGGGAGCACAGTTGTAGTTTGCGTGTGCTAGCGGGCCGGGGCTGGCAGATGGATCTTCGTGGTCGTCGCAACGGGAAGCCTGTTGAAACCACATCAGACGATTTCGTCGGCAAACCAGTCGTGTTGGATCGGCGGGGCTCAGTGTCAACACTAGGAGGTCCCGTCCGGTTGACAGAGAGGTAGATAGCCGGGAGATGGGCCTGAGGCTAGCTCAAGGCTAACTGGTGCTTGCTATAGGGCAATGGTAATTAGCCAACAACAGGTTGCAGCTAGCTAGCTGGTTGCGATGATCCGGCGCTAGGGTCCAGTGATTCCGGCAGAAAGTCCAATAAGCTCTGGGTCGATAGCACGCTGTGCAGACTGGCCGACGAATTGTCCAGGCTAGAGCTAGAGCTGGCTGGTGGATAGTGTAGGCCACGGACAATGGTGAAGACGCTAACGGTGACTAATAGCAAGTAGCCATTCAGTTGCAGCTACACTAGTTTCAGCTTAAGGTTCTTGATGAAAGTTATAAAGAAATAATAGAATCCTTTCCACGTTGGGTGAGGCGGGTTGCAGGAAAGTATATTTAGTTAAAGAATGAAAAGTAAAAATTGAGAAATATATACAAAATAGACAAAAAAAACAAGAAACGGGATATTTACACAAGGACAATGAATAAAAGCGACCGCACTGCTACGCCATCTTGGATGCACAGTGGGCTGAGCCACTGAAAAGCTCTGAGCAGCCTTGAAGAAAATCCAATTATGATCTTTGATTCCTCTAAAGAAACAGATTACCTATCTGTCTAATGACATTTTCCTTCCCATTCATGGCCTCTAAATTAGATGAGACTATGTGAGTGTTCCAAATGGACGAGGGATGATGGCCATCAATTCCTCACTCCTTACAAGTCTATTAAATGGACAGCTCTCATCATAAATAGCAGTGGTTGCATGACATAGCCTCTCTGAGCTCAGCTTTTACTCAGACACTTTATAGCCCAGAGCATGGGTGAAACTGTGTTTTCTCTCACTTCGGTTTACACTGCAGTGAATTGAGAGAAGTCAGAGGGAAGGGTAGCCAGTGAGTGACAACAACCGGGCCCATATTCAAGTTTACCTGATAGGGCAGAGACTGAGAGTCTCGTGTGAGCCTCCACAGCCACATCTAAAACTCGGCTAACAGTGGAGAGCGTTTCTAAACCTCATCTAAAACTAGGCTAACAGTGGAGAGAGTTTATAAACCTCATTTAATACTCGGCTAACAGTGGAGAGAGTTTCTAAACCTCATCTAAAACTCAGCTAACAGTGGAGAGAGTTTCTAGACCTCATCTGAAACTAGGCTAACAGTGGAGAGCGTTTCTAAACCTCATCTAAAACTAGGCTAACAGTGGAGAGCGTTTCTAAACCTCATCTAAAACTAGGCTAACAGTGGAGAGAGTTTCTAAACCTCATTTAAAACTCGGCTAACAGTGGAGAGAGTTTCTAAACCTCATCTAAAACTCAGCTAACAGTGGAGAGAGTTTCTAAACCTCATCTAAAACTAGGCTAACAGTGGAGAGAGTTTCTAGACCTCATCTGAAACTAGGCTAACAGTGGAGAGAGTTTCTAGACCTCATCTGAAACTAGGCTACTCCTTCTACAATCATACATACTACATTTTAGCAACTTACAAACCTATGGGTTTATGCACTTTATTTAAAATACATAAAAGCAGCAAAAATCCCCCCCATTCATATTCTCAGTGATTTTCAGTCATGGCCCTTGGTGTTGCTGCAGGAGGGTGCTGACAGATGGAATGGAACCGTACTCCAGGCACTACACGTGAAGGTGTAGCTAGCACCTGCACTACTAAACCATGCTAAAGCTCTAATAATGCCTCCGAAGCACTGGCACTGCGGATGGCACATTGGCACTGGGGTCTAGCTCCAGCTGCCAACCATTAGAACTCACACACCTGAGGGTAAGTGAGCACTATCTCACAGGCCCAAAAGCAGAGAGACTAGCTTAGTCTAAATGTGTTGTTGTTGTTGTTGCTGTTAATACTGGGTATGCACTATGCACTAGGTATTATAGAGCCCATTCTAGTACGTTTCTTTTTTTGTTATTAGTGTGAATGACTCTGCAATTAATCTCATAAAGTAAAAAGCATAGCAAGCTATGCCATTAAGGTTCTCCTGATGGGGTTGCGGGTAGCCGACATTGGATCAATGCATTAAGTTGCATAACAAGTATAGTTAGACATCCAATTACACATTTTCACTTGATTTGAAGATGGTATTCAAAAACCAAGGGCCCTATTTGAACCTATCATCATTTGAAGAGAAATCGACAAAATGCCAGAATGATTGGGATTTAGTCAAAACTTGGCACAAAGGGCATCGTTGACTCTCTTTTCTCCCTTTCTCCTGAATGATAAGAACGTTCATTAGAATTCCACAACATGCACAGCCGGGTAGTTAACATGTCTCCAAGGTTAACATTTTTTGTGCAAGACTGAGGGATTCAGAGAAGTGGTCCTTTGAAGTTTCTTGTTGGAGTCAGAAGGGAGGCTGCCAGGCCGTTGAAGACTGTCTGCGATATTGACATTAAAACTCAACACATAGAATGATGCCAATTGAATTTTCATAGTGTTCCCTTTGGGAAGCCTGAGAGCTGGACATGTAGGTGTGAGATGAATAATGAAAGCTTTACTCATTTTTTATTGAATGTGGAACTTCTCCTTTGTTGCTCCCCGAAGCTCCGCAGCAGCTGTGCGCACGTAACACACGTATAGAGAGCAATAGTAATGGCGTATTTTTGTAGGCACTAACTCTGGTTTTTAGGACTACAAGCAGGCAAACTCTATAGGAGTCAGAAGAATGAGTCAAGTTCCCTTGTGCGCTACGCAGGAAATCTGGTGTGAACATTAAATGATATAGCCTGAATAGCCTTCCTATATGGATCACTGCTAGCTTTCACTAGCCTGTTTGTCATCACCATAATAAGTCTGTAACATTTTCCAAAGGGAAGCATCTCAGGCTGTAGAGAAGAGGTGGTATACACTCCATATGAACTATTATCATGAGATTGATATGCTTCCAAGCACAGTATATTAGGCTGGTTGCCTTTGATCCCCTCCTGCCTCGTAAATGGCCGTTTTAAAGATGGGCTTGTGCCTCTGCCTTTAAACAAAGATACTCGGACGACTTTGATAAAACATCAATCATGTTTCATTTGGTGCTGTCAGCAGCACCTGGCTTCTTGTGGTACCCTGTGCCACCCCATCCCTCCAACCTGAGTCATGTGATGGGGCAGCCACAGCTCCTGTCCACCCCTGAATCACCCAGCTCCACTCCCAAAAGGTTAATAACCTGCTGGAAAGTCAAGGGCATCTGTTTGAGTGTTGTCACAGGCCTTAGTGCTGCGGGAAGCAAAAATGGGAGAAAAACTGCCAGGATAAAGTATTGGATTTTGATTTAAGTAAACCAAGGTGGTCACCTATTTCAACCCCAGGAGGGGTGGAGGGGTGAGATATGAAGACGGTGGGATTGAGGTGTTAACTGTTGGGTTAACAGGGTCACTATAGGTCAAGGGACAAGTTAATTTTATGTGTTGGGAGTTTGAAGACCACTGTGTGTGGTTTATTGGATCGTTCTCTTCACCAATGGGGAGGAACAATCATTATTACTGCTCATTATTCAAATAAATATTATGCACAAGTTGTACCTGAACCTAAAAGCTAAACAGACACTTGCATGACCTAACTGTTTACAGTATCCTTATTTCTGCCACGTTCTATTTGACCAACCTGTCTTTGATTTCAAGCACAATGGAGGAGGGTGCGTCCATTCCAGAGCTGGCAACGTTTGTGGATTAAACTAATGACCCGGTCCAAAAGAAGGCTTCCCCCAGCTCTTTAATCATCTGAGATGGTAGGACTCCACCTGCACTTTACTGTACAGGCACTGGGGATGTGGTAATTATACGATTACAGCCACGATCACCCATGTTAACTCACTTAGAAATAGGTCAGTACAATTAATTTACATTTTCAACCACTAGAACTGAAAAGAAATGTATGCACCAGGAAAATTTGATTTTGCAGGCACAGATGCACGCAAGCACATGCACGTACATACACGGATGTGCACACACACACACACACACACACACACACACACACACACACACACACACACACACACACAAACACACACATTCAGCCTCATAATCTTAGATTTTCATCCAAAACGTTGCTAAGATGTTTGTAGTCTTTGGAATTATATTTCCGCCAGAAACAAAGCACACGTCTTTCCCTGACACAGCTGTCAACAAATTTGTATCTATCATGAGAGAGTATTTGTGATCTAACAGCATTCAACTCATTTCTCGTCATTCAAAGCTTACAGTACAAAGCCTTACTTCACAAGCCATGGTAGACATTGCATTTTAATATTCAAACATTACTGTCAAAGAGTCAAAATGAAGTTAATCCAATTTTAACTCTTGAAATCTGGTTTTATCACAACAACAAAATATTCAGGATTTTGTCTCAATAGACATTTCAGAAATAGCATAGGCGTACAGATGTAGCATTTGAATTTGAGCCAGTTTGCTACAGCAGGAACATAATCCTGCAGCAACAGGAAATGTGAAATATGTGAAAAAATGTCCTGCAACAGGATGAAGATCCTACATCTGTATGAATACTAGGGGTGCACATTGATGTGGCAACACCTGCCTTTTAAATGAATGAATAACAGTAAGCATCAATAACAGTAAGCATACAGTTCACCTGATTATACACAGTCATTAGTGTCTGTCATCATAATACATGTTCATATTATATTATACAGTATCCAGTGTGAGATGGTTGGGGACCAAAATCCAACAGAAACTATAGTGTGGGATCATAAGGCGAGTTGTATGTCTTTCTGTGACAATAAAAAATGTATTAACCTTTATTTAAACAGGGAGTCACATTGAGATAAAACTATTTTACAAGAGAGTCCTGTATACGTTCACAAATAAAACCCAATACATAAATAAAAACACAACAGCCCTACATATACATTACATAATTACAATGATCAATTAAGAGCACATTTCACAGATGGGGGACAGCACACAATCCATCACACTGTTCAAATGGTCTATCAAGAGATTACTTGATAAATTGGGTACTTGCCTATTCCAGTTAACATGCTAATAAGTCGGCTCTTAACGACCCATGTCTTCCACAAAACCCTGGCCACAGACTGCTCACCCGCTTTTGGGTACGAGTAACGCATTGTAACGGAAATGAGAAATTGAGCCATAGGCTACAGTATCATCTGTATAGGGAACAAAAGGTTTTTGTCTTTTATACAAGTAACGCAATTTTTGTCTGATGAACTGTTTGTATCGCTGTTTGATAGACACCCTTCACCTATTTCAATTAATTTGGCTTATTTGTCTCTGATAATGTGATACTTTTGCTACCCGATACTGTAGTACAACCAAATGTCAATCTGTGAATCGATTCTCTACTCATGCCTATCTGAGTGTATTTGAGTCTACAGTTCCATTCCAGGTGGTAGATCTGGGGGAGATTCCTGGGTGCCCTGTACTTTTCACATTAACCACAGTGTGTGAAGCTGAAATGTGGACATGGGGTAAATTGCATCAGATACTATCATCAATCTCTATCTAGGAGCACATTTTATAAACTGACCACGAGTGTGGGCTCGAGGCTGGGGCTGGAGTATAGCAGCAGCCCCTCACTCAGACAGGTCCCCTTGAGAAAAGCTTGTCTGTGTGACAGTCCATGAAAAGGCATCTCTATACTTTATCTCAGTACCAATGATTCCAGTGTGTTCGACAGTCAGTTCAATTGCCTTACAAAATAGTTATGGTTAAAATAGCAAGGAATTTGTTGATGTAGAGATTAACATGAACTACTGGGGGTGTTGGAGATTCTAATGAAGATTACACACCTGGTTAACACGGTGGTTGTTTACCTGTTTGACCGAGACCACAAGCCATTGACAGTGCAGCCACTAAAAATGGTAGAGTTCATGAATTGACTGCACTATATCAAATCTTCTGTGGAACAGTATTGGTCTTGTGGCATGTCATTTTAGGGGTAAGTAAAAACAAATATGTAACATCAGGAAACTGTCACACAGAAGAACAGTATAAAACTATTTTGGATAGTAACTGATATGTACATTTTCAGATGTTTGATACGAACATGCAGTCCTGCATCGACATTTAGCAATTTGGGATGAGTGGCTAAAGCCTAAAGCCAGCGACAATCACACACCCGGGCAGACTACAGTCATAGTTTCCATCCCTGGGATGTGTCACATTTCAACAGCTGCTGTCTGCTACACTGTGATACCTTCAAAGGATCAATATTCAATTCAGCCTGCATTGCCTTTTACATGATAACCACCGTCCACACTGAATTACTCCTCCTAAAATCTGTCACACATCCATAGCCTTTGTCAGTGTCGACCAAGGCCCCAGGGTTCCGGTCTAGAAGCACGCTTTCCACTTAGCTCAGAGGACATTTTCGGTACTGCAGTTCAGTTGAAGCCAAAAAAAGGCAATTACCTTAGAAAGCCTAATAGAGAAATCTAATTAGAAAATTCCTAAAAAGACACTTTCATCATCATCTTTGTGCTAAAAACACCCATTGAATTATTCAAGTAATTGTCTTAGAGGCCTTTTTTTCTTCTTCAATCATCCAATGTATGTCATGTTTTTGGCACCCCCGTGCGCACTGAGTGCTAGTGTGCAGGTGTTATCGGCGCTGTAAAGCAGATGGCAACAACCACGAAACAGCTTATGCGAACGTGAGTACATTACGTTGAAAACAACGGTCAGCCATCTTGAAAGCTGTATATACTGTACAGTGCCTTCGGAAAGTATTCAGACCGCTTGACTTTTTCCACATTTTGTTACGTTACAACCTTATTAAAAAATTCATTAAATAAATACAAATCCACAGCAATCTACACACCATACCCCATAATGACAAAGCGAAAACAGGTTATTATACATTTTTGAAAATGTCTTAAAAATAGAAAACTGAAATATCTTATTTACATAAGTATTGAAAGCCTTTGCTATGATACTCTAAATTGAGCTTAGGTGCATCCTGTTTCCACTGATCTACAACTTAGTTGGAGTCCACCTGTGGTAAATTCAATTGATTAGACATGATTTGGAAAGGCACATACCTGTCTATATAAGGTCCCACAGTTGACAGTGCATGTCAGAGCAAAAACCAAGCCTTGAGGTCGAAGGAATTGTCCGTAGAGCTCCGAGACAGGATTGTGTCGAGGCACAGATCTGTGGAAGGGTACCAAAAAATGTCTGCAGCGTTGAAGGTCCCCAAGAACAGAGTGCCCTCCATCATTCTTAAATGGAAGAAGTTTGGAACCACCAAGCCGCCCGGCCAAACTGAGCAATCGGGGGAGAAGGGTCTTGGTCAGGGAGGTGACCAAGAACCCGATGGTCAGTCTGACAGAGCTCTAGAGTTCCTCTGTGGAGATGGGAGAACCTTCCAGAAGGACAACCCTCTCTGCAGCACTCCACCAATAAGGCCTTTATGGTAGAGTGGCCAGACGGAAGCCACTTCTCAGTAAAAGGCACATGACAGCCCGCTTGGAGTTCGTCAAAAGGCACCTAAACACTCTCAGACCATGAGGAACAAGATTCTCTGGTCTGATGAAACCAAGATTGAACTCTTTGGCCTGAATGCCAAGCGTCACGTCTGGAGGAAACCTGGCACCATCCCTGCGGTGAAGCATGGTGGTGGCAGCATCATGCTGTGGGGATGTTTTCCAGTGGCAGGGACTGGGAGACTAGTCAGGATCGAGGCAAAGATGAACGGAGCAAAGTACAGAGAGATCCTTGATGAAAACCTGCTCCAGAGCGCTCACGACCTCTGACTGGGGCGAAGGTTCACCTTCCAACAGGACAACGACCCTAAGCACACAGCCAAGACAACGCAGGAGCAGCTTCGGGACAAGTCTCTGAATGTCCTTGAGTGGCCCAGCCAGAGCCCGGACTTTAACCCAATAAAACATCTCTGGAGAGTCCTGAAAATAGCTGTGGAGCAACGCTCCCCATCCAACCTGACAGAACTTGAGAGGACCTGCAGAGAAGAATGGGAGAAACTCCCCAAATACAGGTGTGCCAAGCTTGTAGCGTCATACCCAAGAAGACTCGATGCTGTAATCGCTGCCAAAGGTGCTTCAACAAAGTACTGAGTAAAGGGTCTGAATACTTATGTAAATGTGATATTTCATTTTTTATTTTTTATTTTTTATTAACAAAAATGTCTAAAAATCTGTTTTTGCTTCGTCATTATGGGGTATTGTGTGCAGATTGATGAGGGAAAAAAACAATTTTATCAATTTTAGAATAAAGCTGTAACGTAACAAAATGTGGAAAAAGTCATGGGGTCTGAATACTTTCCAAAGGCACTTTTACATACGTCAGTGGTGTCGACCCTCTGTAATGAGTATCTTTATGATAGCTCCTCCCTCCACCGCCTAAAAGTCACATGGCAGGAGAGTAATAGACTACGGACGAACCTGCAGCTGTCCCTATCTGTCAGGTGTCTCATTAAAACATCATGCATAGGACTAAAGCAATTTCTACATCAACAGGCTATAGAGATCCCTTACTAACACACCGGGACTGTCTCTCGTAATAACTTACATTTACATTTTAGTCATTTAGCAGACGCTCTTATCCAGAGCTACTTACAGTTAGTGAGTGCATACATTTTTCATACTGGTCCCCCGTGGGAATCGAACCCACAACCCTGGTATTGCAAGCGCCATGCTCTACCAACTGAGCAACTGAACTTCCTCCTTATCCAGTTGAATAGGGGATTTCTTGAATTATTTTAAAATGTCTATCAAATAGAACTTAACAAATATCCCCAACCGTCTACAATGCCATCCATCCAATAAATAATTCACTGTAATGGTTCTTACAGAGAAAAACACACAGCTTGTACAAGGCATGTCAGTTAAACAGTTGCAGCAGGGAAACGTTTTCTGTTCCAGAACCATTTCCAGCAGGACAACATGTGTTGTACCACCACACAGGTGGGGCTTACTCTGACACAGGATACAACATTATCATTTATTAACACAGACTTTCAAGTCTTGACTTTAGACAAGCAGGGAGTCCGGAGAGCAGTCGCCTAAATGATGACGTTTTAGAATTGTGATTAATATGGAACATCTGGCACGTAAAGGAACACCATATAAATGATCTTACCATTTGATCAGTGGAATAGTAAAATGCGTTTCTTTTATCAGGCATTTATTGGCTTTTGAAGATGATAAGTAGACATGTAATTAGCCTGAGATAATTGTATGAGGAGAACCCCAGTAGGTTGACTGATTGAACCCAGATGTAATCACCTGGTAATTGTTGTGATGGGAGAACATTAATATACCGTAGCTCAGGAAAGGAGTGCAAATACATCAATACATCTCTTGAGTTGCACCAGCTATGTTCATCTTCTGCTCCAGATCCGAGAGAGAAATTACAGTCTCATTTCTGACAATCACTGTTTCATCACATTGATTTATCACTGCTGTACGATACACATGCAGCCGTTCAAGTCAATCTTGCAAGGAGTTAATTGTCACACATTAGCTTAAATTAAGCTTTATATAGCGGTACATTTCGGAAGCTCTCTCACAAGTCTTCTTAACATTCATCCATATCTTCCCTTGCAGTCATTGTACGATGTGTTCTGCAGTAGCAAACAGTGCATAGACTACTGTAGCATACCAAACAATTTCCGCTCCTCAGTGAATCATCAATCAACTTTCGATTCTTTTCTTTTTGCCAGGACCCGGGTTTGAAAGCGTTCTTGTTTGCAACAGCTGTGATTAATGGTACAGATAGCTACATAGACACAGTATGTTTATGGAACGATGAAAGTCCTTTACAAGTAAGAGCATATGAAAAAGAAGAAAATGCATTGTGAGTACAAAAGCCTTTTGACCTTGCTATTATGGGTTAAATACACTAAATCCATACACTATATATTGTTTAAAGTTGTCATTATTGGTGAATGTTAGTTTATAGCCTCACATATGGTTGGAAGTCACTTTTTTGAATCTCTGGTAGTACCAGCCATGATTATGGGACCTTGACTTGGATGATGCTGAATGCATTCATGTTTCAAAAGGGCCTTACTTTCTTTGCTGTATGACTTTAACATTTAATGTTACAGCATTTAAGGCTTCATTTTTTAAATTGATTTTTTTTAGACAATATCCTATTTCCTACAAGAATCTGATATTTCTGGGAAATGCTGAGAATCTCCATCAAAGATGATTTCATCAAAGATTATTTCATCTAGGTACAACAATAAAAGTGCTCTAGAGACTTATACGGCTACAGACTTGTATACAGTAACCCAATTTAAACAGGATTACTCTGTCCCTGGGGATCATTTTCCCATCCTGGATGATCGTAGACGGCTGCAGTTCCTCGTTTAGCCTGTCAAATTCCCTTTCCCCCCAGAGGCACTTCCCACTGGGCACACCACGTCATTTCAACGTGGAAAGTAGGGTAATATTTGGTCGAGACGCTGATCAATAAGATTACAACCTATATTCACCCACTCAAAAAGACAGCCAAAAGTTAGTTGAATTTCCAATGTGTTATCACTATGCTTTCAACCATCGAAAAGCACAACCAAATTCCAATGGAATAACAATGTCAGATTTTTGGTTTAGTTCACACCCAAATGTCTATCACTGTGCTTTCAACCATTTAAAGTGGCAATCAGCAGTTGGAACAATATCAAAGCGTGCCCCCGCCCCTGTTTCTGTAAAAGCTGAGAGATGGGGCTGGATAATTCTAACCACTCTCAAATTCATAGACAGAGCTATGGATGCAAGGACTGGCCAAACATAATATAAAAATTATAGTTTTAAGGCTATATAGTGTTTGTTTACATTTACTTTGTTTAGAAATATTGTAGTGTTATGGGGTACGACAGTTGAACTAAACTCATGAGGCATTTATAAGTTAAATTCTTCAAGAATCAATGAGTATTATTTCAGCCACACCCATTGCTGACAGGTGTATAAAATCGAGCACACAGCCATGCAATCTCCATAGACAAACATTGGCAGTAGAATGGTAAGCTCAGTGACATTCAACGTGGCACCGTTATAGGATGCTACAGCTCTTCAAATGTCTGCCCTGGTAGAGCTGCCCCGGTCAACTGTAAATGCTATTATTGTGAAGTGGAAACTTCTAGGAGCTCAGCCGCAAAGTGGTAGGCCACACAGCTCACTGAACGGGACCACCGAGTGCTGAAGCGCGTAGTGTGTAAAAATCGGCTGTCCTCAGTTGCAAACTGAGTTCCAAACTGCCTCTGGAAACAACATCAGCACAAGAACGGTTAGTCAGGGAGCTTCATGAAATGGGTTGACATTGCCGAGCAGCCGCACACAAGCCTAAGATCACCATGCACAATGCCAAGCGTCGGCTGGAGTGGTGTAAAGCTCGCCACCATAGGACTCTGGAGCAGTGGAAACGCGTTCTCTGGAGTGATAAATCACGCTTCACCATCTGGGTTTGGTGGATGACAGGAGAACGCTATCATTATACCCTGATGAAGACAGCTTGTCTGTCGAAACGTTGGTTATTAGGTTCTTAAATTATTGCATCTGAGCTCCTAGAGTGTGCGGCTCTCCTTTTCTTAGCCAGCACCTCGCCTAAATAGGTGTGCATTTCTTTCGCCTCTATAGGAGAACGCTACCTGCCCGAATGCATAGGGCCAATTGTAAAGTTTGGTGGAGGAGGAATAATGGTCAGGGGCTGTTATTAATGGCTCGGGCTAGGCCCCTTAGTTCCAGTGAAGGGAAATCTTAACGCTACAGCATACAATGACATTCTAGAAGATTCTCTGCTTCCAACTTTGTGGCAACAGTTTGGGGATGGCCCTTTCCTGTTTCAGCATGACAATGCCCCCGTGCACAAAGCGAGGTCCATACAGAAATGGTTTGTCGAGATAGGTGTGGAAGAACTTGACTGGCCTGCACAGAGCCCTGACCTCAACCCCATCGAACACCTTTGGGATGAATTGGAATCAATGCCGTTCTAGATTTTGCACAGATATCCACAGACCTGCGACGACCTACTGTGCCTTGCAAAAGTATTCATCCCCCTTGGCGTTTTTCCTATTTTGTTGCATTACAACCTGTAATTTAAATTGATTTTTATTTGGATTTCATGTAATGGACATACACAAAATAGTCCAAATTGGTGAAGTGAAATGAAAAAAATCATTCTAAAAAATTAATAACGGGAAAGTGGTGCGTGCATATGTATTCACCCCATTTTCTATGAAGCCTCTAAATAAGATCTGGTGCAATCAATTACATTCAGAAGTCACATAATTAGTTAAATAAAGTCCACCTGTGTGCAATCTATGTGTCACATGATCTGTCACATGATCTTAGTATACGTACACCTGTTCTGAAATGCCCCAGAGTCTGCAACACCACTAAGCAAGGGGCACCACCAAGCAAGCAGCACCATGAAGACCAAGGAGCTCTCCAAACAGGTCAGGGACAAAGTTGTGGAGAAGTACAGATCAGGGTTGGGTTATTTAAAAAAATCTGAAATGTTGAACATCCCACGGAGCACCATTAAATCCATTATAAAAAAATGGAAAGAATATGGCACCACAACAAACCTGCCAATAGAGGGCCACCCACCAAAACTCACAGACCAGGCAAGGAGGGCATTTATCAGAGAGGCAACAAAGAGACCAAAGATAACCCTGAAGGAGCTGCAAAGCTCCACACCGGAGATTGGAGTATCTGTCCATAGGACCACTTTAAGCCATACACTCCACAGAGCTGGGCTTTACAGAAAAGTGGCCAGAAAAAAGCAATTGCTTAGAGAAAAAAATAAGCGAACACGTTTGGTGTTCGCCAAAAGGCACGAGGGAGACTCCCCAAACATATGGAAGAAGGTACTCTGGTCAGATGAGACTAAAATTGAGCTTTTTGGCCATCAAGGAAAACGCTATGTCTGGCGCAAACCCAACACCTCTCATCACCCCGAGAACACCATCCCCACAGTGAAGCATGGTGGTGGCAGCATCATGCTGTGGGGATGTTTTTCATCGGCAGGGACTGGGAAACTGGTCAGAATTGAAGGAATACAGGGATATTCTTGAGGGAAACCTGTTTCAGTCTTCCAGAGATTTGAGACTGGGACGGAGGGTCACCTTCCAGCAGGGCAATGACCCTAAGCATACCGCTAAAGCAACACTCGAGTGGTTGAAGGGGAAACATTTAAAATGTCTTGGAATGGCCTAGTCAAAGCCCAGACCTCAAACCAATTGAGAATCTTGAAGGAGCTGGAGCAGTTTTGCCTTGAAGAATGGGCAAAAATCCCAGTGGCTAGATGTGCCAAACTTATAGAGGCATACCCCAAGAGACTTGCAGCTGTAATTGCTGACAAAGGTAGCTCTACAAAGTATTGACTTTGGGGGGGTGAATAGTTATGCACGCTCACGTTTTTTTTGTCTTATTTCTTGTTTGTTTCACAAAAAAAAATATATTTTGCATCTTCAAAGTGGTAGGCATGTTGTGTAAATCAAATGATACAAACCCCCCAAAAATCCATTTTAATTCCAGGTTGTAAGGCAACAAAATAGGAAAAATGCGAAAGGGGGTGAATACTTTCGCAAGCCACTGTATGCATGATTTCTTGAAAATGCATGCTTTATGTGATTACATAAGAAGAAATGTATAGTTACAGTAACCTCAAAATATGGCCATGGATGTGTTACTCATTTTAAGGTTGAATGTTACATTAGTTTGTAACATGACCTTAACTTTAGGCTATTTACTGTACTACAAAAGTAATATTAAATTGTGTTTTGTTGACAACATATCCAATATATCAACATTTAAAGAAGATGTATCTACTGCTTGGATAGTTCCATCTGAGCCACTTGCTTTATCCCATTCTTTAACTTTAATATATATATTTTTTCAACAAGTTAACAGGCTATTTATTGTATTTCAAAAGTGATATTGAATTGTGTTTGGTTGTCAACTCAACAAAAAATCAACATTGGAATGAGATTTATTTTCTGCTTGGATAGTTCCATCTGTGCCACTGACCTAGTCTGGCTTTAATTCCAGTTTGTCTACAAATAAATAATTGATATGTTGGATACACGTCACCATCTCAAAACTGGAATTAAAGCGAGATTAAAATACTATTCACTATCACTAAATATCATGACATTTAAGATCAACCAGAGCTTGAAACCTTAGGCCTGTATTGTCAATTTTTTGTTGAATTCTTGTTTGAATTGAAACAATAGCTGTTGATGACTTTGCAAATGCTAAATAGGCCTAAATAGCATTATTGATGATATACTCCTGAGTGGCGCAGTGGTCCACTAGAGATCCTGGTTCGAATCCAGGCTCTGTCGCAGCCGGCCACGACCGGGAGACTCATGGGCGGTGCACAATTGGCCCAGCGTCGTCCAGTGTAGGGGAGGGAATGGCCGGCAGGGATGTAGCTCAGTTGATAGAGCATGGCGTTTGCAATGCCGGGGTTGTGGGTTCGATTCCCACAGGGGGCCAGTATAAAAAAATATGTATTCACTATCTGTAAGTTGCTCTGGATAAGAGCGTCTGCTAAATGACTAAAATGTAATACTGTCTGAGTGATAAAGTATGGTCACATTTAATTTGCTCTGTTAAAGGAACTGCACCTGCTGATTTGGCCTTGTTTTTAGGCTTGCCCCTCAAGAAATGCTGCCGGTCAAAACAGAAGCCAAACATGAGTTGGCTTGGGGTGTGGTTTGATGTGTGTGTTTCTTGGGTGTGTTCTTGTCACCACCAAGACACAACCATATGTCAGAACCTTGACCGCAGCTGTTTCCCCCCACTCAATCACAACAAACAAACCTCCTTCAGGTTGAGTTCAATAACTACAGGCAAATGTATGGTGAGACGCCATAGGAAGCTTTGAATAGGTCAATACCCATATGGAACAATAATGTATTATGATATATGCATGTACAGTACCAGTCAAAGGTTTGGACACACCAACTCATTCAATGGTTTTTCTTTATTTTTACTATTTTCTACAATGTTGAATAATGGTGAAGACATCAAAACTACGTAACCAAAAAAGTGTTCAACAAATCAAAATATATTTTCTATTTTTATTTTTTATTTTTTATTTTTTATTTTTTATTTTTTATTTAACCAGGTAAGCCAGTTGAGAACATGTTCTCATTTACAACTGCGACCTGGCCAAGATAAAGCAAAGCAGTGCGATAAAAACAACACAGAGTTACATATGGGGTAAAACAAGACATAAAGTCAAAAATACAACAGAAAATATATATACAGTGTGTGCAAATGTAGCAAGTTATGGAGGTAAGGCAATAAATAGGCCATACTGCAAAATAATTACAATTAGCATTAACACAGGAATGATAGATGTGCAAGAGATGATGCGCAAATAGAGATACTGGGGTGAAAATGAGCAAACTAAATAACAAAATGGGGATGAGGTAGTTGGGGGGGCTAATTTCAGATGGGCTGTGTACAGGTGCAGTGATCGGTAAGCTGCTCTGACAACTGATGCTTAAAGTTAGTGAGGGAGATAAGAGTCTCCAGCTTCAGAGATTTTTGCAGTTCGTTTCAGTCATTGGCAGCAGAGAACTGGAAGGAATGGCGACCAAAGGAGGTGTTGGCTTTGGGGATGACCAGTAAGATATACCTGCTGGAGCGCATACTACGGGTGGGTGTTGCTATGGTGACCAATGAGCTAAGATAAGGAGGGGATTTTCCTAGCAGTGATTTATAGATGGCCTGGAGCCAATGGGTTTGGCAACGAATATGTAGTGAGGACCAGCCAACAAGAGCGTCCAGGTCACAGTGGTGGGTAGTATATGGGGCTTTGGTGACAAAACGGATGGCACTGTGATAGACTACATCCAATTTGCTGACTTGAGTGTTGGAGGCTATTTTGTAAATGACAGTCAAGGATTGGTAGCATAGTCAGTTTTACGAGGGCATGTTTGGCAGCATGAGTGAAGGAGGCTTTGTTGCGAAATTTAACTTTGGAGATGCTTAATGTGAGTCTGGAAGGAGAGTTTACAGTCTAACCAGACACCTAGGTATTTGTAGTTGTCCACATACTCTAGGTCAGACCCGTCGAGAGTAGTGATTCTAGTCGGGTGGGCGGGTGCCAGCAGCGTTCGATTGAAGAGCATGCATTTAGTTTTACTTGTGTTTAAGAGCAGTTGGAGGCTACGGAAGTAGTGTTGTATGGCATTGAAGCTCGTTTGGAGGTTTGTTAATACAGTGTCCAATGAAGGGCCAGATGTATACAAAATGGTGTCGTCTGCGTAGAGGTGGATCTGAGAATCACCGGCAGCAAGAGCGACATCATTGATATACACAGAGAAAAGAGTCGGCCCAAGAATTGAACCCTGTGGCACCCCCATAGAGACTGCCATAGGTCCAGACAACAGGCCCTCCGATTTGACACATTAAACACTATCTGATAAGTAGTTGGTGAACCAGGCAAGGCAGTCATTTGAGAAACCAAGGCTATTTAGTCTGCCAATAAGAATGCGGTGGTTGACAGAGACGAAAGCCTTGGCCAGGTCGATGAAGACGGCTGCACAGTACTGTTTATTATCGATCGCGGTTATTATATCGTTTAGGACCTTGAGCGTGGCTGAGGTGCACCCATGACCAGCTCAGAAACCGGTTTGCATAACGGAGAAGGTACGGTGTGATTCGAAATGGTCGGTGATCTGTTTGTTAACCTGGCTTTCAAAAACGTTTGAAAGGCAGGGCAGGATGGATATAGGTCTGTAACAGTTTGGATCTAGAGTGTCACCCCCTTTGAAGAGGGGGATGACCGTGGCAGCTTTCCAATCTTTGCGGATCTCAGACGTTACGAAAGAGACGTTGAACAGGCTAGTAATAGGGGTTGCGACAATTTCGGCTGCTAATTTTAGAAAGAAAGGGTCCAGATTGTCTAGCCCAGATGATTTGTAGGGGTCCAGATTTTGCAGCTCTTTCAGAACATCAGCTGTCTGAATTTGTGTGAAGGAGAAGCGGGGCGGGGGCATGGGCAAGTTGCAGCGGAGGGTGCAGAGCTGATGACCGGGGTAGTGGTAGCCAGGTGGAAAGCATGGCCAGCCGTAACAAAATGCTTGTTGAAATTCTCGATTATTGTACATTTTTCGGTGGTGATAGTGTTTCCTAGCCTCAGTGCAGTGGGAAGCTGGGAGGAGGTGCTCTTATTCTCCATGGACTTTACAGTGTCCTTAAACCTTTTGGAGTTAGTGCTACAGGATGTACATTTATGTTTGAAAAAGCTAGCCTTTGCTTTCCTGACTGCTTGTGTATATTGGTTCCTAACTTCCCTGAAAAGTTGCATATCGCGGGGGCTATTCGATGCTAATGCAGTACGCCACAGGATGTTTTTGTGCTGGTCAAGGGCATTCAAGTATGAGGAGAACCAGGGGCTATATCTGTTCTTAGTTCTGAATTGTTTGAATGGGTCATGCTTATTTAAGATTGAGAGGAAAGCACTTTTAAAGAACAACCAGGCATCCTCTAATGACGGAATGAGATCGATATCCATCCAGGATACCTGGGCCAGGTATTTGAGATTCTTCATACAGCCACCCTTTGCCTCGATGACAGCTTTGCACACTCTTGGCATTCTCTCAACCAGCTTCACCTTGAATGCTTTTCCAACAGTCTTGAAGGAGTTCCCACATATGCTGAGCACTTTTTGGCTGCTTGTCCTTCACTCTGCCATCCAACTCATCCCAAATCATCTCAATTGGGATGAGGTTGGGGGATTGTGGAGGCCAGGTCATCTGATGCAGCACTTCATCACTCTCCTTCTTGGTAAAATAGCCCTTACACAGCCTGGAGGTGTGTTGGGTCATTGTCCTGTTGAAAAACAAATGATAGTCCCACTAAGCCCAAACCAGATGGGATGCTGGTTAAGTGTGCCTTGAATTCTAAATAAATCACAGACAGTGTCACCAGCAAAGCACCCCCACACCATAACACCTCCTCCTCCATGCTTTACGGTGGGAACTACACATGCAGAGATAATCCGTTCAACCACACCGCGTCTCACAAAGACACGGCAGTTGGAACCAAAAATCTCCAATTTGGACTCCAGACCAAAGGACAGATTTCCACCAGTCGAATGTCCATTGCTCGTGTTTCTTGGGCCAAGCAGGTCTCTACTTCTTATTGTTGTCCTTTAGTAGTGGTTTCTTTGCAGCAATTCGACCATGAAGGCCTGATTCACACAATCCCCTCTGAACAGTTGATGTTGAGATGTGTCTGTGACTTGAACTCTGAAGCATTTATTTGGGCTGCTATTTCTGAGGCTGGTAAGTCTAATGAACTTAACCTCTGCAGCAGAGGTAAATCTGGTTCTTCCATTCCTGTGGCGGTCCTCATGAGAGCTCGTTTCATTATAGCGCTTGATGGATTTTGCGACCGCACTTGAGGAAAGTTCTTAAAATGTTCCCTATTGACAGACCTTCATGTCTTAAAGTAATGATGGACTGTCGTTTCTCTTTGCTTATTTGAGCTGTTCTTGTCATAATATGGACTTGGTCTTTTACCAAATAGGGCTATCTTCTGTGTACCCACCTACCTTGTCACAACACAACTGATTGGCTCAAACGCATTAAAAAGGAAAGAAATTCCACAAATTAACTTTTAAGAAGGCGCACCTGTTAATTGAAATGCATTCCATGTGACTACCTCATGAAGCTGGTTGAGAGAATGCCAAGAGTGTGCAAAGCTGTCATCAAGGCAAAGGGTGGCTATTTGAAGAATCTCAAATATTAAATATCTTTTGATTTGTTTAACATAGTTTTGATGTCTTCACTATTATTCTACAAATTAAAGAAAAACCCTTGAATGAGTAGGTTTGTCCAAACTTTTGACTTGTAGTGTATATGTGGGGGAATTCAAAATATATTTACATGTATGTCCAGTATATATTTATAAAATATATAACTTGAGTACATCATAGAATATGTGTGTACATACTGAATATTTTAAAATATATGTTAATTAAATATATTTTTGCTCCACATGTATCATGCTGATTTGTAATGTTGAGTATGTTGACCTCTGGTACCTTTGGCATTAGGTTCCCAAAGTGAGGTTAGCATGCAAAAGTTGAAAATAAATTACGAAGCTATTAAGGCTACCTGCCACTTATGAAACATAGTAAGATTAGCTGTGTTTATTTCGAAAAGAGACTCATGAAACTAGAACATATTTCTCCCAAGCTGTCAATCACAATTTGAAATGTCCCTGAGCCACGCACCTGGTCCCGCCTCCAACTGACCAGCTGTTGCAATTTAGAACTTTCTTCAGATGAAGGAGAAGAGCAGCTGTCGGGGCCAAAAATCTTTCTCATGGATAATGGCATTTTATTTGATTATATAATCATAACACAAACCATGTTTCCATCGACAGTTTTCATGACAGCTGTGATGGAAACAGGAAGCTTTGGAACAATTCATTTCGACGTGGTGGAATCTTTTTATGTCAGTAAAACGTATTATGAGAGAAATGGCGGTGGAAACGCCTTTATTCTCAAATACTGATATAATAACCATCATATCAAAGCAAACTTGGAGTCACACAATGATATGGTGTGTGGTCCTCCCACTACAACTTGAGGAACCATGTAGTTTATTAGACTACTACAAGTTATGATGAACTTCACAGGGTGTTGAAAGTGCCATGAGCTTGATGCTCCTTTCCAATAAATATCGAGGGTCTTATTCTGGTGGTGACATGATGATCGATGCTTGACTGCCGTTTGACAAATACAAATATTCTCGGTCTTATCCATAATAATGTCATCATGTAGACTAGCCTAGCTGCACAGCCTACCTACACTGTATCTGCCAGCTGTTGGCTAGAGCTCATGTGCCAAAACCAGCGTAGGCACATTTGCTACTAAACGCAACAGTTTTTGTGACAAAACTATCGGTAGAGTTGAAAATGCAATGGAAACACATTGAACTTTTTTATTTATTCGGTACACGAAAAATTACATTTTGCATGTACTACTTCGTCACGCACTGATTTTTCTCTGCAACAACTCAGTTTGGTTTCTTCAATTGCTTGCAAGCAAGAGTTTTCACTGAGCTAGCTAACACAGTTAGTTAGCTAGATTGCTCCTTTAGTTTTCCACCACAACATGCAGTGTGACTGACCAAGGTAAGAATTGTTTTGGATATTAAAGCTCTGAATATGTCATGTATGTGTTAGATATAATTTAATAGCCAAAGCTAGTTAGTTAATGTTAAATGTTGCTTGCCAAGCAATGTCTTGTTTTCTAGCTAGTTAGCTTTGTAGTGAGGGCTGGGTTTCTCTGACAGTAATGTAGCTAGAACTGGCTAGCTAGCTAGCTAGATTATTCCTAGCTAATAATAATCATATTTTTCCCTGCAGTGAATTCTTCTGGTCTGGATCCTCAACTGCCTATGGACAGACCCCAGCCAATATAAGTTAGTCTTTTGTATAATTTAGCTCGCTAGTTCCTGAACATTAACCCCTTATTCTTCATCTTGTGTGGAATTGTTTCACTGACTCTCTGTCTCTGCATTATCCACAGGGTAACTGTCAACTTGTGAGTCTGAAAATGAACACTGGAGTTTAAGGAATCTGCATTGTAAGTATCAATTTGATGTTCATGAACACTTTTCACAACGTGATTAGGTCGGACTACCTGATTTGGTCGAGGTGCATTGTAGCTAAGCCTTACCCTAACTGTTTTTCCTAACATTAACCAAATCAAATCAAATCAAATCAAATTGTATTTGTCACATACGCGTGTTTAGCAGATGTTATAGCGGGTGTAGCGAAATGCTTCTAGCTCCGACAGTGCAGTAATATCTAACAATTACACAACATATACCCAATACACACAAAAAAGTAAGGAATGGGATTCAAGAATATATACATATGGACAAGCAATGACAGAGCGGCATGGACTAAAGATACAGAAGAATATTATAGAATAGAATGCAGTATATACATATGAGATGAGTAGTGCAAGATATGTAAACATTAT
Source organism: Coregonus lavaretus (assembly GCF_964263955.1). Classification (NCBI taxonomy): domain Eukaryota; kingdom Metazoa; phylum Chordata; class Actinopteri; order Salmoniformes; family Salmonidae; genus Coregonus; species Coregonus lavaretus. The sequence goes on along the minus strand of NC_139999.1, from coordinate 11,636,480 downwards.
TAAAGTGACTAGTGTTCCATTTCTTAAAGTGGCCAGTGATTTCAATAGGCAGCAGCAGCCTCTAATGTGCTAGTGATGGCCATTTAACAGTCTGATGGCCTTGAGATAGAAGCTGTTTTTCACTCTTTCGGTCCCAGTTTTGATGCACCTGTACTGACCTCGCCTTCTGGATGATAGCGGGGTGAACAGGCAGTGACTCGGGTAGTTGATGTCCTTGATTATCTTTTTGGCCTTCCTGTGACATCGGGTGCTGTATGTGTCTTGGAGGGCGGGTAGTTTGCCCCCGGTAATGCGTTCGGCAGACCGCACCACTCTCTGGAGAGCCCTGCGGTTGTGGGGGTGCAGTTGCCGTACCAGGCAGTGATACAGCCCAACAGGATGCTCTCAATTGTGCATCTGAAAAAGTTTGTGAGGGTTTTAGGTGATAAGCCACATTTCTTCAGCCTCCTGAGGTTGAAGAGGCTCTGTTGCGCCTTCTACACCACACTGTCTGCGTGGGTGGACCATTTCAGTTTGTCGGTGATGTGTACGCCAAGGAACTTGAAGCTTTCCACCTTCTCCACGGCGGTCCCGTCGATGTGGATAGGGGGGTGCACCCTCTGCTGTTTCCTGAAGTCCACGATCATCTCCTAACCTTAACCTAACCTGCCATTCAGAGGTTGAATGGGCAAGACAAAAGATTTAAGTGCCTTTGAACGGGGAATGGTAGTAGGAACAAGGGCACACTGGTTTGTGTCAAGAACTGCAACGCTGCTGTGTTTTTCACACAGTTTCCTGTGTGTATCAAGAATGGTCCACCACCCAAAGGACATCCGGCCAACTTGACACAATTGTGGGAAGCATTGGAGTCAACATGGACCAGCATCCAAATGGAACGCTTTCAACACCTCGTAGAGTCCATGCCCCAACAAATTGAGGCTGTTCAGAGGGCAACTCAATATTAGAAGGGTGTTCTTAATGTTTTGTTCGCTCAGTATATATAGGCTTCGGTATAGGTAGCCTACAGAGTAATATGAGAACAATGCAATTGCAGAGTTTATGTAGAAATTCAAAAGTAAGTTTAGTTAACTTTCAAATGTAGTAACAGGTTCAATTAACAACCCTTGACATAATACCATAGAAGCAATGTTCTGCTAATATAACATTTACATTTACGACATTTAGCAGACGCTCTTATCCAGAGCGACTTACAAATTGGTGCATTCACCTTATAGCCAGTGGGATAACCACTTTTTTTTTTTCACCAGACGGGCTGCGGCATTCTGGATGAGTTGTAGGGGTTTAATGGCACAGGCAGGGAGCCCAGCCAACAGCGAGTTGCAGTAATCCAGACGGGAGATGACAAGTGCCTGGATTAGGACCTGTGCCGCTTCCTGTGTAAGGCAGGGTCGTACTCTCCGAATGTTGTAGAGCATGAACCTACAGGATCGGGTCACCGCCTTGATGTTAGCGGAGAACGACAGGGTGTTGTCCAGGGTCACGCCAAGGCTCTTCGCACTCTGGGAGGAGGACACAACGGAGTTGTCAACCGTGATGGCGAGATCATGGAACAGGCAGTCCTTCCCCGGGAGGAAGAGCAGCTCCGTCTTGCCAAGGTTCAGCTTGAGGTGGTGATCCGTCATCCATACTGATATGTCTGCCAGACATGCAGAGATGCGATTCGCCACCTGGTTATCAGAAGGGGAAAAGGAGAAGATTAGTTGTGTGTCGTCTGCGTAGCAATGATAGGAGAGGCCATGTGAGGATATGACAGAGCCAAGTGACTTGGTGTATAGCGAGAATAGGAGAGGGCCTAGAACTGAGCCCTGGGGGACACCAGTGGTGAGAGCACGTGGTGCGGAGACAGCTTCTCGCCACGCCACTTGGTAGGAGCGACCGGTCAGGTAGGACGCAATCCAAGAGTGAGCCGCGCCGGAGATGCCCAGCTCGGAGAGGGTGGAGAGGAGGATCTGATGGTTCACAGTATCAAAGGCAGTAGACAGGTCTAGAAGGACAAGAGCAGAGGAGAGAGTGTTAGCTTTAGCAGTGCGGAGAGCCTCCGTGACACAGAGAAGAGCAGTCTCAGTTGAATGACCAGTCTTGAAACCTGACTGGTTTGGATCAAGAAGGTCATTCTGAGAGAGATAGCAAGAGAGTTGGCTAAAGACGGCACGCTCAATAGTTTTGGAGAGAAAAGAAAGAAGGGATACTGGTCTGTAGTTGTTGACATCAGAGGGATCGAGTGTTGGTTTTTTTGAGAAGGGGTGCAACTCTCGCTTTCACATAACACACATTACCTGTGGTTGTTGATTAAGCTGTCTGTGTCATCAGACCAGTAACTTGGGTCACTATCAGAAGCCTTATGATGGCGTGTCCTTTCATAGGAGTCGAGGGATACTAGCAACAACAAAGGAGGTGTACTTGTGTCACATTACACACTTTTATTCTGAGGTCTTGCCTGACAAGCTGTGAAAATAGCAAGTGAACAGTGAATGAAAGGATTTTTGGAGGTCGCTAAACCATTACAATCACATTGCTAGACATGTTATGATACCCACCTTTGCTCCTTGTCTAACAGAAAAACAGGGTCAACGATTTTCATCATCCCTCAATTATAAACATAGCTCGAGAAATAATGTAATCTTGTTTGGAAGCTAATTCTATGCTTTACAGCTATAGACTGACTGGCTCCAGATTGGATTAGATTCATGCCGGTGACGCCGTTACACTATTCAACCAAATGTGACATGTTTTGCTATGGCACTGGGTTGGTTTGAGTTTGTTGCTGCTAGTTAGTACACTGTTTTAGTCAGACATGAGTAGGTTAGTACCACCATAGCTGCATCCAATATTTATTTGTGCCCTAGACATGGGTTGCACCTCGGAGAGTGATCAAACACATAACCAGCTGTCTATGATTTAGCCACTGGGAAACTCACCACCACTGGGGACCAACAAACTCCAACCACCTATTCTGTGTGATAGGTTCCTCCGGCAGGGCATGCAAACCATAATTATTGGCTGTGCATCCTTCAGTAAAAATATTTGAAAACCAACTGTCACATTATTCTCTCTGTTACTGCTATTAGCCCATACAAATGCATTGAATAACCGACTCACTACATGGAACAACAGACCAACATGTACATGTTCGTGAGAGTCTCATCTTTCCATAGAGGGGTCATAATAGTTTTGGACGCTACAGACGGGATGTCTCATGGTCTGACAAACACCCCTCTAGCTCTGTCACCTTTCACCACAGATGCTGAAGTGCAACATAGGCGGATTCGGTGGATTGATACCTCTAGTTTAAACTGTATGATTTTTATGGGGATTTTTAAATGTATGGTAAATAGATTTCCGTGGGTGTGGACATCGACCTAAGGATGTTAACAGATTACTTTGGTAATGCCAATGTAGATGGTTGGAAGTTGCTGTATGACCTAAGGCTATTTGGAGCATGCTAACAGGGGTGCTACCCTTATTTTGCTCTGATGGCCATAATGCTCAGCTGGGGCCAAATAAAGAAACCCTAATCTTGGGTTGTGGAACCTTTCCAGTTCTACAGACTATGGCTATTATGCTTCCTCATATTTTATCCATTGATCCCAAAAACCACTTTGGCTCATTAACTTGGCTCTTTAACAGAAATGTTAGGGTCAACAGTCTAATGTGTGTGTCGTAAAAGAGTCCACAAGAACATTTTAGTGTGCAATGAGTCACCACTGAGAGAATACAACTGAGGCTGAAATGCATTTTTGTAATGCTGTATAATCCCCTTCGTAGATTTATCATCCTCTTCAGGATTGAATCAGCTGATGACTTATTGACTCCTTTTGGTGCTGAAGAACATGTGGCCCGTCTATTTAATCCCTCCTGATTTGAACATCTTAAAAGCTGCCTGTTGCACAATAGGCAAGCACATAGGAGGAGGTCTATCTCTGTAGATTATCAGTGCTGTCACTGGTCTTTGTTACTGGGCTGTATGCTAACCTGCTTAAACTACCAGACTGTCTCTAACAATCCAAAACTTGTATTTACTGTGATTTAAAATCTAAAATCCTTTATGGAAATTTCCTGCAAACCCCCCAGATGAGCAGAACAATATATCTCCAGCCCAGGCCTTAAGCTCTGGCCCGGGAGGAATTGGCAGCAACCCACCAGTGGGACCAGACCCACCATTTGGGAACCACTGATCTATTTCTCATCCCTCCCACATCCCCTGTTATCTTCACAGCAGGGACCCGTATCCCTCACACTGCCAGTTCATTTCCACTAGGCTCAGAACGACCCTGAATAACTCAATGCCTTGGCATAGAGAGCAAAGATTAGTCAATGCATTTATGGTCATCAATCCTTGTGTTTGTTACCCACATAATTTACAGAAATTGAGCAGAAATTGGATGCGCAGAAAATGTAAATGCAGAAACCCTTGGACTCTGTAAAGTGATGGTTTCACTCCATTCTTAAATTGATGTAGGCCAAGGCCAGAAATTGATGGTGAAAGCCTGCTCTTGTCATTCAATTGTTATTGCATTAATTATATCTAATCAAAAGGTTTTGAGGCTGAAAGGTTAGTCCTTTAGTAAGTCTAGTTGACTACATAAAGAAGATCATGAATTAGGGTACCACAACATTTTCAGTAAGTCGTGTTGAACTTGTTGAATACTTGTTGGAGTCGTCGGGTGAGGTTGTGTCTCTCTCTGGCGGGAGGTAAGCTTGGCTTATATGGTGTCGAGTAAAGCTTAAACCATGTATTTAGATTTTAGTTAGGTATTGTAGGTAGTTTATCTAGGTAGTTATCGTAGGTTATTGTAGGTAATTATTGTAGGTGAGTATTGTATTCGGCTCAGCCCGGTGAAGCACGAGGCTAGCTAACCCACTACCTGGACTAGCTAGCGGGTAGCTACTGGTAACTATTAGCAACTGTAGATAGTTGTTTCCAATGTTATTTCACACTTAAGAGTACCTGTAATTATTAGCTAGCTGCCTACCATTATTAGCTAGCTGCCTACCATTCAGCTGTTTTTCTAACCTCATTATCTGAAGCGTTAACGTTAGGTAGTTAGTAGCTACTGTACTCAAAATGTAGCTAGCTTGTTGCTACCTGGATAGCTAACTAAACAATAGCTGGAACGACCTAGCGAACAGACGCACACTGGCTGAATCGATTCAGTGGCTAGCTTTGCACTTAACTGGCTAACAGTAGCTACTAAGGGTAAGTTATAACCTACATTTGTCTTTTGTTTTTACATACTGGTAACCAGAGTCGTTCAAGGGAATTCGGGACATGGGTGACTAGTTAACATTAGCTTGGCTCTCTCTGTGTGTTCGTGCCGTGGGAGGAGGGGTTTTTCGTTGGCAGAGAGCAATGGCTAGCTAGTATGCTAACTATTCTAGCTAAGTAACTGGCTGAATAAGTTGACGACGGACTCACTCAAACTGTCAAAACTAACCCAAAACTTTACACAACGTTAGACACGGACACGAATGATCTGCTTGGCATGTTAACACACTGGTGTTTTGTTGTAACCGAGTATTGGTGCTAAACCATGTTATTGGAGGCTGGCATGCTAGTTGGCTATGGCGTCATAGGATTCGGTGCCCTGGACGGTTTTCACAGAAGAATACTGTACCAAGTTAGCTAGCTGAATAAACTAAGTTAGTCTATTCCTAGAAAACATTGAACCGCTGTAGTTTACAACAATTATAATTTCTAAAGTGGAAGTTGGGAGAGTTATATTTGAGTGTTTCAGTGAAACGTAGGTGAGGGAGGCCCAGCTCTCTCGCTTTCCCAGATGTTTAGTTCATTTCATTCCGATCTCCTTTGCATTATTGTAGCCATTTTCTGTCTATCCCTGTTCTCTCCTCTCCGCACAGGCTATACAAATGCCTCACACCGCGTGGCTGCTGCCACTCTAACCTGGTGGTCCAAGCACGCAAGACCCACGTGGAGTTCCAGGTCTCCGGCAGCCTCTGGAACTGCCGTTCTGCGGCCAACAAGGCAGAGTTCATCTCAGCCTATGCTACCCTCCAGTCCCTCGACTTCTTGGCGCTGACGGAGACATGGATTACCACAGAAAACACTGCTACTCCTACTGCTCTCTCCTCGTCTGACCATGTGTTCTCGCATACCCCGAGAGCATCTGGTCAGCGGGGTGGTGGCACAGGAATCCTCATCTCTCCCAAGTGGACATTCTCTCTTTCTCCCCTGACCCATCTGTCTATCTCCTCATTTGAATTCCATGCTGTCACAGTCACTAGCCCATTCAAGCTTAACATCCTTATCATTTATCGCCCTCCAGGTTCCCTTGGAGAGTTCATCAATTAACTTGATGCCTTGATAAGTTCTTTCCTGAGGATGGCTCACCCCTCACAGTTCTGGGTGACTTTAACCTCCCTACATCTACCTTTGACTCATTTCTCTCTGCCTCCTTCTTTCCACTCCTCTCCTCTTTTGACCTCACCCTCTCACCATCCCCCCCTACTCACAAGGCAGAAAATACGCTTGACTTCATCTTTACTAGATGCTGTTCTTCTACTAATCTCACTGCAACTCCCCTCCAAGTCTCCGACCACTACTTTGTATCCTTTTCTCTCTCGCTCTTCTCCAACACTACTCACTCTGCCCCTACTCAGATGGTAATGCGCCGTCGCAACCTTCGCTCTCTCTCTCCCGCTACTCTCTCCTCTTCCATCCTATCATCTCTTCTCTCTGCTCAATCCTTCTCCCTCCAATCTCCTGATTCTGCCTCCTCAACCCTCCTCTCCTCCGTTTCTGCATCCTTTGACTCTCTATGTCCCCTATCCTCCCGGCCGGCTCGGTCCTCCCCTCCTAATCCGTGGCTTGACGACTCATTGCGAGCTCACAGAACAGGGCTCCGGGCAGCCGAGAGGAAATGGAGGAAAACTAGACTCCCTGCTGACCTGGCATCTTTTCACTCCCTCCTCTCTACATTTTCTTCCTCTGCTGCTAAAGCCACTTTCTACCACTTTAAATTCCAAGCATCTGCCTCTAACCCTAGGAAGCTCTTTGCCACCTTCTCCTCCCTGCTGAATCCTCCTCCCCCTCCCCCCCCTCCTCCCTCTCTGTGGATGACTTCGTCAACCATTTTGAAAAGAAGGTTGATGACATCCGATCCTCGTTTGTTAAGTCAAATGACATCGCTGGTCCTGCTCACACTGCCCTACCCTATGCTTTGACTTCTTTCTCCCCTCTCTCTCCAGATGAAATCTTGCGACTTGTGACGGCCGGCTGCCCAACAACCTGCTCGCTTGACCCTATCCCCTCCTCTCTTCTCCAGACCATTTCCGGAGATGTTCTCCCTTACCTCACCTCGCTGATCAACTCATCCTTGACCGCTGGCTATGTCCCTTCCGTCTTCAAGAGAGCGAGAGTTGCACCCCTTCTCAAAAAACCTACACTCGATCCCTCCGATGTCAACAACTACAGACCAGTATCCCTTCTTTCTTTTCTCTCCAAAACTTTTGAGCGTGCCATCTTTAGCCAACTCTCTTGCTATCTCTCTCAGAATTACCTTCTTGATCCAAACCAGTCAGGTTTCAAGACTGGTCATTCAACTGAGACTGCTCTTCTCTGTGTCACGGAGGCTCTCCGCACTGCTAAAGCTAACTCTCTCTCATCTGCTCTCGTCCTTCTAGACCTATCTGCTGCCTTTGATACTGTGAACCATCAGATCCTCCTCTCCACCCTCTCCGAGTTGGGCATCTCCGGCGCGGCTCACTCTTGGATTGCGCCCTACCTGACAGGTCGCTCCTACCAGGTGGTGTGGCGAGAATCTGTCTCCGCACCATGTGCTCTCACCACTGGTGTCCCCCATGGCTCAGTTCTAGGCCCTCTCCTATTCTCGCTATACACCAAGTCACTTGGCTCTGTCATATCCTCACATGGCCTCTCCTATCATTGCTACGCAGACGACACACAATTAATCTTCTCCTTTCCCCCTTCTGATAACCAGGTGGCGAATCGCATCTCTGCATGTCTAGCAGACATATCAGTGTGGATGACGGATCACAACCTCAAGCTGAACCTCGGCAAGACGGAGCTGCTCTTCCTCCCGGGGAAGGACTGCCCGTTCCATGGTCTCGCCGTCACGGTTGACAACTCCGTTGTGTCCTCCTCCCAGAGTGCAAAGAGCCTTGGCGTGACCCTGGACAACACCCTTTCGTTCTCCGCTAACATCAAGGCGGTGACCCGATCCTGTAGGTTCATGCTCTACAACATTCGCAGAGTACGACCCTGCCTTACACAGGAAGCGGCACAGGTCCTAATCCAGGCACTTGTCATCTCCCGTCTGGATTACTGCAACTCACTGTTGGCTGGGCTCCCTGCCTGTCCCATTAAACCCCTACAACTCATCCAGAACGCCGCAGCCCGTCTGGTGTTCAACCTTCTCAAGTTCTCTCACGTCACCCCGCTCCTCCGCACACTCCACTGGCTTCCAGTTGAAGCTTGCATCTGCTACAAGACCATGGTGCTTGCCTACGGAGCTGTGAGCGGAACGGCACCTCCGTACCTTCAGGCTCTGATCAGTCCCTACACCCAAACGAGGGCATTGCGTTCATCAACCTCTGGCCTGCTGGCCCCCCTCCCTCTGCGGAAGCACAGTTCCCGCTCAGCCCAGTCAAAACTGTTCGCTGCTCTGGCACACCAATGGTGGAACAAGCTCCCTCACGACGCCAGGACAGCGGAGTCACTCACCACCTTCCGAAGACACTTGAAACCCCACCTCTTTAAGGAATACCTGGGATAGGATAAAGTAATCCTTCTACCCCCCCTTACCCCATCCACCCCCCCCCCCCAAAAAAAAAAATATAATATTGTAAAGTGGTTGTCCCACTGGCTATCATAAGGTGAATGCACCAATTTGTAAGTCGCTCTGGATAAGAGCGTCTGCTAAATGACGAAAATGTAAATGAAAATGTTGAACGTCCAAGTTTTTTCTTGTCAGTTTAAATATCATTATATGTGCATTGTGTTTACAGGGTAGCTGTCACAGATTCTGCCAAGGCTGCTCCTCCTCCTTGCTCGGGCAGGCTTCCGCATTCGTCGTCCCCGGAGTACTAGCTACTGCCGTTCGATGTTATCGGTGTTTGTTTAGTTTTGTCTGTATTGTTTACACCTGTTCGTCATTATGTTAATTGTTTCCCTTATAATTACCCCTGTCTCTCATCTGTACTTTGTGTGTGATTGTTTTCCCCTTCACGGTTGTCTATTTTGTGAGCGGGTTATTTCCTCCCTGCGTGGAGTTATTTTCTGTGTCCTTTTGGATCCTTTTCGTATTAAAAGTAAGTATCCGAGAGTTCTGTGTCCTGCGCCTGACTTCGTTTACCACATCTCACAGACAGTCGTGACAGAATCACACACCTTACCATGGAGTCAGCAGGAGCGACGGCACCAACTGGATCACTCGAGGAGCGCGTCCTACAACAGGCAGCGATGCTCCAAAATCTTGGTGCTGCTATGGATAACGTTATGAACACTTTGGGACGATGGGAGAGAGGAGGTTTGCCCACACATCCTCCAACGATACCACCACCATCGGCTACTTCTATCGTCTCACATCCGGAGTCCAGTGGGATTCGGCTCTCGCTCCCGAGGGCTTATGATGGCACCGCAGCCGGGTGTCAGGGTTTTCTGCTCCAGGTGGAACTTTACCTGGCAACCATTCACCCGGCACCCTCGGGATACGAGAGCGTGTCCGCCCTCATCTCCTGTCTGTCCGGCAAGGCACTGGAGTGGGTCAACGGTGAGTGGGGAGGGATAGACGCCGCTACTGTGAACTATGCGGAGTTCACCCGCCGCTTCAGGGCAGTGTTCGATCATCCCCCGGAGGGGAAGGCGGCAGGTGAGCATCTATTCCACCTCAGACAGGGCAGGAGGAGCGCGCAGGAATTCACACTGGACTTCCGGACTCTGGCTGCCAATTCGGGATGGAATGAGAGGGCCCTCATTGACCACTACAGATGCAGCCTGAGGGAGGACGTTCGTCGAGAGCTGGCCTGCAGGGACACCAACCTAAGCTTCGATCAGCTGGTGGACATGTCGATTCGCTTGGATACCCTGTTGGCTACCCGCGGACGTCCAGCGCTGGGGCCGTCCATTCCATCCCCCAGCACCTCCAAGCCGAGCCCTATGGAGCTCGGGGGTGCTGGTAGTAGGGAGGCCAGGAAGGAGGCTGTCCCCTGCACCAACTGTGGCCGCCGAGGACACACGGCGGTTCGGTGCTGGGGAGGGTCTCCTCGGATTCGAGGCAGCAGGCAGCGCACTGATGAGTCATTCCCGGTGAGTAAGGTCCCAACTCACCCAGAGCTCTCTGCTGTTCATATGTGTATCCAAGTGATGTTTCCAGAAGTTTCTTCTTACTCCCAGCATAAGGCGCTAGTCGATTCAGGCGCAGCTGGGAATTTTATCGATCGCCATTTCTCATATAAGTTAGGGATCCCTATATTACCAGTCGATGTGCCCTTCCCTATCCATGCCCTAGATAGCCGGCCTTTGGGGTCGGGATTGATTAGGGAGGTCACAGCGCCACTGAAGATGAAAACACAGAAGGGTCATGAGGAGACTATACAGTTGTATTTAATTGACTCTCCTGCGTTTCCAGTGGTGTTGGGACTTCCCTGGTTGATATCTCATGACCCCAGCATTTCATGGCAACAGAGGGCTCTCAAGGGATGGTCTGATCAGTGTGTGGGGCGGTGTGTAGGTGTTTCCGTAGGGGCAACGACGGTGGAGAGTCCGAACCAAATGCCCACAATGCACATTCCTCCTGAGTATGCCGATTTGGCAAGCGCCTTCTGTAAGAAGAAGGCGACTCAATTACCACCTCATCGACAGGGGGATTGTGCGATAGACCTCCAGGTTGGTGCGGCGCTCCCTCGCAGCCATGTGTATCCTCTGTCTCAGGAGGAGACGGCTGCTATGGAGACATACGTCGCCGAATCCTTGAGACAGGGATACATACGGCCTTCCACTTCTCCTGCGTCCTCAAGTTTCTTTTTTGTGAAGAAGAAGGATGGGGGTTTACGCCCGTGTATTGATTACCGTGGTCTCAATCAGATCACTTTTAAATACAGCTATCCTCTCCCTCTGATTGCTAGTATGACGGAGTCATTACACGGGGCGCGCTTCTTCACAAAATTGGATCTCAGGAGCGCTTACAACCTGGTGCGCATTCGGGAGGGAGATGAGTGGAAAACAGCCTTCAGTACCACCTCGGGTCACTATGAGTACCTCGTCATGCCATACGGTCTAATGAATGCTCCTTCAGTCTTCCAATCATTTGAAGACGAGATTTTCCGGGATTTGCATGGACAGGGGGTAGTGGTGTATTTTTATGACATTCTGATATACTCTGCTACACGTACCGAGCATGTGTCCCTGGTACGTCAGGGGTGCTGGGTAGACTGTTGGAGCATGATCTGTATGTGAAGGCAGAGAAATGTCTGTTTTTCCAGGAGTCCATCTCCTTCCTGGGACACCGGTTGTCTGCGTCAGGGGTGGAGATGGAGATTGACCGAATTTCAGCCATGCGTAATTGGCAGACTCCAACTACAGTAAAGGAGGTGCAGCGGTTTTTGGGTTTTGCCAATTACTACCGGAGGTTTATCTGGGGTTTTGGACAGGTAGCGGCTCCCATTACCTCCCTGCTAAAGGGAGGCCCGGTGTGTTTGCTGTGGTCGGCTGAGGCGGACAGGGCGTTTAGTCATTTTAGTCACAGGGCGTTTAGTCATTTGAAGGGGATCGGTGCTATACTGTCTCAGCGCTCGGGCACGCCTCCAAAACTCCGCCCCTGTGCTTTCTATTCTAAGAAGCTCAGTCCGGCGGAGCGCAATTATGACGTGGGGGACAGGGAGCTGCTAGCTGTGGTCAGGCTAGGTGGGCCATGTTTCTGGCCCGGTTTGTCTTTAAGATCACGTATATCCCCGGGTCACAGAACGTTAAGGCAGACGCCCTGTCCCGACGATATGACACAGAGGAGAGGTCCATTGAGCCCACTCCCATACTACCGGAGTCTTGTCTCGTGGCACCGGTGGTGTGGGAGGTCGACACGGAAATCGAGCGGGCGTTACGTACCGACCCTTCTCCCCCAGAGTGTCCAGAGGGACGGAGGTACGTGCCGCTCGAGGTCCGTGACCGACTGATTTATTGGGCTCACACGTCACCCTCCTCTGGTCATCCTGGTATTGGTCGGACGGTGCACTGTCTTAGCGGGAAGTACTGGTGGCCCACCTTAGCTAAGGACGTGAGAGTTTACGTTTCTTCCTGCTCGGTGTGCGCCCAGTGTAAGACGCCTAGACACCTGCCCAGGGGGAAGTTACAACCTCTCCCCGTTCCACAACGACCGTGGTCTCACCTGTCGGTGGATTTTGTCACAGACCTTCCCCCTTCCCAGGGGAATACCACGATCTTGGTCGTTGTGGATCGGTTTTCTAAGGCCTGCCGTCTCATCCCTATGCCAGGTCTTCCTACAGCCCTACAAACGGCCGAAGCCCTGTTTACTCACGTTTTCCGGCACTACGGGGTGCCTGAGGATATAGTGTCTGATCGGGGTCCCCAGTTCACCTCTAGAGTGTGGAGGGCGTTTATGGAACGTTTGGGGGTCTCGATCAGCCTTACCTCAGGTTTTCACCCTGAGAGTAATGGGCAGGTGGAGAGAGTAAACCAAGATGTGGGTAGGTTTCTGAGGTCCTACTGCCAGGACCGGCAGGAGGAGTGGTCGGGGTATATTCCCTGGGCAGAGATAGCCCAAAACTCACTCCGCCACTCCTCCACTAATCTCACTCCTTTCCAGTGTGTGTTGGGCTATCAGCCGGTTCTGGCACCCTGGCATCAGAGCCAGATCGAGGCTCCTGCGGTGGATGAATGGTTTCGGCGCTCTGAGGAGACATGGAACGCTGCGCACGTCCATCTGCAGCGGGCCATCAGACGGCAAAAGGCGAGCGCCGATCGCCAGCGCAGTGAGGGTCCGGTTTATGCACCGGGAGATCGGGTCTGGCTCTCGACCAGAAACCTGCCCCTTCACCTGCCCTGCCGGAAGCTGGGCCGGCGGTTTGTGGGACCATTTAAAGTCCTGAGGAGATTGAACGAGGTATGTTATAGGTTACAGCTGCCTGTTAATTATCGCATTAACCCCTCGTTCCATGTGTCTCTCCTCAGGCCGGTGGTAGCTGGTCCACTCCAGGAGAATGAGGTACGAGAGGCCCCTCCGCCCCCACTAGACATCGAAGGGGCTCCGGCGTACTCAGTCCGTTCCATCGTGGATTCGAGGAGTCGGATGGGGGGTCTGCAGTATCTCGTGGAGTGGGAGGGGTACGGTCCGGAGGAACGGTGCTGGGTCCCTAGGAGGGACATCCTAGATCCCTCCCTGTTGACAGAGTTCCACCGGAGTCACCCAACTCGCCCTGCTCCGTGTCCTCCTGGCCGTCCCCGAGGCCGGGGTTGTCACACGGCTGGAGCCGCGCGTCATGGGGGGGGTACTGTCACAGATTCTGCCGAGGCTGCTCCTCCTCCTTGCTCGGGCAGGCTTCGGTGTTCGTCGTACCCGGAGTACTAGCTACTGCCGTTCGATGTTATCGGTGTTTGTTTAGTTTTGTCTTTATTGTTTACACCTGTTCGTCATTATGTTAATTGTTTCCCTTATAATTACCCCTGTCTCTCATCTGTACTTTGTGTGTGATTGTTTTCCCCTTCACGGTTGTCTATTTTGTGAGCGGGTTATTTCGTCCCTGTGTGGAGTTATTTTCTGTGTCCTTTTGGATCCTTTTCGTATTAAAAGTACGTATCCGAGAGTTCTGTGTCCTGCGCCTGACTTCGTTTACCGCATCTCACAGACAGTCGTGACAGTAGCATTACACGGTAGCCTGAATATCGTTTGCCACTTTATCACTTTTCTTCCAATTGCCAGATTTCCATTACAAATGTATTATCTTTATGCATAGCTAAATATCAATGAATATGGGTAACAGTATTGACTGTACTGTTTTTAAAGAGATGTCATGGTCATATCTGTTTCATATCTCTAAAATGTAAGAGATGCTCCCTGAGGTGAAGTCAGATTAACAGGGCTTTTTGAAGGAGCCAGGATACCAACTGATATCGCCATGAATTAATGTGATAAATATTTGGTGCATATCTGCTATAAACAGGGGCTATCCTGTTGTTGCTGCATGCTTCCTCAGTCACAACTATCTCTGTTGGGGCGTTAAACATACAAATGAACGACAGGACATAGGCCAAAGCCTCTTTCAGTGAAAGGCTACGAAGGGTTGCTGAGTCATCTGTGCATACAGTACAGAGATAATATAAACAGAGTATTATGAATAGTTCGGCGTATGGAAATCTACAATAGAATAGATCAAATAAATATGTTATTGCACACTGACTTTTTTTCGGTTCTCTAGCCCAATCAGATTCCATTCTCTGTCCACTTGGTATTATGACCATGCACAGCAGGCTTTGGGAATCTGGAACCTCCATCCCACACCACAGACCAAATACCAGATCCTGACATTTAAATAAAAGATACCGTAATCCAGGAGAAATGTTGTGCTTCATAGAAAATCTGATAACACAGAATAGCTTTTACCATGACTTTCTACAGGGGGCCACAGTTGAGGGATGCATTATTTTTATCCTCTGCGGTTCACAGCCAGACAATTAAAGATGAATGCATTCCCTCCCTATATCTACATCTATTGTTTCTCAGGTGAGGGCAGCGTTTATTTTCATCACAGTGACTCACAACTAGTCCCTTGTTTAATTGTGCTGTTGAGTTGTGAGTGCTGGTGTCGCATTGGCACCCGAGTGCTGAGTGAAACAAGCTGAAATTATGTCAGGTAAGTTCCCTCTTTGCTTTGGGCACCTTGGATGTTTGAAACGGAGACCATTGTCATGTAGCTTCATTGTCAAAAGACAGTATTTGATGAATATTTAATTCCCCTCCGGCTGCTGAGCCTCCCCTGCCTGCATACAGATGCTCATTGCATTAAAACGCCGCTAGCTCTTCACTCCCTCCTGTACCTGTGAATTGGGGCCATTCTCCAGCAGGCTTTCCTTCAGATCACTCTATTATCTCCACCTCATGTGATTCAAATGTTACAAAATCATTGTTGCGTAACCATGCAATAAGCTATCAAACATTGACAAATGCATTCCTATTATCGCCAAGAGCAGTTGAAATGGTTAAACATAAACACACCATACCAAAGCAGAAAACACTTCATGCATAACTGATACATAAAACAACAGCTGGTGTGTAGTGTGGCTGTGGTGTGCACTGCAGCATCAGTGGTAGTAGCTAGCAGCCAGCACTCTACTCGCCATTTCTCTGGACTGCTGTCATTGTGTTGTCAACATCCTACAGAAAACAGTAACCTGGTTTATACCATTTCATCCCTGGCTGTCCCTGATGTGTAACCATGCCCGGCTCCAGGATGACATGCCTGAGGGGGAATTTTAAATCCATGGGGGGGGGCACAACTAGTATTGCTTTAGAGCCCTAATAAAACAAGGTAGATTGGTCCTACTACTGAAATGTAGCCGTACACATCAACAACTGTTGTTTTATAGAATAACACTAGAAAGATATGCTCCCCACTATGACATACAAGTGTATCTGAAACGCAGCCGTAGCTGCTGTAGGTCTACACATCATTTGCGCCTACCAACATGCACAGGTCAGCTCTACAGAATGAGTACCACTATGCTGGCAAAGAGTCTTACAGCCTTCAATAATTACAACTATAGGCTACATTTCTGTGATACTATGCTGTCTATGCAATGAGCGTAACCTACAGTAACCCAAGCCGATCACTTCTCCAGGCGCGCAATATTTTCTGTGTGGGAGAGTTTCAGAAAAGCAAACTGAATCAAACTAAGTGCATATTCTATATTCATGGCTGATGTGAAATTTCCTACATGACAGTAGCCAATTTGAATCTGCCGCGGGTAAGAGTAAATGCCCATTCAGAGAGCAACACACATACACAGTATAGCAAGAGTGCAGGGAGTGGTTGAAAAAGTAGGCTGTGTCGTTTTCTTATAGTATTGACATCACTTTTATAGTAGCCTATCACACAAAGACTGTGTGTAATGCAAATGAATGATATCAGAGTGAACGTTAGCCTACTTCTTTTAGTAGGCTACACACTGTATTAGTCCTATACTACTGCTACATACAAAATGTACACAAATGTAGGCCTACCTGAAATGCAGCCATATACACAACAACTGTAATTTTTCACACAAGAAAGCATGCAATGTTGAAGAGTAGCCCCACGAAGACTGGTAGCCCAAGATGCTCTCATTAAAACAACACACACCGTAACCATCGATTCAGGACCATGGACAGAAGGTTACCACAATTCAGCAAGATGAAAGGATGAGCTGCCAATTTCAGTACCAATGAAGTAGACAGCCAGGACAACTCACCTCAGGGCTCTCCTCAGAGCACAACCAATAGGCTAAATTGGTCCCTATACCCATAAAATAATGCAAAGCTGTATATCTATGAATAGCAATTTGACCCGCAAAAGCAAGCAATGACCTTAAGAATGACAAATAAATCTAACATGCGTTGAAGTAAGAAGCAAAGGCCTAAAGTAACTATACATTACATTAAGAAATCAGCCAAACAACCAGGCTTGCATGTGCATTAACAACCAAACAACCAATGCATTAATAAGTCTTGCACAGTGGCCAGGGCCAACAAGGTTGTAGCATACTATTTAGAAGAGTTGCAGCCTCCTCGATGCTGTGTTGAACCTCATGAGAAGGTTCTGATTCCAATCTCCTTCCTGGCGAAATTTACTTGTCAGGTCCCTCTCAAATGCCAGCTGGAAAAGCTGGGCTTTTAGTTGATGTAACATGCTGCTTCTGTGTTCAGTGAATGCGTTCTTCAGGGTGGAGAGGGAATTTTCACACATTAATGTAGATGCCCCAAATCTTAATCCATGTGTCAGTGCCAACAGCACAGTCGGCATTGCTGACAAAGACCCGCCGTATCTTTAAAGAACACTGAGTGGGGTCCATTTGTTGTTGCTGGCTGTGGTTGCAATTTCGCTTTGCAAGAATGTGCGAGCCACAATAAACTCTGCTTCCACTTGTTCAGTTTTGGTTAGATCCAACAATGGTTTGACCTTGTTCACTTCCAAAAAGTTTCGGCTCTCGGGATCCATGGCACACAGAGCTTCCACAAGTTTACTATTTCCTTTGCTAAATCTTGATGACATTTCCCCCAGCACAGCATCTGTGCTTTCAACTACATACTCTTTCAGAGTTTTACTCATGAGTCTCTGTCGTTTGCTTGGAGCTGCTGTGCTCGTGCCCTCCTGGCATGCCTCCCATTGCTTTTTGAATTCAGCATCACATCGCAGTTTTTCACTGCACCCTACGTACTGCGGACAAATTTGACACGTGTGCAGATCAGTAGCTTCTCACTGCAGTAACTTCTTAGGAGGGTCGAGGAGCCCTAGGATTTTTTGACTCTTGTTAACAATAAACGTAAAACTCTGCTCTGTCACTGCTTTCAATAAACCTGTGGCCTCAAGTCTCACATCTTTGCCATATGCGCCAGTAGATTTGATTTCACAGAGAATCTCTGTAATGTTGTCACTTGATTTCAAAATGACTGACACCGTGGCGAGGTGGCCAGTCCATCTCTGATGAATAAGTATTTTCAGTCTTTCCTCAGTGTACTGTACAGCCACCGTGGGTTTCCTAAAGAAATTGTACAGGGAGCCCTAGTTTTATCACCTCTTATCACCTCTTTATCAGCTCCATCCAGAGCCCTGCAGGCAGGTCCATCCAGGGCCTTGCAGGCAGGTACATCCAGAGCCCTGCAGGCAGGTCCATCCAGAGCCCTGTACAGTATATGGGTCTGGGTCCATTCAGAGAATCCCTCTCCCTTGTCTTTTATGCAGTGGCTAGTCCCTGTGGTGCTAGTTCTGGCTAATGTTTTGGGCTGTTGGCATGACAATACTGACATGGCTTATAGGGCTGGGAATTGCCATGGACATCACGAAGCCAGCAGCATACCACCCTGCATCCCACTGCTGGCTTGCCTCTGAAGCTGAGTAGGATTGGTCCTGGATGGGAGACCAGATGCTGCTTGAAGTGTTGTTGGAGGGCCAGCAGGAGGCACTCTTTTCTCTGGTCTAAAAAATGTATCCCAGGGCAGTGATTGGGGACGTTGCCCTGTGTAGGATGCCATCTTTCAAATGGGACGTTAAACAGCTGTCCTGACTCTCTTTGGTCAATAAAGATCCTGTGGCACTTATTGTAAGAGTAGGGGTATTAACCCCGGTGTCCTGGCCAAATATCCAATCTGGCCCTCATACCATAATGGCCACCTAATCATCCCCAGCTTCCAATTGGCTCATTCAGTGTGTTCTCAGTCAACTTACCTGGTAAAATAAGGGTTAAATGAAAAATATTATCACAATACTTAGGTGTCAATATGTATTATGCTTTGATACTGTGATTTTATTGCGATTCGATGTTCCAAACATATTGCTCACCATATGTCTGCTGCAGAGGGACAAGAGAGAGCCATGAGAAAACAAGTTTTGATCAGTCATGAAAATAAAAGTGCTGAAAACTAATTGGCTCCCTATTTAAAAATAAGATGGAAAATGTGAAGGAAAAATACTGGAGTTTTGGTGCAGGTACAGCCAACTAGAGCAAAAATAATACACCACCCTCTGGAGTTACCCTCCCACTGGAGTTACCCATCCACTGGAATTACCTACCCACTGGAGTAACCCATCCACTGGAGTTACCCATCCACTGGAGTAACCCATCCACTGGAGTTACCCATCCACTGGAGTAACCCATCCACTGGAGATACCCATCCACTGGAGTAACCCATCCACTGGAGTAACCCATCCACTGGAGTAACCCATCCACTGGAGTTACCATCCACTGGAGTAACCCATCCACTGGAGTTACCCATCCACTGGAGTAACCCATCCACTGGAGTTACCCATCCACTGGAGTTACCCATCCACTGGAGTTACCCATCCACTGGAGTAACCCATCCACTGGAGATACCCATCCACTGGAGTAACCCACCCACTGGAGCTACCCATCCACTGGAGTAACCCATCCACTGGAGTTACCCATCCACTGGAGTAACCCATCCACTGGAATTACTCTGACTTCAAGTGTTTAGGAGCTCTCCAGAGTTCTAAAAGTGTCAGAGGGGTCCCATGGCCCCTCTGTAGGTCCCATGGCCTCCCCGCCCCACCTCATCTTCCTCCGCTTGCTCATCCCTTCATCCCCTGGAGGGCATTATGAGGCATGAGAGCAGCTCCTCTCAAGCCATTTGACCTCCTAGGGAGGCATGCTGTGTTTTTACAAGTGGGGAGGATTTGTTGTTGTTGTGTTTTTCATTCCATCTAAATCCTGGAGGGAATAACCATTAATCGCTGCTGATGAATATTGTATGGAGCTGCAACTTGACTGGTCAGTCAGCGGCAGCCCAAGTGTTTAATAAAATCAGTGTGAAACGCTGGGGTAAATGACACCAAACCTGTGCTGCCACCAATTAATAATTCATTAGGAGCTGTTCGGGCTAGGCCTATATAAATACCTTCTCTGACAAAGCCCCTGATGGTGCGTCGGAATTACCATTTAAAGAATGCTCTGCAGGCAACTAAAAAACGAATGATATGTCCTTGAAACAGATATACAATAAGACATGCAAATGGCAATGTGATCCAGCTCGCTCTTCCTGGATTTCTCTCTCCTACTCACTCTCTCTCTCTCTCTCTCTCTCTCTCTCTCTCTCTTTTGATGTAAGGTACTGTACATGGGTAATGTATATGAAAGTATTCCCATATGTAAGGTTTATTTTGGGGATATGGCCTAGTTCCATTGGAAGAGTGTACTAGATACTGTATGTTGGTGCATACCTTAATACGGATGTCAGAAAAAACACAGTATTCTCCCTAACAAATCCTGGTTCAATGCTTCCAAGTGAAACCGACACACTGCCATTAAACAGTCATTTAATGACTGTGTAGTTTGAATTTGCAGCACGGCAGATCAAGGACTCTTGTGCTGTGAGTTGGAACCAAGGATTTTTGTCATGGAAAGAGCAGGTGTTCCTAATGTTTTGTACACTCAGTGTATATACAGTATATAGACTAGATGACTGAAGCCACCACACCTCCATTTTAGTACTTGCCACCATTTTTGGATTTATTAATAAAATCAGTTTATGCCACGTTTATTCTATTACAGACATCTTAATGCATACTTTTACATTATATTATGTGAGCTAAACACACACACAAAAATAATAGATAAATAAACATTTTCCAGTATAATTTGGATGTTTGCGTATAATTTTTTAGAGAGTACTGATGTTACTGTCCCCACTACAACAAAACACACTGTGCTTAAATTGATGTAATGTTGTGCTTGAAATATTTAATTGAAATATTGTAGAATTCCATTCATTCCTATAGACGGGTTAGCTGACAACATCATGAAAATGATGTGTACTCTTCAATGGGGCAGAAGTCCATGTGATGTTGTGATTCTGGATGGCCAGATAGCTTGCAACAATGACAAGAAGCTGCCATGTGAGTAATCGCAGGTGGCTCGTTTCAGCTAGTTTTAACTTGTTCTTGATACCATATCTTGTTTTGATGTGTTTTGACTGATGTCAAGCTAGCTAACCAATAACTGTAATGATGTACTTGAGACAACAAGTGCTCATTGTGAACATTTATTTATGTTTTCAATAAATATTTGGAGACTAAATATAGTTTACATGTTATCAACAATCTAAGTCAACCTTATCTATTTTGCCCCATAGTTGTGCATGCGGCGGGTTTTGTTGCTAAACAACCAACCCATCTATGGAAGACTGCTTCTTCTGAGGAGTACCAATATGGCCTACTGGGGGCTTCAAAGCTTCTCATTGGCCAATACACAGCATCAGCAAACTAGTGTTTATAGGCTATACATTATTGGTTGGAAGGTTGTTGAAAATCATACCTGTGCCAGACTTTGATGATGTAAATTACAACCACTTTGCATGGAGTAATTCTAAGTCAATTTTCCCTTGTTCGTCATGCGGAAAATGAGGACTGTGTGAGATAAGATATGCATGAACATCACAGACTGCATAGAATATCTACTTCATGATGAAATGTCACGATGTAAAATCCCTGTATTGCTGTGGCATCAGCCGTAGCTTAACTCACGTCACATAACAGATTCTCCCATACGAGCTCCCTGGTAATGCTCCATGCTGCTTGCTCAATCAATCCATAACACAGAGGCCATGCATTCTAGTGCTTTTATTGGTCACTAACCCAGTCTGCTCTGCAAGCAGGGAGATCCCTATAAAGTTATGAATTAATGGATCATAAGGTTTGCTACCCTGAGAAGATGCATTAAGCTCCAGAGATAATAAGATATGTGATGGTTCAAGGTTAAACCCAAATCATGATGAGAATGTGAAGCATGGCCAGAGATGCCAGGAACAGAGTGCCAGGGAGGCCAAGTCATCTCAGAGGATGGAGACTAGTATGTGGTCTTACGGTGGGAAGCCAGGAAATCAGGCATGTTGGAATAGTATAGTATGTCCATTGCACTCATGCCTTGTATTCATCAAAGAAAGAAGGATTCCATACTCAAGCGGGTATACGGTATGTCATGTTGTGTTCTGTTTGATGCCATGTTCAGGTCTTATTTATAGATGCACTGTTAGAATCCTTTCACCAAGGTTGAATTCACAGGTGGCTGAATAGTACAATACAACATCCGTAGAGTACGACCTTTCCTCACACAGGAAGTGGCGCAGGTCCTAATCCAGGCACTTGTCCTCTCCCGTCTGGATTACTACAACTCTCTGTTAGCTTGGCTCCCCGCTTGTGCAACTTGTCCAGAATACCGCAGCCCGCCTGGTGTTCATTTTACATTTACATTTTAGTCATTTAGCAGACGCTCTTATCCAGAGCGACTTACAGTTAGCACATACATTATTTTATCGAATCCACAACCCTGGCGTTGCAAACGCCATGCTCTACCAACTGAGCTACATCCCCTGCCGGCCATTCCCTCCCCGACCCTGGACAACGCTGGGCCAATTGTGCGCCGCCCCATGGGTCTACCGGTCACGGCCGGCTACGACAGAGCCTGGATTCGAACCAGGATCTCTAGTGGCACAGCTAGCACTGCGATGCAGTGCCTTAGACCACTGCGCCACTCGGGCGCCACTGCGCCGCTCAACCTTCCTAAGTTCTCCCATGTCACCCCACTCCTCCGCACACTCCACTGGCTTCCAGTCGAAGCTCGCATCATCTTCAAGATCCTGGTGCTGTTCCGCCACCTCTGGTCTCTTGGCCATCCCACCTCTATGGGAGGGCAGCTCCCGCTCAGCCCAGTCAAAGCTCCTCTCTGTCCTGACACCCCAATGGTGGAACAAGCTTCCCCCTAAAGTCAGGACAGTCCCTGCCCATCTTCCGAAAACGTCTGAAACCCTACCTCTTTGAAGAGCATCTTAATTAACTCTAACGGCACCTCCGATGCCCCCCTACCCACCCCCTAAAAAGTAGATCTAGTGGCAAAAGTGTGCAGTATTTATTTTGTCCACAGGGTGTCACTACTAAATAATACATGAAAGTTCAAATGACGGCGCTGATGGATAGCTTTTTGGTTCCAAATTCCAAATTGTATGGAGCTTCAGTATGGAGATGTCTTGCTCGCCTCAAAACAATGTGTGGTCTCATTGACCGGACTGTAATTTCATCCTTTAAAGATGTCCAGTTTATTTTCAGCTGACCAGTGGTGACATGAACTCATACTGAACTCATTGCCTGAATACCAATGGTCACGTTTCGTTGCTAGAATATTTCAGGGTCACATTCTGGATTTTGAATAGAAATGTCATGTATAGAGCTGACATAATTCTTTACTCTACATGACAAGGACACATATCTGTTCTACACAATACATTTCTATGTGACCTTTTCCATAAAATTGTGCCTTACTGTCGAGTTGTGTCACACTCATGCTGGGAAGTTACACAATGAAGGGGACATTCAATGCCATGGTGGAGTTGGTGTTGTATGTGGCCTATAGCCATTACCTCCTAGCCAGTTTGCTACAGCAGGAAAATAATCCTGCAGCAACAGGAAATGTGAATTATTTATGTGGATTATAATTTTTTGTAGGGGGTTGATACATTTTTCGTTAGGGCAAATCAAGTCTAACATTTTAAAGTGGAAATTACAAACTTTAGAAACCTATTTAAACCTTGAATACAGTAGAAGTTTGCATTTCCTGTTGTGCATGAAAATTCTCAGCAACAAAAAGGTTATCAAATTAATATCCTACATCTGTAGACTGAGTGTTGGGCTTCAGCCAACAGACTGTGGTGGTAGAACACTGCTCTTGTCTCGCAGATTCTGTTACTCAATAGGCCAGCCATCTGGCCTGTCTCAGAGGTGCAGTGAGATGCTGAGAACCAAAGCAGAAGCAGTAATAGAAAAGGTCACACAGCCGGGAAGAAAGGCTTTTCATTTGAAATCATTAAATGTTTAGCCAGCGCAATAACTGCAAAGAGCAACGTTGAAAGGCAATGTAATGCTGCATTTTAGTCTGTTCTTCCTAAATATTTTTTCGGGCATAAATGTAGTTTTATTTCTGTTTAGAAAATTGAATGTGTGTATGTTGCATTCATCATCAATGTGGGTATTCATACATTCCATTCAAATAAAGTTGAAGTCAGAAGTTTGCATACGTTTTAGTAATTCCTGACATTTAATCCTAGTCATAATTCCCTGTCTAAGGTCAGATAGGATCACCACTTTATTTTAAGAATGTGAAATGTCAGAATAATAGTAGAGAGATTTTTTTTTCAGCTTTTATTTATTTCATCACATTCCCAGTGGGTCAGAAGTTTACATTCACTCAATTAGTATTTGGTAGCATTGCCTTTAAATTGTTTAACTTGGGTCAAACATTTTGGGTAGCCTTCCACAAGCTTCCCACAATAATTTGGGTGAATTTTGGCCCATTCCTCCTGACAGAGCTGGTGTAACTGAGTCAGGTTTGTAGGCCTCCTTGCTAGCACACGCTTTTTCAGTTCTGCCAACACATTTTCTATAGAATTGAGGTCAGGGCTTTGTGATGGCCACTCCAATACCTTGACTTTGTTGTCCTTAAGCCATTTTGCCACAACTTTGGAAGTATGCTTGGGGTCATTGTCCATTTGGAAGACCCATTTGCGACCAAGCTTTAACTTCCTGACTGATGTATTGATATGTTGCTTTAATATATCCAAATAATTTTCCTTCTTCATAATGCTATCTATTTTGTGAACTGTACCAGTCCCTCCTGCAGCAAAGCACCCCCACAGCATGATGCTGCCACCCCCATGCTTCACGGTTGGGATGGTGTTCTTCGGCTTGCAAGCTACCCCCTTTTTCCTCCAAACATAACGATGGTCATTATGGCCAAACAGTTCTATTTTTGTTTCATCAGACCAGAGGACATTTCTCCAAAAATACGATCTTTGTCCCCATGTGCAGTTGCAAACCGTAGTCTGGCTATTTTATGGCGGTTTTGGAGCAGTGGCTTCTTCCTTGCTGAGCGACCATTCAGGTTATGTCGATATAGGACTCGTTTTACTGTGTTCTGAACTGAAGTCAAAAGCTGGTGATACAACAAGGCTACAGGTAGAGGTACAGACCTCTGCTGATGCTCTCTCCTTACATCACAAATCCTGATGATTACTCTGCACTTCTATGTTGTGTATTAATTATTTGCTGGGATTTGATCGGTGGCCTAGTCATTCAGAAATTGATCGATCTAACCTATCCCATATATGTATATATTCTTAAATCCCATCCCATTACTAGTTTTGTGTGTATTGGGTATATGTTGTGAAATTGCTAGATATTACTTGTTAGATATTACTGCACTGTCGGATCTAGAAGCACAAGCATTTCGCTACACCCGCTATAACATCTGCTAAACACGTGTATGTGACAAATAACATTTGATTTGATTTGATTTGAGCGCATGTTGAAGCCTGAAAACTCTGATCTATGTTGCTGCTGCAGCAATTGACCCCCATCGGATAAAGTGCTCCAATACCTGCCTGATATATCACTAGCCCTTCTTACCGCTCTGCCCCCTGTCAGTTTTCTCCATTCTCCTCAAGGTCAGCTCTCCAGCGTGTTCTTGGACAGAGTAGTAGCAACAGCAGCAGTAGTTCTTCCTTTACTGCTGTCTATTCTGTTGCCCGCCGCCTGCCGCCTGCCGCCTGCCTAGAACTCAGCTCTGCCCTACTCTTTCCACCTCTCCTCCTCTCCTCCTACTCCTCTCCACCTCTACTCCCCCTCTCCTCCTCTCCTCCTACTCCTCTCCACCTCTACTCCCCCTCTCCTCCTCTACTCCTACTCCTCTCCACCTCTCCTCCTACTCCTCTCCATCTCTACTCCTCGCCCCCTCTCCCTCTCTACTCCTCCTCTCCTCATCTCCACCTCTACTTCTCTCCACCTCTCCCCCTCTCCCTCTACTCCAATCACATTTCAGCACTGTTGATGAGTACAACCACCTCCCTGGAGCACCAGAAGGTCTGGAAGGTCTGAACCGGAGAAAACAATGTGTTGATGACTGAGGAGTCACTCCTAAACAGGGATAGGAAGGTTTATAAATAAATACTGTATGTATGAGCAGCATGGCATACGGCTCCTGCTGCTTCATACTGACATACAGTCAGTTTATTAAGTACACCCATGTAGTACCGGTCGGACCCCCCTTTGCCTCCAGAACAGCCTTAATTCACCAGGGCATGGAAACGTTCCTCAATTGGTATCAAGGGACCTAATGTGTGCCAGGAAAACATTCTCCACACCATTACACCACCACCACCAGCCTGTACCGTTGACTCCAGTCAGGATGGGGCCATGGACTCATGCTAACCATTTTCGTGAATGGGGTGGTGTACCTAATAAACTGGCCATAGACTGTGTATCATTTGTCTCTTTGGTATGACATGTGTGAGATATTTATGTTTTGCTTGAATGATTTGAATACCTTTTGAGCTTTCACAAACAATCGTGTAGGAAGAAATAACTTCAGAGGAGGAGGAGCTAAAATCAACTTTGAACTTTATAGGGTTAGTTATAAAAAAAAACTAACAAATTACTATCTTTATACCTCTGAAGAGATCAACGAAATTGGATAAACCAAATAAATTAAGTCTTGTAACATTTTGGTCAGGTGAGGTGAAGGCATTATTGGTCAACGACCAAAGGCCAAGCATTGTATTCATTCACATGAAAAGGAATAGAAATAGGAGGCGCCCTCATTCCGTAAGCACATACTCTGTGAAGTGCTCACCCCGCTTCCTACCTCACTGTTGTTCCCTTTGGCTTACAATGGAGCTCCCATGGTGAAGCTACATGTCACAACACCATGCAAACACAACTTCATACATGTACAGCAACAGCTGTTGTTTTCACAGTTGTCATCTCCTACACACAGAGCTATACATACGTTTGGTTAGAAGTTGTTTGAATATCATGGTGCATGATTCCACAATGAGAAGTCAAAACAAACATTGTCTGGGTGTTGATGGTGAAACAAAACATCTTACTGTATGTTTTTATAACTTTGGTCTATTTCCAGAGATGGGGATAAGGTATGGTTCGGGCTCAAGAGAAGAGGTCTACTTTTCATAAACATTTTAAAACAAAACCTCTGACTGTTTAACTTGTTTTGATCCTTAGAAGCTGAAACCCATGTATACCAACTGAAGCTCTCCAGCTCAATGTGCTCTGCTGTAGGCTATTGTTTGTATATTCATGCATTACGATCTGAATTATAAATGTTGTGAGCTTATATCAAAAAGGAATGTTGATAGCATTTTGCTCTAGCTTGAAGAATATTTTACGAGATGTAATGAATTAATACTCCACCCTTGAAGAACTGATAACTATTTCAAAAGTGCATTCTGGGGTCATGCTCATACCATTGGCAAACAAAGCGGAGGCAAGTCTATCAATTTATTCATTGCTACCACAAGAGCATGCTGTGGAACTACACAATAACCTAACACACTAGGTGTTCTTTCAGTTGTTTAATGCATCATCATCCAATAGATAGCTCACAGTTCAAGTTGTTCTTGAGGAGACCAATTATTTCAGACTCAGAGGGGTAAAGGCCTTCTATTGTTATCCTTAGACATTCTAACCTGCTCATCAGGAACCAGTGCTGGACATCACTGAGCCAAGACCAATACCGTGTGAGAACAGAGGAAGGAATAGGGGAAATAACTTTTCCCCTCTGGCTCATAGAAACATGATGATTGGGCGGAAAGCAGTCTCACCTGTTATTAAAATTCAGATAACTATTATTTTTCCTTGAGGGAATGTCCTTTGTGGAATGGCTAGTACAGAATGTACAAAGATTAAAAAAGCAACCCATTTAATCTTAAAAAACAAATGTGAAAATAGCAATGGATGCTCTCTTCGAGAGTGTTGATGATGGTACTTATCTACTGTATATACACTGAGTATAGAAAACATTAAGAACACCTGCTCTTACCATTACATAGACTGACCAGGTGAATCCAGGTGAAAGCTATGATCTCTGAATGGCACATATACACAATCCATGTCTCAATTGTCTCAAGGCTTAAAAATCCTTCTTTAACCTGTCTCCTCCCATTCATCTACACTGATTGAAGTGGATTTAACAAGTGACATCAATAAGAGGGTGAATGGGCAAGACAACAAATCCAAGTGCCTTTGAACGGGGTATGGTAGTAGTTGCCAGGAACACAGGTTTGTGTCAAGAACTGCAACGCTGCTGGGTTGTTCACACTCAACAGTTTCCCGTGTGTATCAAGAATGGTCCACGACCCAAAGGACTTCCAGCCAACTTGACACAACTGTGGGAAGCATTGGAGTCAACATGGGCCAGCATCCCTATGAAACGCTTTCGACACCTTGCTTGAGTCCATGCCCCGACGAATTGAGGCTGTTCTGAGGGCAAAAGGGGGGATGCAACTCAATATTAGGAAGGTGTTCCTATGTTTGGTATACTCAGTGTATACTATAATAAGCCATACTAACTCAAAGCTTTAGTAAATTGACCACTCTGTGTTCACACTGGTCTGTGAAGTGTCTGAAAATATGTATAGAGAGAGAGAGCAGAGATCAGAGATCGCAGCCACATTTACAAGCCAGTGTCAGTGTGACTTAAAGCCAGTTAAATGTAACTAAATGTAACCTAAAATATAATCTACCTAATCCCCAAAAGTAATTAGTTATCATGAGAGGGCCATAAACAATAACTAGGAATGCTGCATACTCCAAGAAAGGTTAAAATCTCACCTTTCTGGTAATTAAAAAAATTATAATTGCTGAGGCGTAGTCACTTTTGAGGACATAAGCTCAAGTACACAGTACAAATATGATAAAAATATGTAAATATGAAATATTTTCTATGATGTATTTCCTATTTAACAAAACTGTATGAATACGGCTTGAAATGACTTATATGCAATGTTCCCTCTAAACACCACCTCCAGGACTGCCGCGCAGAAGAAATGCAGAGATGCAAGACTTTGAACTTCACTGAGTTCGCCCCATTACTTTGCACTTTATAGATTAAAAAAATTTTATGTGATCGAATCAACATTATATCAGCCCCTTTTCAATGCAACAAACCAAAACAAATCTAACTTTTCTAGATTGAGTCTGTGATTTTGTTGTAGGCAGAGCCAGAGCGCAACGGAGTACAATTCGGGTGGGTAGCCCAAGACGGGTCTTTCAATCACCCACGAGTGAATGAATGTGCTTTTCAGTTCAGATCAGAGCCACTCATGTGAACATTTGATGATATTCTTTACTAGTTAGAGAGTCATCCCAGTTATACAGTGGGGGAAAAAAGTATTTAGTCAGCCACCAATTGTGCAAGTTCTCCCACTTAAAAAGATGAGAGAGGCCTGTAATTTTCATCATAGGTACACATTAACTATGACAGACAAAATGAGAGAAAAAAATTCCAGAAAATCACATTGTAGGATTTTTAATGAATTTATTTGCAAATTATGGTGGAAAATAAGTATTTGGTCAATAACAAAAGTTTCTCAATACTTTGTTATATACCCGTTGTTGGCAATGACACAGGTCAAACGTTTTCTGTAAGTCTTCACAAGGTTTTCACACACTGTTGCTGGTATTTTGGCCCATTCCTCCATGCAGATCTCCTCTAGAGCAGTGATGTTTTGGGGCTGTCGCTGGGCAACACAGACTTTCAACTCGCTCCAAAGATTTTCTATGGGGTTGAGATCTGGAGACTGGCTAGGCCACTCCAGGACCTTGAAATGCTTCTTACGAAGCCACTCCTTCGTTGCCCGGGCGGTGTGTTTGGGATCATTGTCATGCTGAAAGACCCAGCCACGTTTCATCTTCAATGCCCTTGCTGATGGAAGGAGGTTTTCACTCAAAATCTCACGATACATGGCCCCATTCATTCTTTCCTTTACACGGATCAGTCGTCCTGGTCCCTTTGCAGAAAAACAGCCCCAAAGCATGATGTTTCCACCCCCATGCTTCACAGTAGGTATGGTGTTCTTTGGATGCAACTCAGCATTCTTTGTCCTCCAAACACGACGAGTTGAGTTTTTACCAAAAAGTTATATTTTGGTTTCATCTGACCATATGACATTCTCCCAATCCTCTTCTGGATCATCCAAATGCACTCTAGCAAACTTCAGACGGGCCTGGACATGTACTGGCTTAAGCAGGGGGACACGTCTTGCACTGCAGGATTTGAGTCCCTGGCGGCGTAGTGTGTTACTGATGGTAGGCTTTGTTATTTTGGTCCCAGCTCTCTGCAGGTCATTCACTAGGTCCCCCTGTGTGGTTCTGGGATTTTTGCTCACCGTTCTTGTGATCATTTTGACCCCACGGGGTGAGATCTTGCGTGGAGCCCCAGATCGAGGGAGATTATCAGTGGTCTTGTATGTCTTCCATTTCCTAATAATTGCTCCCACAGTTGATTTCTTCAAACCAAGCTGCTTACCTATTCAGTCTTCCCAGCCTGGTGCAGGTCTACAATTTTGTTTCTGGTGTCCTTTGACAGCTCTTTGGTCTTGGCCATAGTGGAGTTTGGAGTGTGACTGTTTGAGGTTGTGGACAGGTGTCTTTTATACGGATAACAAGTTCAAACAGGTGCCATTAATACAGGTAACGAGTGGAGGACAGAGGAGCCTCTTAAAGAAGAAGTTACAGGTCTGTGAGAGCCAGAAATCTTGCTTGTTTGTAGGTGACCAAATACTTATTTTCCACCATAATTTGCAAATCAATTCATAAAAAATCCTACAATGTGATTTTCTGGATTTTTTTTCCTCAATTTGTCTGTCATAGTAAATGTGTACCTATGATGAAAATTACAGGCCTCTCTCATCTTTTTAAGTGGGAGAACTTGCACAATTGGTGGCTGACTAAATACTTTTTTCCCCCACTGTAGATACAGTAAGTACAGGTCAGCAATGGGGAGTTACTGCTTTCTACAAGAGCACAAAACGTGTACGCTACATTTCAAGCTCTCTTTAAAAAGGTAGTCAGGTTAAAAGTTGTATTTAAAGGGAAAGTGTTGTATTTTCAGACAGGCTTGAATATGCAAATAAGCCAATAGGCAGAGGGGTAGCCTACGTTGTCTAATTCTCTGTTTGGTAATAATAATTCATTTTATTTTTGTAAAGTGTTTTTTTGCATCATATAACAAAATACAATGCAATTTACAGTCACCTATTTGGCCCATGGTGTTACAGACTAAGTAAAAAAATCATTAATTAATGTCAAGCCCTTCATAACGTAAAAAATATATATATGTTTTTAAAAGTCTCATGTAATGTAGGTTACATCATATAAATCAAAAGCGATTTCCATGTGAAAATCTTATGGGTTTGCTCCATTGGTTTTGTTGGTAGGCCTACATTATGCTCAAATAGCCACAATAGCCTATTGGCTACTGTCTAAAACTGTCTAAAACTCCTACCCTTTGAATCAGGCTGCAATGCCTGTGGACATTGCTCAGGACAGTTCCTGCAGAGCACCTGTTGCTGCACCTTATACGACCCGTACGGACCGTACTATACAGAACGCGGCTGATGGACCACGACTGCTAAATGGACACAAAAAAAAGATTTAAAAATAAAAATAATAATAATAACACATGAGTGACGAAAAAATTTACAAACAAACAGAAAATCTCCCTGTCTGGTAAAAGGTAAATATATACAGATGAAGTCGGAAGTTTACATACACTTATGTTGGAGTCATTAAAACTCTTTTTTCAACCACTCCACAAATGTATTGTTAACAAACTATAGTTTTGGCAAGTCAGTTAGGACATCTACTTTGTGCATGACACAAGTACATTTTCCAACAATTGTTTACAGACAGATTATTTCACTTATAATTCACTGTATCACAAGACCTCCGAAATTTTTTTTGTAGACCTCCACAAGTCTGGTTCATCCTTGGGAGCAATTTCCAAACGCCTGAAGATACCACATTCATCTGTACAAACAATAGTATGCAAGTATAAACACCATGGGACCACGCAGCCGTCATACCGCTCAGGAAGGAGACGCGTTCTGTCTCCTAGAGATGAATGTACTTTGGTGCGAAAAGTGCAAATCAATCCCAGAACAACAGCAAAGGACCTTGTGAAGATGCTGGAGGAAACAGGTACAAAAGTATCTATATCCACAATAAAACGAGTCCTATATCGACATAACCTGAAAGGCCGCTCAGCAAGGAAGAACCCACTGATCCAAAACCGCCATAAAAAAGCCAGACTACGGTTTGCAACTGCACATGGGGACAAAGATCATACTTTTTGGAGAAATGTCCTCTGGTCTGATGAAACAAAAATAGAACTGTTTGGCCATAATGACCATTGTTATGTTTGGAGGAAAAAGGGGAACGCTTGCAAGCCGAAGAACACCATCCCAACCGTGAAGCACGGGGGTGGCAGCATCATGCTGTGGGGGTGCTTTGCTGCAGGAGGGTCTGGTGCACTTCACAAAATAGATGGCATCATGAGGAAGGAAAATTATGTGGATATATTGAAGCAACATCTCAAGACTTCAGTCAGGAAGTTAAAACTTGGTCGCAAATGGGTCTTCCAAATGGACAATGGCCCCAAGCATACTTCCAAAGTTCTGGCAAAATGGCTTAAGGACAACAAAGTCAAGGTATTGGAGTGGCCATCACAAAGCCCTGACCTCAATCCTATAGAAAATGTGTGGGCAGAACTGAAAAAGCGTGTGTGAGCAAGGAGGTCTACAAACCTGACTCAGTTACACCAGCTCTGTCAGGAGGAATGGGCCAAGATTCACCCAAATGATTGTGGGAAGCTTGTGGAAGGCTAGCAAGTTGACTTTAAAAAGATAAAGGAGACTTAACTTCCAGGATCCAGTCAAAGTAAAAGTTTTAATAGATATTTGGGGTACAAGTGGTCACGTGAAAATGCAAAGGCCAATAGCATGGTGGTAGAGCATGGCTGTAAGGGCTGGTGTGAGGTGTGACCCAGGTGCGGTGCAGGATAGACAATAGGTAGTAGGCAGAGATGGTGAAACAAGGATCTTTACTGGTGGTCCCGAAGCCAGGATACAAAACAACGGACTTAACATGATAAAAGAAAGGTGGAGCAAATAAGTCTCCAAAAACAGGCTGACAGCCAAAATACGAAATAGTAACTATGACTGAAATAATAAATAAATAATAATAATATGCCATTTAGCAGACGCTTTTATCCAAAGCAACTTACAGTCATGTGTGCATACATTTTTGTGTATGGGTGGTCCCGGGGATCGAACCCACTACCCTGGCGTTACAAGCGCCGTGCTCTATCAGCTGAGATACAGAGGACCACAAATAATAAAGAAACAGGGAGAACACTTCTCAAGTACCTGTACATACTTCTCCGATTAGACACTGATTAGTACTGCTGAGCATAGAGAAACTAGCAGAGAAACCTGAGCAAGGGAACACAGGGAAGTGAGGGCATAAATACACAGGTGAACAGCTAGACACAGGTGACACCAATAGGATGATGATTAGTCCGGATTGTGAGTAAGGAGGTGCCTAAGGTTGTCGGAGGATGCCCATAACCCTCCCAGTCCAGGCGTTTGAGAACGGGAATGAAGTGGGCAGCCTTCGAAAACCGGTCCACAACGACCAGGATGACTGTGTATCCATCAGAGGGGGGTAGGGCGGAAATGAACCAGGGGTGCTTGGGGATAGGCAGGTGTCGGAGCAGCCCTGCCGCAGGCTGACATGAGCTCTTCGTGCGCGTGCACACCGGGCAAGCGGCCACAAAGACGTACGTAGCCCCCTCAGCTGATGGCCACCAGAACCTCCTACGCAGGAACTCCAATGTCCTGGCGCCCCCTGAATGGCTGTTGAGGTCGGACGCGTGCGCCCACTGAAGCAGTTGCGAGCGAGCCACCTTTGCGTATGTACATCCTCCCCGATGGACCTCCGCCCGGATTGGGCTCCCGCCGTAACGCTGCTCTGACCAGCCTATCGATTCCCCACGAAACTGGGGCAGCAATCAGGGCATTGGGGACAATTGGGTCGTCCCTCTCCACCAGGTCCACGGGGTCTAACTGCCGGGAGAGCTTGTCAGGCTTGGTTTTCTTCAACCCCGGACGGTCTGAGATCGTGAACCGGAACCTGGTGAAGAACCACACCCACCTGGCCTGGAGCGAGTTGAGCCTCTTTGCTCCCTGAATGTAGGCTAAGTTCTTATGGTCAGTCCATATGAAGAATGGGTGGGCAGCCCCCTATAGCCAATACCTCCACTCACCCAGGGCGAGCTTGACCACTAGCAGCTCACGGTTCCCCACGTCGTAATTCCGCTCTGCCGGGGACAGCTGACGGGAGAAAAACGCACAGGGGTGAGTCTTTCTTTTTCTTTTCTTTTTCTTTTTTAGGGGGTAGATCAGCTTTAATATTGCAGATAGATTGTAACTTCCATCAATGTAATTGTATGCATCACTTCCAATCCCCCATGTGTTTTTTCTCACAAATATATAAATATATATATATATACAAACACATACATATGCACATACAGTGCCTTGCAAAAGTATTCATCCCCCTTGGCATTTTTCCTATTTTGTTGCATTACAACCTGTTATTTAAATGTTTTTTATTTGGATTTCATGTAATGGACATACACAAAATTGTCCAAATTGGTGAAGTGAAATGAAAAATAATAACTTGTTTCAAAAAATTCTAAAAAATAAATAACCGAAAAGCGGTGCGTGCATATGTATTCACCCCCTTTGCTATGAATCCTCTAAATAAGATCTGGTACAACCAATAACCTTCAGAAGTCACATAATTAGTTAAATAAAGTACACCTGCCACCACCAAGCAAGCAGCACCATGAAGACCAAGGAGCTCTCCAAACAGGTCAGGGACAAATTTGTGGAGAAGTACAGATCAGGGTTGGGTTATGAAAAAATATCTGAAACTTTGAACATCCCACAGAGCACCATTAAATCCATTATAAAAAATTGAAAGAATATGGCACCACAACAAACCTACCAAGAGAGGGCTGCCCACCAAAACTCACAGACTAGGCAAGGAGGTCATCAATCAGAGAGGCAACAAAGAGACAAAAGATAACCCTGAAGGAGCTGCAAAGCTCCGCAGCGGAAATTGGAGTATCTGTCCATAGGATCACTTTAAGCAGTACACTCCACAGAGCTGGGCTTTATGGAAGAGTGGCCAGAAAAAAAGCCATTGCTTTTTTATTTATTTTATTTATTTCACCTTTATTTAACCAGGCAAGCCAGTTGAGAACAAGTTCTCATTTACAACTGCGACCTGGCCAAGATAAAGCAAAGCAGTGCGATAAAAACAACAACAACACAGAGTCACATATGGAATAAACAAAACGTACAGTCAATAACACAATAGAAAATGTATATACAGTGTGTGCAAATGTAGTAAGTTATGGAGGTAAGGCAATAAATAGGCCATTGTGCAAAATAATTACAATTTAGTAATAACACTGGAGTGATAGATGTGCAGAAGATGATGTGCAAATAGAGATACTGGGGTGCAAATGAGCAAAATAAATAACAATGTAAATAATAATATGGGGATGAGGTAGTTAGGTGGGCTAATTACAGATGGGCTGTGTACAGGTGTAGTGATCGGTAAGCTGCTCTGACAACTTATGCTTAAAGTTAGTGAGGGAGATAAGTGCTTAAAGAAAGAAATAAGCAAACACGTTTGGTGTTCGCCAAAAGCCATGTGGGAGACTCCTCAAACATATGGAAGAAGGTATCTGGTCAGATGAGACTAAGATTTAGCTTTTTGGCCATGAAGGAAAACGATATGTCTGGCGCAAACCCAACACCTCTCATCACCCCGAGAACATGTTTTTCATTGGCAGGGACTGGGAAACTGGTCAGAATTGAAGGAATGATGGATGGCCCTAAATACAGGGAAATTCTTGAGGGAAGCCTGTTTCAGTCTTCCAGAGATTTGAGACTGGGACGGAGGTTCACCTTCCAGCAGGACAATGACCCTAAGCATACTGCTAAAGCAACACTCAAGTGGTTTAAGGGGAAACATTTAAATGTCTTGGAATGGCCTAGTCAAAGCCCAGACCTTAATCCAATTGAGAATGTGTGCTATGACTTAAAGATTGCTGTACACCAGCAGAACCCATCTAACTTGAAGGAGCTGGAGCAGTTTTGCCTTGAAGAATGGGCAAAAATCCCAGTGGCTAGATGTGCCAAGCTTATAGAGACATACCCCAAGAGACTTGCAGCTGTAATTGCTGCAAAAAGTGGCTGTTCAAAGTATTGACTTTGGGGGGGGTGAATAGTTATACACGCTCAAGTTTTCTTATTTTTTCTTATTTCTTGTTTGTTTCACACACAAAAATATTTTGCATCTTCAAAGTGGTAGGCATGTTGTGTAAATCAAACGATACAACCCCCCCAAAAATCCATTTAAATTCCAGGTTTTAAGGCAACAAAATAGGAAAAATGCCAAGGGGGTGAATACATATCCTTTAAAAATATATATTTCCCTTCATGACTTTCCAACCCCAACACCCCTTCCCTAATTGGAGTAAACTAGTGAACGACAATGCTTAGGCCTCTACTTCCAGCTTTTACATACTATATACATTTTATGGACAGTCAATTTTAGAATAATTATATTTTGTTTGTTTTTACTCCTGAACTTCCTCAATCCGGTTTGCTTCTATATGCCATATCTTTCTAACTGTGCTCTTTCACAAAAGCTCTCAACCTATAACCTATACAGTGAGGGAAAAAAGTATTTGATCCCCTGCTGATTTTGTACGTTTGCCCACTGACAAAGAAATGATCAGTTTATAATTTTAATGGTAGGTTTATTTGAACAGTGAGAGAGAATAACAACAACAAAATCCAGAAAAACGCATGTCAAAAATGTTATAAATTGATTTGCATTTTAATGAGGGAAATAAGTATTTCACCCCCTCTCAATCAGAAAGATGTCTGGCTCCCAGGTGTCTTTTATACAGGTAACGAGCTGAGATTAGGAGAACACTCTTAAAGGGAGTGCTCCTAATCTCAGTTTGTTACCTGTATAAAAGACACCTGTCCACAGAAGCAATCAATCAATCAGATTCCAAACTCTCCACCATGGCCAAGACCAAAGAGCTCTCCAAGGATGTCAGGGACAAGATTGTAGACCTACACAAGGCTGGAATGGGCTACAAGAACATCGCCAAGCAGCTTGGTGAGAAGGTGACAACAGTTGGTGCGATTATTCGCAAATGGAAGAAACACAAAAGTGCTATCAATCTCCCTCGGCCTGGGGCTCCATGCAAGATCTCACCTCGTGGAGTTGCAATGATCATGAGAACGGTGAGGAATCAACCCAGAACTACACGGGAGGATCTTGTCAATGATCTCAAGGCAGCTGGGACTATAGTCACCAAGAAAACAATTGGTAACACACTACGCCGTGAAGGACTGAAATCCTGCAGCGCCCGCAAGGTCCCCCTGCTCAAGAAAGCACATATACAGGGCCATCTGAAGTTTGCCAATGAACATCTGAATGATTCAGAGGAGAACTGGGTGAAAGTGTTGTGGTCAGATGAGACCAAAATGGAGCTCTTTGGCATCAACTCAACTCGCCGTGTTTGGAGGAGGAGGAATGCTGCCTATGACCCCAAGAACACTATCCCCACCGTCAAACATGGAGGTGGAAACATTACGCTTTGGGGGTGTTTTTCTGCTAAGGGGACAGGACAACTTCACCGCATCAAAAGGACGATGGACAGGGCCATATACCGTCAAATCTTGGGTAAGAACCTCCTTCCCTCAGCCAGGGCATTGAAAATGGGTCGTGGATGGGTATTCCAGCATGACAATGACCCAAAACACATGGCCAAGGCAACAAAGGAGTGGCTCAAGAAGAAGCACATTAAGGTCCTGGAGTGGCCTAGCCAGTCTCCAGACCTTAATCCCATAGAAAATATGTGGAGGGAGCTGAAGGTTCGAGTTGCCAAACGTCAGCCTCGAAACCTTAATGACTTGGAGAAGATCTGCAAAGAGGAGTTGAACAAAATCCCTCCTGAGATGTGTGCAAACCTGGTGGCCAACTACAAGAAACGTCTGACCTCTGTGATTGCCAACAAGGGTTTTGCCACCAAGTATTAAGTCATGTTTTGCAGAGGGGTCAAATACTTATTTCCCTCATTAAAATGCAAATAAATTCATAACATTTTGCGTTTTTCTGGATTATTTTGTTGTTATTCTGTCTCTCACTGTTCAAATAGACCTACCATTAAAATTATAGACTGATCATGTCTTTGTCAGTGGGCAAACTTACAAAATCAGCAGGGGATCAAATACTTTTTTCCCTCACTGTATTCCGAGTATATCCACATCACCATCAGTCCATTTTATTGGTAAACTACATGGTAATGTAAAAATTGTATTTTTTTGTGATCCAATACGTAACATAGTACATATTATTTGGTTGTAATCCAGAGAGGTTAGAAAATGTATCTAGCTCCTCTCTGAGGCTGGGGAGGGATTCAAGTTGTGGATTTAAAAGAAAACATTAATCATCAGCGTACAATGACACCTTTGTTTTTAAGCCCAGGATTTTGAATCCCTTGATATTATTGTTGGATCTGATTTTAATAGCTAACATTTCGATGGCCATAATAAATAAATATGCCGATAGTGGACAACCTTGTTTCACTCCTAGGGTGAGTCTTACCGTCCGCGAGGAACCGCTGGGACAGGATTTCTCCCATCGCAACGTCTGAAGCATCCACCTCCACAATGAACGGTAGGAACGGATCAGGATGCCCTAGGACCGGGGCCGATGTAAAGTGCCTCTTAAGCGCATCGAATGCGTTCCCCGCTTCCGGGGTCCAGGCGAAGGAGCGCACACTCGTCTGGGTGAGGGCTGTCAGGGGAGCGGCTAGGGAGCTACAATTGCGAATAAACGCCTATAAAAAAATCTATGTGGAACATGCACTCTTCACCTTGACTTAGAGCTGGTGACTGAGAAGGCACTGGATAACCTGTCGAACGTGCTGCTGTTGTTGACTCATGTCCTTTGAAAATATTAGGATGTCATCCAAATACACGAAGACGCTGTGGGCGAGGAGATCCCGGAGCACGTCATTGACCAACGCCTGGAACACCGCAGGCACGTTGGCTAGACCGAACGGCATGACTTGGTACTCGTTATGCCCACTGGGTGTGTTAAACCCCGTCTTCCACTCGTTTCCCTCCCGAATCCTCACCAGGTTGTAGGCATTTGTAGTCCAGCTTGGTGAAGATCCGGGCTCCCTGCAACGACTCGAATGCCATCGTCATCAGGGGGAGTGGGTAGCGGTTCTTAACCGTGAAGTCGTTGAGCGCCCGGTAATCAATGCACGGCCGTTGCCCACCGTCCTTTTTCCCCACAAAAAAAGAAGCCTGCGCCCGCGGGTGAGGTAGATGGGCGGATGTGATATACTCCCTCATGGCCAGCGTCTCCGGCCGGGACAAGGAAAACAATCGCCCTTGTGTGGGCATTACGCCCAGCAGGAGATCGTTAGCGCAGTCGTATGGCCTGTGAGGAGGTAGACCCTTGGCACGCCTCTTACTTAACACCTCCCCCAGATCCCAATACTCCCGGAGAACGCCTGCCAGGTCTGGGCCAGTGACGGAGTCTGTAGCTGCCGTCCACCCGGTGGCAACCACCACTAGGGCGGTAGGCGGTTCGGAGTGTGGGACCTGGGGAAGAGGTGAGGACTGGTAGGTGGTCTGGGACGGTGGTTTGGGCTGATGAGTGGTCGGTGAACAGAACAGGGGCGGATCCTCCCTCCAGGATGAGCCGCCCCGTGGACCAGTCTATTCTAGTCTGGAGTTGGGGTTTCGGTTCTGGCTCGCTACCACACCTCCCGATACTAGCGAGCCCTCCTGTTTCCCGGCTTCTCTGTGCATGAGTCGCAGTGGTGACCTGCCTGGCCGCAGTACAGGCAACGTCTCTGGCGCAGACGCCTCTGCCTCTCCATCCTGGACAAGCGCGCCGCACCCAGCTGCATAGCCTCCTCCTGAGGCGTCTCCTCCCTGAATCGCCGGAAAGCCTCCGGGCTGATAGGGGGACGCGGAGGCGCACCTTGTGTCATCCCTCTCTCGTGCGCCCTCTCAAGACGACGATTGTCTACCCGCACTGAGAGGTCGACTAGGCCGTCCAGTCTCTCAGGCAGCTCCCTGAAGGAGAATTCATCCTTCATCCCCTCCGATAGCCCCTGTGCGTAAAGGACGACCAGGGCGGCCTCCTCCCATCCTGCCTCTCGAGCCCGGGTCCGGAACTCCACGGAGTAGTCCTTCACCGAATGGTCACCCTGCTGACAGGCCGTGAGCTGCCTCCCAGCCTCGTGCCCCGACACCACCCGAGAGGTGTCGAACACCTTGCGTAGCACCCGGGTGAATTGGTAGGAGTCGGAGCATGGCGGAGTTTGGCTCTCCCACTCCGCTTTAGCCCAGGAAAGGGCCCGACCCGTCAATAGAGTGATGATGTAGGCCACCCGGCCCTGCTCCGTCGGAAACGAGGAGGGTTGTAGGCTGAATACAAGGGTACACTGGGTGAGGAATTCCCTGCAGCCCTCTGGACGTCTGTCATACCTCTCCGGAGGTGGTAGGCGGGGTTCCTGCGATGTCGCAGGTGAGACTGGAGACGCCGCTGCCGCGGCTTCTGCTCCGCCAGCTGCTGGGGCTGGTCGGGTGTCCACCCAGCTCTGCATGGCAATCGTCAGCTGGCGGAGATTCTCTGTGATCTGCTGCAGGCTTCGGTCATGTTGGTTCAGCATAGCTCCCTGCGTTGCCAATGCGCTCCGATACTGTGCTGCCTCAGCTGGGTCCATATTGGCTCAGTTTTCTGTAAGGGTTGGTGTGAGGTGTGACCCAGGTGCGGTGCAGGATAGACAATAGGCAGTAGGCAGAGATGGTGAAACAAGGATCTTTACTGGTGGTCCCGAAGCCAGGATACAAAACAACAGACTTAACACGATAAAAGGAAGGTGGAGCAAATAAGTCTCCAAAAACAGGCTGACAGCCAAAATACGAAATAGTAACTATGACTGAAATAATAAAGAAACAGGGAGAACACTTCTCCGATCAGACACTGATTAGTACTGCTGAGCATAGAGAAACTAGCAGAGAAAACTGAGCAAGGGAACACAGGGAAGTGAGGGCATAAATACACAGGTGAACTGGTAGACACAGGTGACACCAATAGGATGATGATTAGTCCAGACTGTGAGTGAGGAGGTGCCTGAGGTTGTCGGAGGATGACACCTAGTGGGACGCTCTGGAACTGTGACCCCCTCCTGTAACACGTGGCTCAAAGGCATAAAGGCTCAAAAGGCAAATTCTTTTTCTATGGTCTCAAGATTATATAGTCATTCTGAATTACGAATACATGCATCATTACAGACATTGGTTGATATGAAACTTTCAATTGAACAATGAGACATCTGCTACTTTGGGAACAGAGAGTTCAAGATTTAATTGTCAGTTCCAGAGGCCTGGAAGTCTGTCCAGAGATCTGATAAATAGATAAAATGGAAACTTGTAGACCTTTATTTCAGACTGTTTTAGTTGTGTAAGCAATAAAGCAGGCTAATCATATGATTATAAACTAAAATATGTGGGGATGTGGTTGTTGTTGATCTTGATCTGTGTTTTTGCATTAATCTGAACATGTATAAAACTTCTGAGTTCATCCCAAGGAATAGGATTAATCAACAAATGTAGCTAGGTTTCCATCCAATTGGCAACAGAATTTCATACGAAGATTCTCAAATCTGCATCAAACAATATGCACATTTTCCCACCAGAGATGTGTTTCTATCAAACTGACTTATTGCTGATAAAAGGCTGTGCGTGATGAAGTAGTGCACATTAACTTTTGCGGTTAAATTCCCATGTACCGGATAAAAAATACAAGTTCAATTGGGTTTTCATCGCATTTTCAACTCTACTGATGGTTTTGTCACAGAAACTGTTGCGTTAAATAGCAAATGTGCCCACTCTGGTCTTGGCACGTGAGCTTTAGCCAACAGCTGGCAGATATAGTGTGGGTAGGCCACCTACATAAGATTATTCTGCATAAGAGCCAGATTATTTTTGTCAAACAGCAGCCAAGCATCGATCATCTTGTCACCAGAATAAGACACTCAATATTTATTGGAAAGGAGCATCAAGCTCATCACCGTGCACTATCACCATCCTGTGAAGTTCATCATAACTTATTTAACCTGTAGCCTAATAAACTGCATGCTTTCCCGAGTCGTAGTGGGAGGACCACACAACATATCATCGCGTGACTCCAAGTTTTCGATATGATGGTTATTATATCAATATTTTACTTACCTGCCAGTGTTGTGATTGGCTGTGATATTTGCCTATTGATTTCTCCCTCCGGAGATCAATGACCTCGTTAACCTCAAAGTAACCAGACAAACATAATCAATTACCGAGCACATTCAACACACATACTCAAAATGAAAACTACTTGTAACAGGGAAAGATCTTGACCCTGTTTCACATGTTTAGGAAATGTCTTGTCATAGCCAACCTCTGGAAGTGTGTGTCCTCCACTGATCTGATCTTGCTTTGTGTTTGTTGGTCGATAATACACTTTCACACTAAACCAACGTAGGATGTTATTTGTTTACTGCCGCAAAACAATTTACAGTTCTGGTTCATACCTGATTTCAACATGTAGAGATACTAGATTTTAGCATTTGGAATGATTGAGGACATGGAACATGTAACTGCTATAGTAAACAAGGCCTGTTTGTTTCATGCTTATTCATGAAATATCATAAAGTGTTACCAGCATTGGTCCATAGCTGCATTACAGGTTGTCATGCTCCGGTCCAGTGACTGAAATGGTAGCGAGACCCGAGACATAGGCTTTTTTAAATAACACTCTCTTTTATTCATTTACTGCAGCAGCAAGTTGGTGGAGCAAGTCAAGTGCGGTGGTAATAACCCCA
This sequence comes from Coregonus lavaretus, assembly GCF_964263955.1. NCBI lineage: Eukaryota > Metazoa > Chordata > Actinopteri > Salmoniformes > Salmonidae > Coregonus > Coregonus lavaretus. The sequence continues at coordinate 11,593,897 of NC_139999.1, read as the reverse complement.
GAACCTATTATTGTGGAGCTTATCATTCTATAGGGAACTTCTCAAATCCAGACCTGGGAAATCAAAGGATAATGCAGGGTCTATTTTTCACATAGCTGCACTAATCAGATGAAATCTTACAGATCAAACCTTGTGAATTATTATTACAGTGTTGGGTCGAGGTTCCTGATCCCCTCTCTCACACACCAATTAGAGAGCCATGTCTGGATAGGATGAATAGGCTGCATTTGAAGAGGAAGAGTAATTACATGTTGTGAGAGATGAAGTATGAAACACCTCATAACGTAATTCAGGAACACCTGTACAGTAAGAACACCTGTACACCTGTACAGTAAGAACACATTTACACCAGCACAGTAGGATTACCTGTACACCTGTACAGTATGAACACCTGTACACCTGTAGAGTACGAACACCTGTACACATGTACAGTAGGAACACCTGTACACCTGTACAGTAGGAACACATTAACAGTAGGAACACCTGTACACCTGTACAGTAGGAACACATTAACAGTAGGAACACCTGTACACCTGTACAGTAGGAACACATTAACAGTAGGAACACCTGTACACCTGTACAGTAGGAACACATTAACAGTAGGAACACCTGTACACCTGTACAGTAGGAACACATTAACAGTAGGAACACCTGTACACCTGTACAGTAGGAACACATTAACAGTAGGAACACCTGTACACCTGTACAGTAGGAACACATTAACAGTAGGAACACCTGTACACCTGTACAGTAGGAACACATTAACAGTAGGAACACCTGTACACCTGTACAGTAAGAACACATTAACAGTAGGAACACCTGTACACCTGTACAGTAGGAACACATTAACAGTAGGAACACCTGTACACCTGTAGAGTAAGAACACATTTACACCAGCACAGTAGGAACACCTGTACACCTGTACAGTAGGAACACCTGTGGAGTAGGAACACCTGTACACCTGTACAGTAGCCTACTTTACTAATTAAAGGGCAATGTACAGTGGGATACTGTACAGTAACAATGTAGTACTAATTAGATCGTGAGAGAACGTTGAAAAGTAATGCACTTTGTAACTTAAGGATCACTCCTCTAGAACTTCACAACATACACTGTATAATCTAGTGTAAGGAACACCATTCAGCCTTCTTAAGTAGACTAATGCAGTTTGTTACATATTGTACACCACGCTAAATGTAATACACTTCGTAACGTGTGTTTAAATATGGCGGCAGGTAGCTTAGTGGTTAAGAGCGTTGTGCCAGTAACCGAAAGGTCGCTGGTTCTAATCTCCGAGCCGACTAGGTGAAAAATCTGTCGATGTGCCCTTGAGCAAGGCACTTAACCCTAATTGCTCCTGTAAGTCGCTCTGGATAAGAGCGTCTGCTAAATGATTTATTATTTATTTATAAATATACTACTTTGTGAGAATGTGATCCAGATACTGTATACATTCAATATATTCTTCTTTTGTATTCTGTAATTGTACATATACTCCTTATGTAGGACTGTTCCAAGTTTCTGCTTGTACATTTTGGATTAGTACTGCTTCTATATCCCTCAAACTCAACTCTGGAACTCGAAGCCAGTTCCACTGCGTTTTTCATTGTTCCCCCTAATCAGGGACTGACCAGGTGGGTGCAATCAATTATCAGGTAAAACAAAAAACCAACAGGCTCTGACCTCTTACGGTAAGAGTGGAATATCCCTGTCTATATTATCATCGGTTGTCTGTTTACCACTCTCCATTGCCTGATACTCTGAGATACTGTACTGCCCATGGTTAGAGATAGGAAATACAGCCTTGATTACCGCAGCCAGGTGAAATGTGGTAATCGCCTTCCTGATTCCTACACTCTTAGAAAAAAAGGTGCTAAGTAGAACCATACAAGGTTCTTCGGTTTGCCCCTATAGGGGAACCCTTTTTGGTACTGGGTAGTACCCTTTGCAGAGGGTTCTTCCAGAATCCTCTATGTAGGGTTCTTCAAAGAATCCCCTGTATATGGTTCTACGTAGAACCCTCTATGAAGGGTTCTCATAGAACCGTCAATGAAGGGTTAAACCAATACATTTTTTATCACCAAGGTTCTTCCTAGAACCGTCTATGAAAGGTTCTACCGATAACCCTTTTATCTTTGGAGGGTTCTTCCTAGAACCCTCCAAATTAACAAGTAGAACCCTGATCAAACATTAAATACAGTGGCTTGCGAAAGTATTCATGAGGTCTGGGCTTTGACTAGGACATTCCAAGACATTTAAATGTTTCCCCTTAAACCACTCAAGTGTTGCTTTAGCAGTATGCTTAGGGTCATTGTCCTGCTGGAAAGTGAACCTCCGTCCCAGTCTCAAATCTCTGGAAGACTGAAACAGGTTTCCCTCAAGAATTTCCCTGTATTTAGCGCCATCCATCATTCCTTCAATTCTGACCAGTTCCCAGTCCCTGCCGATGAAAAACATCCCCACAGCTTGATGCTGCCACCACCATGCTTCACTGTGGATTTTTTTCTGGCCACTCTTCCGTAAAGCCCAGCTCTGTGGAGTGTATGGCTTAAAGTGGTCCTATAGACAGATACTCCAATCTCCGCTGTGGAGCTTTGCAGCTCCTTCAGGGTTATCTTTGGTCTCTTTGTTGCCTCTCTGATTAATGCCCTCCTTGCCTGGTCCGTGAGTTCTGGCAGGTTTGTTGTGGTGCCATTTTCTTTCCATTTTTTAATAATGGATTTAATGGTGCTCCGTGGGATGTTCAAAGTTTTTGATATTTTTTTATAACCCAAACCTGATCTGTAGTTCTCCACAACTTTGTCCCTGACCTGTTTGAAGAGCTCCTTGGTCTTCATGGTGCCGCTTGCTTGGTGGTGCCCCTTGCTTAGTGGTGTTGCAGACTGTGGGGCCTTTCAGAACAGGTGTATATATATACTGAGATCATGTGACAGATCATGTGACTCTTAGATTGCACACAGGTGGACTTTATTTAACTAATTATGTGACTTCTGAAGGTAATTGGTTGCATCAGATCTTATTTAGGGGGTTCATAGCAAAGGGGGTGAATACATATGCACGCACCACTTTTCCGTTATTTATTTTTTAGATTTTTTAAAAAGAAGTTATTTCACTTCACCAATTTTGACTATTTTGTGTATGTCCATTACATGAAATCCAAATAAAAATCCATTTAAATTACAGGTTGTAATGCAACAAAATAGGAAAAATGCCAAGGGGGATGAATACTTTTGCAAATAGTCCGGGTAGCCATGATTAGCTGTTCAGGAGTCTTATGGCTTGGGGGTAGAAGCTGTTAAGAATCCTTTTGGACCTAGACTTGGCGCTCCGGTACGGCTTGCCGTGCGATAGCAGAGAGAACAGTCTATGACTAGGGTGGCTGGAGTCTTTGACCATTTTTAGACCCTTCCTCTGACACTGCCTGGTATAGAGGTCCTGGATGGCAGGAAGCTTGGCCCCAGTGATGTACTGGGCCGTACACACTACCCTCTGTAGTGCCTTGCAATCGGAGGCCAAGCAGTTGCCATACCAGGCAGTGATGCAACCAGTCTGGATGCTCTTGATGGTGCAGCTGTGTAACTTCTTGAGGATCTGAGGACCCATGCCAAATCTTTTCAGTCTCCTGAGGGGGAATACTCTTTGTTGTGCACTCTTCATGACTGTGTTGGTGTGTTTGGACCATGATAGTTTGTTGGTGATGTGGACACCAAGGAACTTGAAGCTCTCAACCTGTTCCACTACAGCCCCATCGATGAGAATGGGGGCGTGCTCAGTCCTCTTTTTTTTCCTGTAGTCCACAATCATTTCCTTTGTCTTGATCACGTTGAGGGAGAGGTTGTTATCCTGGCACCACACGGCCAGGTCTCTGACCTCCTCCCTATAGGCTGTCTCATCGTTGTCGGTGATCAGGCCTACCACTGTTGTGTCGTCTACAAACTTAATGATGCTGTTGGAGTCGTGCCTGGCCATGCAATCATGGGTGAACAGGGAGTACAGGAGGGGACAGATGTGTTGTTACCTACCCTTACCACCTGGGGGAGGCCCGTCAGGAAGTTCAGGATCCAGTTGCAAAGGGAGGTGTTTAGTCCCAGGATCCTTAGCTTAGTGATGAGCTTTGAGGGCACTGTGGTGTTGAACGCTGAGCTGTAGTCAATGAACAGCATTCTCACGTAGGTGTTCCTCTTGTCCAGGTGGAAAAGGGCAGTGTGGAGTGCAATAGAGATTGCATCATCTGTGGATCTGTTGGGGTGGTATTCAAATTGGAGTGGGTCTAGGGTTTCTGGGATAATTGTGTTGATGTGAGCCATGACCAGCCTTTCAAAGCACTTCATATTACATATTACATATTAGTCATTTTAGCAGACGCTCTTATCCAGAGCGACTTACAGGAGCAACCAGGGTCAAGTGCCCCGCTCAAGGGCACGTCGGCAGATCCTTCACCCAGTCGGCTCGGGGGGACTAGAACCAGCGACCCCTCGGCCACTGGGCACAACGCTCCCAACCACCAAGATACCTGCCAACTGAAGTCAAATGATCAGCTTCCAAACAAAAAACAGGTTTACTTTAAAAAGACATCCGTACATTTAAAATACATCAGGGAGAACAATAACATGAGAAGTTATATTGCCACTTTATAATGTGTATTATGATGCATGAATATACATTTCTACAGCCGGTGTTCATTCAGGAGGGTGAAAGATTCATGGCTACGGGTCTGTAGTCATTTAGGCATGTTACCTTAGTGTTCTTGGGCACAGGGACTGTGGTTGTCTGCTTGAAACATGTTGGTATAACAGACTCAGTCAGGGACATGTTGAAAATGTCAGTGAAGACACTTGCCAGTTGGTCAGCGCATGTTCGGAGTACACGTCCTGGTAATCCGTCTGGCCCTGCGGCCTTGTGAATGTTGACCTGCTTAAAAGTTTGAGACTACCTCAATCATCTAAACTGGAACAAACATCTCGGTAACGGGTGCAATAAATTCAATTACTAACAGTTTAGTTTATAAAACTGTATGTTATGTATCTTTGTGTAGCATAAAATTAATCAACCAATCAATGTACATGCAAAAACACACACAGATATTACAGTAAAACAAACAATTATGAAAATCTCCATGCAATAGAGCATGCTGGGAAATATGAATTTGAACCCTTCTTGCCTTCCAAAGAATCATCAAATAACCTTTGTCTTCCAAAAAGGGTTATTCTGATCAAAACGGTTCTTGGAAGAACCCTATCCCTCCGCAAATAACCATTTTGGAACCCTTTTTCTAAGAGTGTAGCTAAAACAATATATTCCAATAATTAACCACTTTGTCAAGGAAAAACACACCACGTAGCCAACAGACATCCAAATATCATTAACTGGGAGGGGATGATGTCATTATCTCTTGAGCATAGACCTGTGATTAGAAAGACAGTGATTATAATGTGAGTAGGCTGATAAGCAGAGCCAACAAGACAGGGCTCATTGTGATCTACACTGCACGTACTACAGGTGCTGAATGTATGAGAGCAGCCTGAAATAATGTATCTTCTCCTCAGAGAGCGAGCAATAAGAGGGCACACTGTGATGATGTGGTGCTTTAATATATTATGCCACATTGGCTATGGTAAAGGATTTATTTTCAAATAGAGAGCGGAGCAGACAGGAAGAAATGACCCTGACTGCTGAATGAAAGTGAAGAGAGGATTAGAGGCAGGATACATCCAAAGGTGGAATAATTGTCTTAGGCTGTTTAATTATGCATGCACAGAATGTCACGTATTCAGGAGGTGTTACCTGAATGGCTTGGTAAAACAATGTGTCCCAAAGCCATGATATGCAAAACTGTGCTGCACACTGAAATTAAAGGGGCAATCTGCAATTGCTACATCCATTTTTGGATTATAAATTACTGATATGGACCCATTGATTCATGAAGAACATAACTTTTAAATGCCTCATGAGTTTATTTCAACTGTTGTACCACATCAGAACCCTAAATAAAAGCTTGTTTTACTCTACTGTTTGTAAACAAAGTAAATGCAAACAAACACCATATTGCCTCAAAACATGGTTAAAACTATCATTTTGATATCATGGATGGTCAGTCCATGCATCCATGGATCTGTCTATGAATTTGAGAGTGGTTACATTTCTCCAGCCCCATCCCTCAGCTTGTTACCGAAACAGCGGTAGGGATTATTGTTTCAACTATGGATTGTCCCTTTAATGTCATATAGCTGATAACTTGGCTGTTAGTTGTTGTGTGATTGTCACAACCTCCATCCTCCCTGTGGAATGCCCTTATTAGGTTTCTAATAAAGGGAGGGACGCTAAACAAACAAACAAACCAAGGATCCGAGTGGGCTGTTCAAAAGCCGTCAGTGTTATGATGTCACTTGCTGGTCCCCATACAAGGAATCAGTGTTTATTTGCAATACAGTAGTGCTCTTTGTTTGTTAACCTCCAGCAGCGCTCAGGGATGTTTCCTTTCCCAAGCCCTGACCATCGAGCACAGAATGACATCCGGAGGGAGTTGGACTAAGGCCTCGCCTAAAGCTAACCTCTGAAGTGATCAGAAGGAGTTCTGCTAATAATTCCCAGGAGGCCAGAGGTGAACAATACAATCTGCCTAACAGGGAGCCAGTTGATTGATTGCTGTGACTTCCAACATCCTGTCATCTATCGTCTATACAATTATGAAAGACATTAATGGCCAATAAGAACGTTATCTCTTAGGCCCAGACATTAGTGTGTATCCTACTGCTTGAAGTTTCACGTAGAGCCAGTAGTGCAGTACTTGTGAGCTGGAGACTCATGACAAGGAGACGGGGCAAACATTTTAGGGGCATGGCTCTAATCCTCAAACAGCCAATAAGAGGCGGACTGGACTGACCTCACCAGTTAGCACTCTAGTGTCTTGGCCGACCCAGCTGTTTGAACTGGCCATCTCTTCCACTTCACAGACCAGCACTTATTCAGACTCTGAAGTGTTCATTTCTCCAGCATAGGGAAAACGCTTGGGACTGTCGTAGTGAAGGTAGAGGTTCTGTTCTATGGGAGAATCTCAGACATTCTAGACTTAGACTTCTGTAGAGGTAATTTGCTTCTTACACAGAGACACTACGGATATACAGTAGTATGCAGTCTGCCCTGTTCTGAAGTACCTCATTGAGAGGAGCGCTCCCCATCTCAACCTGTAGAGCTCATCTGGATCTAGGAGGAGCAGCTGGCAAGGTAAGATGCAACCATCCCACACACCCATATGTACATGTGCTTACTCTGCATTAGCTCTGAGAGGTCAATTTGCTCTTGGAGAAGCGTACTCATTTGCATGTAAAAAAAAAAAGAAGAGTTGTGTCAAAGGAGATGGGGATTTTCTTGAAAGCATCTCACTGATATGTTTAATGTGACACACATGTCAAGTTGTTATGTGAGTGCATATTCTGTTTATTGTTCATGCCCTGAAAAACAACAACTAGTATTCTGTTGATTGTTCATGCCTTGAAAAAACAACTAGTATTCTGTTGATTGTTCATGCCTTGAAAAAACAACTACTATTATGTTTATTGTTCATGCCCTGAAAAACAACAACTAGTATTCTGTTGATTGTTCATGCCCTGAAAAACAACAACTAGTATTCTGTTGATTTTTCATGCCTTGAAATGCCTAGTATTCTGTTTATTGTTCTGAAAAGCATTGAGGAAGTGGTCATGATCATGACGGCTCACTTTGGGATCATTATAGTATTGAGCAGGATGCTTGAGGCATGGCTGAAATGGAAATCAATGGGGATAGCCTACTACAAAATAACAGGACAGGACCTGAACTATCACATTCATTCCTACCAAGCCTTCAACCTAAATCCCACTGTTGCTATTGTAAGGCTTTAGCGGGCAATACTGAAATAACCTAACATTGGTCCAACAACCCAGCTTTTGTCCTGTGCTGTGATCCCCATTCATTTTTGTTAGTCACATATCCATTTGGCTTAACAGCCAAAGTCCTGGGGCTTCTGAACACTACTCTCACTCGCCTATCTGAAGTGGCAAGATGTCTGCGAGGGATTTAACCTTGAAGAAGTTAAGACATAGACCTTGTTGTGACACAGCCAATGTTCTATAGCGCCGAGCACATGTGCCACTGGGGCTTTTGAAGCAGCATGTTCTGTCTCGAGTGGCATGGTCAGGCCGCCCACTGGCTGCTTATTATAGCCCTTTAGCCAAAGAGGGGGCCATTGTTCATCTTGACTCATATTTCATCATCCATGCAGGCTGGCTGCATTTGATAAACATAGAAACCAGGTTCAAGTGGAGTCTTTAACTCACAGATTACTGGCCACATACTTTGCAAAGAGTCTGCAAAGTTTTCAGTCTTCTTGAGTAGATGAAATGGCCACCCTTATTTATTTCATTATTTATAACCTTGATGTGTTGATTAGTCATTAATACACATTAGTGTATGTCCTGACTTTCTCCTCCATTCATAAATGAAAACAGAATATAATTACAATGTCTTATCTGTGTGGGACTCAACGACCTCCATGAGCCCATGCACAGAATGTATGCTATGCTTGTACCCTGGCTTGTACCCTGTGCCCTGGCACATACATGTGCTGATTGAGAGACTGTTGAACAAGTAAACAATACTATTTTCAGACAGAGACATATCTTTGAGCTGACCTTTGTTCCCAGACTAGGAGGTAAAGTCAATAGCTGTAAGAGGACACCCAGCACATTGCATTCTCAACACCCATTTAAAAGGACAGTCCACTCCTGATAAGTGCACTTCGGATATGTGCAAACACCTGTGCAATACAGTTTTCAAGTCCCAATTCAATAATATGTTATATTATTAATGCTTATAACCGCATGATCTGGTTTAGTTCACTCTGTCACTCCAGTCCCAAGCCATTATATTTACTGTATCAGGAGTAGACTGAACTGTTCCATTTCCACAGCAGTAAGCTAAATTATTTTTCACATTCATCTGCATCTCACTTCTATGAAACTGCTCAAAATATAGAAAGTTGACTGACCCTCCCTCATTAATCCTAGCTGTTCCCCGTGAGAAAGTTATTTGCAACATGCTGTGTTTGTACTGCATACTGCACAGTTAAAAGAGCATGCACCCTGGAGTCCTCATCAGATAATGGCTGAAATGTAAGTTGATAGGGAACACATTCTTCTTTTTAATTTCTCTGTCTACAGAGTACATCCACTAACAGGGGAACAATGTGAACCAGCATCAGGATACACATTTGGTCGAATTAGTCTTTGATCTTTGCCTGGTGCGGTGAATTACTTTAAGCGACTCCAATGGCAGCCTTCCCTATATTTATGTTAAATTCGAGGGGAATCTTGGGATACCAATTCCAGACTGATATACTGTGCAACAACGTGTAACATGTTGTATCCAACATGAATGGATCTGCAGTATAGCACATACAGTACCAGTCAAATGTTTGGACACACCCACTCATTCAAGGGTTTTTCTTTGTTTTTACTATTTTCTACATTGTAGAATAATAGTGAAGACATCAAAATTATGAAATAACACAAATGGAATCATGCAGTAACCAAAAAGTGATAAAAAAATCAAAATCTACACTGCTCAAAAAAATAAAGGGAACACTTAAACAACACAATGTAACTCCAAGTCAATCACACTTCTGTGAAATCAAACTGTCCACTTAGGAAGCAACACTGATTGACAATAAATTTCACATGCTGTTGTGCAAATGGCATAGACAACAGGTGGAAATTATAGGCAATTAGCAAGACACCCCCAATAAAGGACTGGTTTTGCAGGTGGTGACCACAGACCACTTCTCAGTTCCTATGCTTCCTGGCTGATGTTTTAGTCACTGTTGAATGCTGGCGGTGCTTTCACTCTAGTGGTAGCATGAGACGGAGTCTACAACCCACACAAGTGGCTCAGGTAGTGCAGCTCATCCAGGATGGGACATCAATGCGAGCTGTGGCAAGAAGGTTTGCTCTGTCTGTCAGCGTAGTGTCCAGAGCATGGAGGCGCTACCAGGAGACAGGCCAGTAGATCAGGAGACGTGGAGGAGGCCGTAGGAGGGCAACAACCCAGCAGCAGGACTGCTACCTCCACCTTTGTGCAAGGAGGAGCAGGAGGAGCACTGCCAGAGCCCTGCAAAATGACCTCCAGCAGGCCACAAATGTGCATGTGTCTGCTCAAACGGTCACAAACAGACTCCATGAGGGTGGTATGAGGGCCCGACGTCCACAGGTGGGGGTTGTGCTTACAGCCCAATTTGCCAGAGAACACCAAGATTGGCAAATTCGCCACTGGCGCCCTGTGCTCTTCACAGATGAAAGCAGGTTCACACTGAGCACATGTGTCAGACGTGACAGAGTCTGGAGACGCCGTGGAGAACGTTCTGCTGCCTGCAACATCCTCCAGCATGACCGGTTTGGCGGTGGGTCAGTCATTGTGTGGGGTGGCATTTCTTTGGGGGGCCGCACAGCCCTCCATGTGCTCGCCAGAGGTAGCCTGACTGCCATTAGGTACCGAGATGAGATCCTCAGACCCCTTGTGAGACCATATGCTGGTGCGGTTGGCCCTGGGTTCCTCCTAATGCAAGACAATGCTAGACATGTGGCTGGAGTGTGTCAGCAGTTCCTGCAAGAGGAAGGCATTGATGCTATGGACTGGCCCGCCCGTTCCCCAGACCTGAATCCAATTGAGCACATCTGGGACATCATGTCTCGCTCCATCCACCAACGCCATGTTGCACCACAGACTGTCCAGGAGTTGGCGGATGCTTTAGTCCAGGTCTGGGAGGAGATCCCTCAGGAGACCAGCCGCCACCTCATCAGGAGCATGCCCAGGCGTTGTAGGGAGGTCACACAGGCACGTGGAGGCCACACACACTACTGAGCCTCATTTTGACTTGTTTTAAGGACATTACATCAAAGTTGGATCAGCCTGTAGTGTGGTTTTCCACTTTAATTTTGAGGGTGACTCCAAATCCAGACCTCCATGGGTTGATAAATTTGATTTCCATTGATAATTTTTGTGTGATTTTGTTGTCAGCACATTCAACTATGTAAAGAAAAAAGTATTTAATAAGATTATTTCATTCATTCAGGGTGAATCAGGCCTTCATGGTCGAATTCCTGAAAAGAAACCACTACTAAAGGACACCAATAAGAAGAAGAGACCTGCTTGGGCCAAGAAACATGAGCAATGGACATTAGACCGGTGGAAATGAGTCCAAATTGGCGATTTTTGGTTCCAACCACCGTGTGTTTGTGAGACGCGGTGTGGGTGAATAGATGATGTCCGCATGTGTATTTCCTACCGTAAAGCATGGAGGAGGAGGTGTTATGGTGTGGGGGTGCTTTACTGGTGACACTGATTTATTTAGAATTCAAGGCACACTTAACCAGCATGGCTACCACAGCATTCTGCAGCGATACGCCATCCCATGTGGTTTGGGCTTATTGGGACTATCATTTGTTTTTCAACAGGACAACGACCCAACACACCTCCAGGCTGTGTAAGGGCTATTTTACCAAGAAGGAGAGTGATGGAGTGCTGCATCAGATGACCTGGCCTCCACAATCCCCCGACCTCAACCCAATTGAGATGGTTTGGGATGAGTCGGACCGCAGAGTGAAGGAAAAGCAGCCAACAAGTGCTCAGCATATGTGGGAACTCCTTCAATATTGTTGGAAAAGCATTCCAGGTGAAGCTGGTTCAGAGAATGCCAATAGTGTGCAAAGCTGTCATCAAGGCAAAGGGTGGCTATTTGAAGAATCTCAAATATAAAATATATTTTGATTTGTTTAACACTTTTTTGTTTACTACATGATTCCATATGTGTTATTTCATAGTTTTGATGTCTTCACTATTATTCTACAGTGTAAAAAAAAAATTAAAATAAAGAAAAACCCTTGAATGAGTAAGTGTGTCCAAACTTTTGACTGGTAGTGTAGGGGCATCCTGAAAATTGTAAGGGTTGGTGTGAGGTGTGACCCAGGTGCGATGCAGGTTAGACAGTAGGCAGAGATGGTGAAACAAAGAACTTTACTGATGGTCCCAAAGCCAGGATACAAAACAACTGACTTTACACGAAAAAGAAAGGTGGAGCAAATAAGACTCCAAAAAACAGGCTGACAGCCAAACATACGAAATACAAACTGTGACTGAAATAATAAATAAACAGTGAGAACACTTCTCACGTACCTTGTCCATGCGTCCCGCCATCAGACACTGATTAGTATTGCTTGGCATAGTGAAACTAGCAGAGAAAACTGAGCAAGGGAACACAGGGAAGTGAGGGCATAAATACACAGGTGAATCAGATAGACACAGGTGACACCAATAGGAAGATGATCAGTCCTGACTGTGAGTGAGGAGGTGCCTAAGGTTGTCGGAGGATGACACCTAGGGGGTCGCTCCGGAACTGCGACCCACTCCTGCAACAGAAAATGTTTTGTATTCAAATGAGAAACACAGAAACTGTCATACAGAAAGAAGCCTGCTGTAGGTCATTGACTCATTGTATTACCTTTGCATCAAAGCTCTGTCTGAAGGACTGTATTAGGAGGAAATAATGAGCTTTTGAAAAAGATGCCCCACTTTCCTCCAGATCTTCTGTATTTAATCAATGCAATCACATCACCCAAGCTCAAGTCCTAGCTTAGCATCATTACTTCTCAAACTGCTAATCCTATGCTGTTTTCCCCACCACAGAGGGCAATTACTTCCCTTAGATCAAGAGTCCTCTCCGCAGAACATGCAGAAGCTCTAAATCATTACCCTCTTTATGAGAGCATAGCCCCGAGCTTCCTAGGAAGCTGAATTCAACCTGTATTCATGGTTTGATAAATGTGCACTGTGGTTGGGCTCCTCGGTGTAAACAATATAGTAAGCCATTTGACTCTGCAGATGGGCCTGTATTCATAAGCTCAGAAGTGAGGGGGGAGTATAATGGGCGGCTGTATTTACAGTAAAAAGAAGCTCCAGAAATGGCACCCACACAGAGATTATTGGGCTTTTTAGGATGAATCTTCTTGGCAAATCAAATTGATTATTTTACTTGTGAAATACTAAGGATGAAGTTATGGATTCTGCGTTTCATACACTGGTAAGAAATAATCATGCAAATGTCCTAAAGGAGAAACTATTTAAGTCAACATTTCTTATATGATCAAGCCATTGATGTTAACAGGACATGTTCATGTATGCATTTCCCCTCTCTCTGTTTGATATTTAGTTCTTGTTGCTATAACATTAACTTTCAGGAGCACATTACCATGACACACCTGTGATACCTACCAGAGGTAGATATGCGTGGAGGTAAAGCATCCACCCTGTAAATAAACACATGCTTATCATTTGAAAGCAGCATGTGAAATCCTGCTGACATTAACCATACACCATTGGTCCCAGTCATGCACACTTAACAATTTTTCAAAATAAATTAAATGAATCTGAATAGATAAGACCCATTTTGCTTCTCAAATGTTGAACAGAGGCAACATGCATAGCACTGTATCTGACCTTCACAGTGAGGAAACAGAAACAGTCTTCCTTGACAACCCACATTGTGAAACATTGTTAACATAGTCCGATTACCCCCCCTAAAAACATACATTTGCATAGTGCAGGATGAACAATACCATTCTCAGAAGATTCTCGGTTAAATGAATTCTAGCTTTGAAAACTTGATTAATCTTTCTCCAACAGGTGCCCATTGCTGTGTAGGTTCCTGTGCGCAGGAGCTTGGTGAGCAGAACAGCAGCCATGCCGCCTGCCATGGGAGGACCCCAGGGGTACACCCCTCCAGAGGGGGGCTGGGGCTGGGCGGTGGTGGTGGGAGCCTTCATCTCTATTGGCTTCTCCTACGCCTTCCCCAAGTCCATCACCGTCTTCTTCAAGGAGATCGAGGTCATTTTCGACTGCACCAGCAGCCAGGTGTCATGGATCTCCTCCATCATGCTGGCGGTGATGTACGCCGGAGGTGAGCTGGAGGATAGATTAGGGCTAGCCTGGTAATTTACCAGACTGATGTCCGTGCAGCGAACATTCATGTAAGATGGCGGCTTCCGAGGCTAGAATAGTGCACCACTACCGGAAATGTACATAATAATAACATATTTTATTGTAACACCAATTAAATTGTAACACGTTACAAATGTACTCCAACTGTCTTTGCTTTCACAAACAACAAAGCTTGTATGGAGTGCATTTTTGTGGTTCATAATAATATGCCATTTAGCAGACGCTTTTATCCAAAGCGACTTACAGTCATGCGTGCATAATTTTTTTTTTTTGTGTATGGGTGGTCCCGGGGATCTAACCCACTACCTTGGCGTTACAAGCGCCGTGCTCTACCAGCTGAGCTACAGAGGACCACAAATGCATTACAAATGTATTGGAAACGGGTTAACAAGTGATTTCACAATTTTGTGTGAAGTTTCCGGTAGGGAGTCAGAGTGATGAGATAGTGTACCAGAAATTAGCTGTACGATGCAGAGTGAGTAGGGGAGCATTGTGTAACAGACATTGGTTTAAAAAGTATTTGTTGGCCTCCCGAGTGGCGCAGCGGTCTAAGGCACTGCATCACAGTGACTGAGGTGTCCCTACAGCCCTGGGTTCGATCCCAGGCTGTGTCACAGCCGGCTGTGAACGGGAGACCCATGAGGCGGCACACAATTGGCCCAGCGTCATCCAGGTTAGGGGAGGGTTTGGCTGGATGGGATTTCCTTGTCCCATCGCGTTCTAGTGACTCCTTGTGGTGGGCTGGGTGCCTGCAAGCTGACTTTGGTCACCAGCTGGATGGTGTTTCCTCCGACACAATGGTGCGGCTGGCTTCCGGGTTAAGCGAGCGATGTGTCAAGAAGTCGTGTTTCGGAGGACGCATGGCTCTTGACCTTCGCCTCTCCTGAGTCCGTACGGAAGTTGCAGCGATGGGACAAGACTGTAACTACCAATTGGGTAAAAAAAGTATATATTTGTTTTCTTTCAAATACTTTGAGCATTTGATTGCACTTATAGGTTTGGATCAAGGGACCATTCCATTGGTTCCATTGAGACCAGACAAGCTAAAGTATTAATAGAAAACAAATACTACTTGAACCCAGACCATAGCTTGGTAATCCCATGAAGTGAACGGTCATGATACTTTTTAAGTACCACTTAAACCTTATAGCTAAATCATTAAGCGTGTGTCCCAAAACTTGTCCCACCATATCCTCCTACAGTTGCTGATTTAAGCTGATCTGTGAGACTTCGGAAAAACGTCAACTTGGCTTTCTTTTAGATGTTTTATTTGATGCAAAAATTAAACGTAATGATAGCTAAGACGACAAATAAGACAATGTATACCATCATCCTTTTTTAAACAGATACTGTAAATGCACCTTTTAACATGCATGGATCTGGATGCCTCTGTTAGGGATCCGTATTCTCAATGTACCTTTCAGTGAGAATGCATACACTCTTTATTTTGCTCAGTGGACTGTTTATGCACTTCCTATTCTTCAGTCACAAACAGCTCCAATAGTTTCCCACCCATTGGCTATGTTGAGTAAGGTCACCGGGCACCAGATCAAGATTAAGTGTATTGTCCCAAAGGAGACGCTGATGCCTGAATCAAACCACTGTCATTGAAATTAAACAAATGGGGCCTCTAGAAAGCTTTTACTCTTCCATTGAAGCATTGTTCTTTACAGTGCAACAGTATCTGTCTCTACAGTCCGTGGATGGGGTTCCTCTCTTCCCAGTGTGCTTGTTAATGCTCTGATCAGATGAATGTTGTCCCAGGTGTCTTCTGAGGCTGAGGAGATGAAATGGCTTACGTGAGAGTGGCAGGTGAGGCAGACTGTGTCAGCTGGTCTGGCTTCCTGTACCGACGGGGACTGGGTTGAATCAAATGCTATGTGTCAGACAGGTCAGACAGGTCTTCCCAGTGGAGCGTCTTTTCATCTGCATGACATTTAACACGAACAGACAGAACAGTAATCAGAGGGACTCTTCTTCTCAGACTCCTTGTCCCACAAGAAGAGGTCTGAGGCCGGATAGTGAATGGACTCATTTTCTCTCTAGGAGGGGAGATAAACTGAATGAACAAATCCCCGGGGTATGATGCTGTTTTAGAAAATGTCGTCTTTTTTTTCCATATTGATGTTGTCCTGTAAACATTGTTATTAGCTGCACACTTCTACAGCAGCATTTTTAGCTGGCTTAGTAGTGGTGCCTATTTACAGTGGGGAAAAAAAGTATTTAGTCAGCCACCAATTGTGCAAGTTCTCCCACTTAAAAAGATGAGAGAGGCCTGTAATTTTCATCATAGGTACACGTCAACTATGACAGACAAATTGAGAAAATTTTTTCCAGAAAATCACATTATGGGATTTTTTATGAATTTATTTGCAAATTATGGTGGAAAATAAGTATTTGGTCACCTACAAACAAGCAAGATTTCTGGCTCTCACAGACCTGTAACTTCTTCTTTAAGAGGCTCCTCTGTCCTCCACTCGTTACCTGTATTAATGGCACCTGTTTAAACTTGTTATCAGTATAAAAGACACCTGTCCACAACCTCAAACAGTCACACTCCAAACTCCACTATGGCCAAGACCAAAGAGCTGTCAAAGGACACCAGAAACAAAATTGTAGACCTCCACCAGGCTGGGAAGACTGAATCTGCAATAGGTAAGCAGCTTGGTTTGAAGAAATCAACTGTGGGAGCAATTATTAGGAAATGGAAGACATACAAGACCACTGATAATCTCCCTCGATCTGGGGCTCCACGCAAGATCTCACCCCATGTGGTCAAAATGATCACAAGAACGGTGAGCAAAAATCCCAGAACCACACGGGGGGACCTAGTGAATGACCTGCAGAGAGCTGGGACCAAAGTAACAAAGCCTACCATCAGTAACACACTACGCCGCCAGGGACTCAAATGCTGCAGTGCCAGACGTGTCCCCCTGCTTAAGCCAGTACATGTCCAGGCCCGTCTGAAGTTTGCTAGAGTGCATTTGGATGATCCAGAAGAGGATTGGGAGAATGTCATATGGTCAGATGAAACCAAAATAGAACTTTTTGGTAAAAACTCAACTCGTCGTGTTTGGAGGACAAAGAATGCTGAGTTGCATCCAAAGAACACCATACCTACTGTGAAGCATGGGGGTGGAAACATCATGCTTTGGGGCTGTTTTTCTGCAAAGGGACCAGGATGACTGATCCGTGTAAAGGAAAGAATGAATGGGGCCATGTATCGTGAGATTTTGAGTGAAAACCTCCTTCCATCAGCAAGGGCATTGAAGATGAAACGTGGCTGGGTCTTTCAGCATGACAATGATCCCAAACACACCGCCCGGGCAACGAAGGAGTGGCTTCGTAAGAAGCATTTCAAGGTCCTGGAGTGGCCTAGCCAGTCTCCAGATCTCAACCCCATAGAAAATCTTTGGAGGGAGTTGAAAGTCTGTGTTGCCCAGCGACAGCCCCAAAACATCACTGCTCTAGAGGAGATCTGCATGGAGGAATGGGCCAAAATACCAGCAACAGTGTGTGAAAACCTTGTGAAGACTTATAGAAAACGTTTGACCTGTGTCATTGCCAACAAAGGGTTTATAACAAAGTATTGAGAAACTTTTGTTATTGACCAAATACTTATTTTCCACCATAATTTGCAAATTAATTCATTAAAAATCCTACAATGTGATTTTCTGGATTTTTTTTCCTCATTTTGTCTGTCATAGTTGACGTGTACCTATGATGAAAATTACAGGCCTCTCTCATCTTTTTAAGTGGGAGAACTTGCACAATTGGTGGCTGACTAAATACTTTTTTTCCCCACTGTACAATGTGTAAGAAAAACTACTGAACGAGTAATTACCAAAACACTGAACTCCTGAGAGGATTAGTGCTGATACGTTTCATGTGTCGTACCATGTACTGTATACAGTACAGAAGGTCAAGCTTCAGCAATAGCAGCACTTTATGAATAACTCTTTAACGAGTTCTGAACCATATGCCTATTTCAGTATAGAGGGGACCAGCACCATGTGGACGTACGAGTGGCGCAGTGGTCTAAGGCACTGCATCGCAGTGCTAGCTGTGCCACTAGTTATCCTGGTTTGAATCCAGGCTCTGTCGTAGCCGGCCGCGACCGGGAGACCCATGGGGCGGTGCACAATTGGCCTAGGGTAGGGGAGGGAATGGCCAGCAGGGATGTAGCTCAGTTGGTAGAGCATGGCGTTTGCAACGCCAGGGTTGTGGGTTCGATTCCCACAGGGGGCCAGTATGAAAAAATAAAAAAATTATGAATGCACTCACTAACTGTAAGTTGCTCTGGATAAGAGCGTCTGCTAAATGACTAAAATGTAAATGTATGGTGTGGACCATATGTATTTACATTTAGCAGACGCTCTTATCCAGAGCGACTTACAGTTAGTGAGTGCATACATTTTCATACTGGAGTACATAGCTGCCACGGCTGCCCCCCACCAGACCGGTGAATCAATGCTATTTATTGTTCAGCAGTCCATTCCCTCAAAAGGTAGCACTTAGCTCAGGCGCACATTCAGGACCTGCATGGGCGAAAGCCAGGTCATTGGTTCATGCAGTAACATTGTCTCAGACTGTTCCCAGTAGTTCTCAGTTCTCCCACTCTAAGTGTGTTGCCTGTTAGTTGGGCCCTAGACACATGACTGCCTGGCTGGCTGCGCATGATCAGGAGCACAAGACTGTGTAGGGGCTGACCTCTGACCTTTCTACAGAACCAGAACACACAGGCCCTGTCAGACTCAGACCCTAATGATGTCTATGACCCAATCCTGGCAGGCCTTAAAACAGGGGTTACAGCCAACAGTGCACAGCATACACTGTGTTCTTCTAGATTGTAGCTCAAGTAATCAATGAGTAATTGAATCAAATGGCTTTAGAAAGCCCTTTTTTACATCAACAGCTGTCGCAAAGTAAACAACAGGAACCTGGCCTAGACCCCCAAAGAGCAAGCAGCAGTACAGTGGCAATCCGTACTCCATTTTGCATGTAGGCCTACTGGTGCTACAGAAAATGGGTTGTGTTGCTTGGCTTATTCAACTGTAAGTTGCCATAATTTAGTGTTTGTATGTCATCCATGAACGCTATGAAAAAATCATGTTATGGAAAATGTATACATTGACTAAATAATGGGACTTAATCCTCTTGTCTTGACCTCTCTTTCATTTCTAACCTATCCTTCTCAATGTCTTACATTGTCAGGATTGGTCACAGGCTATCTCCTCAGACATTACTCTCCCTCACCAGCTCATCTTCAGAGAGGGAGGGGACAGGCTCTTTGTTGGTGTTTAGCCTCGCCTGTATTAGAATCTAAAAAGCCTTTGTCGTGTTCCGAGCTGGCAAATTAGTCTGGACAACCTCTAAACAAAAACTGTCACATTCCATTTAGGTTCCTTCCGTGGTGCCGGGATTTGGCAGGGAGGCTGAAGCGTCTTCCACATGGATCTTCGATATTCGCTCCCATTTAGGCCTTGTTGGTATAAGCCAGACAGAGGGTGGGCATGCAGCCAGCAGAACTCTGCATGCCATCTAGGCATATATGTTAACAAATTGTAGTGAGCTAGCTGTTGTTAGGCTCATTTTATGGCCCATATTTACCTTGAATTTGTGTTGCCGAACCCTCTGAGATTTAGCCCAACCTAAATGGAAGGAATATGTTGCAGTCTAAGACTATAACAAAGTGGAGCTATTGTGAATGTAGCCTCCAAATCTTCCAGTAGGGAAGATGATAGGGTATGTAGTAGCAGGCTGTCGGCCATCATTGATTAGAAAAACTAAGAGTAGGCTATGTTGATCAAGTTATATCAGTAGACAAACTGTCTATTTTGACATCAGTAGGAGGCGGAGTGGGACAAAGGTAGTGTTCCTCTTAATGTGATGCTCTCATCTTTCAAAATCAAGGGATATTATTTACTATTACATGGGAACTGTGGTAGATTACCCATAGGAAATGAGTCTGACTAAGTGTAACCTGCTCTACTGTTCTTAAGCTCTGCTAAGTATTTTGCTAGGAGACAGTAGAGTACTTTAAATGTATTTTTTCTATACTCAACCTCCCTAGCACACACACACATAAAATCCTGCAGAGGAGAATGAAGCAGGGTTTTACAGTAGCCTAGTTAGAAATGCTCTTTAGCGACAGAGCCCTCTTCTTTTGTCATTCTCTGCACATAACGTTAGGAATACACAAACTGTAGCCACACCTCACAATATCTTGTTTCATCGCGATTGTCTTCTTGTTTTCTGTGAGATTGCATTGCCAACTGTGGCTAGACCAGAGAAATTGCTGCAGTGCAGCAGTGAGACAAATCATTGCAGAAGTTGTGTGGAAGCTCCCCTGTAGCTCAGTTGGTAGAGCATGGCGCTTGCAACGCCAGGGTTGTGGGTTCGTTTCCCACAGGGGGCCAGTATGAAAATGTATGCACTCACTAACTGTAAGTCGCTCTGGATAAGAGCGTCTGCTAAATGACTGAAATGTAAATAAATGTAAAGCTCCGGCTGCACCAGTGTTTCTCAGAGCTGGGGCTTTAGGGCCCTCTAGTGGTAAAATATAACATTTCTCAAAAATGGTAGGCTTTTCTTATGGTAGTCAACTTCGCTTTTTCACCTATTAAAGATTTTCAATCATGTTAATCAAGGAAATTAATTCAAGATGTGAATTTGCAATCCTCTAAAGTTTGACTAATGAGATTTCGATAGTCATTATGGTATAGTCAGTTATGCTTGGGCATATTTGCCTAAGGTGCATTTTCCCACCGTATGAGCCATCTTGACTGTTTGCTTTGTATTTGTCACCTCTCAGGTCCTATCAGCAGTATCCTGGTTAATAAGTATGGAAGTCGTCCCGTCATGATGTGTGGAGGATTCCTGTCTGGCTGTGGACTGATTGCTGCCTCCTTCTGCAACTCAGTGGAAGGACTTTACTTCTGTGTGGGAGTGGTCGGAGGTAGGCCTCTTTCATGGTTAGTGCTATCTGAGATCCTATATGTTCATTAGTTCACTGTTCAATAGTTGCTGCTGTTGAGGAAATGTATCGCCCTCTGGGGACCTCTTTAGGAACTCTATCATCACTTTTTAGTATCCTGAATTTCTTTTCGGTCTGGTTTCATGTGTTATGTATAAGGAATAACTAGGCAGTCTGATGTTGGACTGAATTAATGTCTTTAATATATTTCAACAGGTTTGGGACTGGCATTCAATCTGAACCCAGCCCTTACTATGATTGGGAAGTACTTCTACCATAAGCGGCCCATCGCCAATGGAATCGCCATGGCGGGCAGCCCAGTTTTCCTATCCACCTTGGCCCCTCTCAACAGCTGGTTCTTTGACCAGTTTGGCTGGAGGGGCAGCTTCCTGATCCTGGGAGGCCTGCTGTTCAACTGCTGCGTCGCTGGTTCTCTCATGAGACCCATCGGACCAAAACCACAGCCTGCCGTAAAAAGTGAAGACGCTGCCAAAGAGAGTACGACGTGTGGGCAGAAGTGCAACAGTTTTATCGACCTCTCACTGTTCAAACACCGGGGCTTCGTGCTCTACCTCATGGGTAACGTAATTATGTTCTTTGGTCTCTTCTCCCCACTAGTGTTCCTTAGTAACTTTGCCAAGAGCAGGGACATCCCCAAAGAGAAGGCAGCCTTCCTGCTGTCTGTCCTGGCCTTTGTGGACATGGTGGCCCGGCCCTCTATGGGCATTGTGGCCAATACAAAGTGGATACGACCCAGGGTGCAGTACTTCTTTGCCTGCTCTGTGCTGTTGAACGGTGTGTGCCACGTCCTGGCGCCTATCTCCGTGGACTACACAGGCTTCGTTATCTACGCCATCTTCTTTGGCTTTGCCTTTGGCTGGCTGAGTGCGGTGCTGTTTGAGACGCTCATGGACCTGGTGGGAACCCAGCGATTCTCCAGTGCAGTGGGACTGGTCACCATCGTGGAGTGTGGGCCGGTCTTGTTAGGTCCCCCTGTGTTAGGTGAGTGCACACTTCACATGTATTTGTAGTTTACTTATGCTCCTTGTTTCTATATAAAGATGTTCAATCATCTAACTGGTTTATTTTTATGAAAAGTAAAGACTGTTAACTTATGATACAAGTTAGAATTAATCTTTGTTTTGTCACAGGGAAATTCAAAGACATCTACAATGACTACCAATACACCTACCAGAGCTGTGGGGTGATCCTTATCATTGCCAGTGTGTTCCTGTTTGTGGGAATGGGTCTCAACTACCGGTTGTTGGACAAAGAGAAAAAGGAAGAGGAAAGGAAGGCTAAACTGGAGGGAAAAGAAGAAGAGTCCAACAAGGACAGAGTGAGAGCAATTGACGAGACAAAAACTTCAGAAGACACAGTTTAACTTTTCTTGACATCAAATACACACATTCACATGGTATCTCAATACAGTCAATGAGATAATGTAGACAACAAATTAATTTGGTTCAAGTCCTTGGCAGACAGCATTGTTCATGTAAACATATTTGTTCACCATTTCCACTTCTGTCATTGAATAATGTATTATTAGCATAATATGACTGGAGCAAGATACACTTATGTATGATAGAAACATGCAACTTTTTACTGAAATGTGCAGCCGCCCTGCGAAAACATACTCTATTTTACGAATCTGGAGTCCAGATAGTACATTTTCTGCATAAGTGTTGTGATATATTTTAGAATATTATTATATGCAGGTAATTTCTATGTTCATACTGTATTTGGAATTTCAGAAATCCACTTCAAATAACTGCAATGTACAGTTTTATTCTGTGAAAGCACTTAATGGATATACTAGTACTTTTAGAAGGTTTAATGAATCACTGTAACATTTTGTTCACACTGTCATGATGAATGGTAGGTTTCTTTTCTTTCTGAAAGCGTTGTTAAATGAATAACGTGTAGTCTCCTGATATTCACAATGTTCTTCAATACATCTTCACAACAATTATATTCCCATGTTGACTGCACAGCTAAAAGCTAGCCAGACCGATAACAACACTAAAGATAATACAGTATGAATATATGCAGAAACTGCTTCTCCAATAGAAATTTGGTTTTAGAACTGGGGGGGGGGGGAATAAGTATATATATATATTTTTTAATCCAGTCGGATAAACACTCCAAACAGCCACTCGACCGCTCGGAGGCGTACGCATGGTCCTAAAGCACATCGTTTTGTATCACATTCCAATGATAAAACTGGGGGAGACAAAAATACAATTTCAGAATGTGGGGGGGGGGGGGGGGGGGCATGTCCCCTCTTCCCCGGTGAAAGTTGTGGCCATGGCTATATCGTTAAAATTCATGAAAACAAAAATGTTTTTTTTTGGTATTAATTTAAGTTTAGGCATAAAGTTAGCAGTTTGGTTAAGGTTTGGGTTAAGGTTAAGTTTAAAATCAGATTTTAAAAAGAGAAATTGCAGAAATAGGCAGGGTTTAGATGTCAAAATGTTGCCATTAGCTAACTAAACTCATGCGTAGAAACACATAATCGGGTCTAACGGTCGTCTCGCGCCGAACTGCGCATGTGCAGGCTGTAAAATCAATGCCACTAAATCGATATAAAGTAGTTTTTTACAAAAAAAGATGTACGTGTCAGTTTGTCACGTTCACGAGGTTGGAATAATAACATGTTCAACTACCTTAGACATTGGCTTGAATCTAGGTTGTGCCTTTAGATTTCGAGAAAATTAACAGGATCTTTCACTTCTACCACTGACTTCTCATTCCTGGCCTGGTCATCTTGGTCTGTTTCGCAAGCGTTCCCAGAAGTCTCCCGATGTTGCGCCTCTGGGTTTAGAAACTCTTGGTGCTTTCAAGACAACTGGGAACTCCCCCCCCCCCCCCCCCCCCCCAAAAAAAAAGTTAAAGTTTGAGCTCTAATAAGATGTTTCTAACTTGGAATTCCGAGTTGGACGAACATTCAAAACAATTTTTCCCAGTCAGAGCTCTTTTTTTTCCCAGTTCCCAGTTGTCTTGAATGCACTGAAGTCGGAGATTTCCAACTTCCCAGCTGTTTTGAACGCGGTATCTGTGACAACACCCAAAGACAGTACAACACTGTTGAACTGAGAAGGGTGCAATTCGGGGCGATCCTGCATGTGGGCATTCCTGCATCTGCAGGAACCCCTCTTTATAATTCAAAATGTCTATTTTTAAGCTAGGACTCCGGTCTGCAGGCAGGAGGCGGGGCGCTCCAGTACAGTAGGTGGCGGTAATGCATGCAGAAGAGGCAGGGGCGAAAACGGCAACTAGCTAGCTAGCTAGCAATGTTAGACAGTGTCCTTCGCCCCCCGCCTGTTGGGCATTTGTTTCCCGCTGTTCTGTTAACGAGGTCGACGGCAGTTGTTCGGCAGGCGTTTATGAAACTGGGTAATAGCTAACTAGTTAGCAAGCTAGAACTATGTAGGCGGGATAGGTAGCTAGCTTGCATACCGGTGGACAGTGTACTTTGCCCCCGCCTACCGGGCACTGTTTTCCTGAAGTTCTGTTAACGACAGCGAGGGCAGGTTTTCGGCAGGCGTTTAGGACACTGGGTGCTAGCTAGTTAGCTAGCTAGGATTCCAGTACACAGCAGCTAGCAATAGCTAGGACACCAGTAGACAGTGTCCTTTGCCCTCACCTGTCGGGCACTGTTTTCCTGCAGTTAACGACAGCAAGGGCAGATGTTCGGCAAGCGGGAGCGAAGGACACTGTGTGCTAATTTCTTAGCTTACTAGCTAGGACTCCGGAACACAGCTGGCGGTGGCGACACCGGTAGACAGTGTCCTTCGTTCGATGCAGGAACCAATGAGATGCTCGAGGGGGGGGGGGGGGGGGGGGGGGGCGTTCCTGCGGATGCTTGGAACTTCCTGTTCCTACATTTCCTGCCTTAACCCATTAGCAATTTATCTCCACTAGGTGGTAGTATTTACTCTTACATTAATGACTCTTGAGCTCCTGAAGGTTTATCCTCATCCTGGAGGAAATAGTTTTCACGTTATATTGCAAAATGACACAGTATATCACTGTCACTGATTGAGTTTACTTATTTTACAAGTAAGTAAAAAAATATTCCAGACATAACCACCTTGAGGTTGCACTGATGTAGGCTACTTGATGAGACTAAAGTTGTAATTGTGAATGCAGAAATCAAGGATTTGGTCCAATGAAAAGTGATAGGCATTATTGTTGTCATGTGATCCATGAGGGAACAAACTATCTTTGGTCATCATCATCATTTTCATATGTTCAATGGCACTTGGAGGGTCATGAAGGGATCCAGCTTTTTGTCAGAATTGACTTTTCGTATCAGGTTTAGGAGAACTTACGCAGCAGGTTAGGAGAATTAGGTTAAGATTAGGGAAAGGGTTAGCTAAAATGCACACAAAAAATAGCACTTTGACGTCAGCAAATATGCACAGAAAGACACTTTTAATTATGTGTTTCATATATGGATGATGACCATGATGTGAATGGTTTTGTGACACTTCTATGAATGTATTTTTTTCTTTCCACAAAAAAATAAAACAGAAATGGGATATTGTGTTCATATAGCAAGGAGAGCTACTGTATTATGATGTATTTAAAGACGTTCAAAATGAAGAAAATGCAGTGACTAACAAATTAAGAGTTATTTACTGTGGCCTAAGTATAAAATAAAACATCCCCACAGCTATTGGACTGTTTGAATTAATTGGCTAACCTAGATTACAATGTTTCCATCGATTAGCATAATGCTGAGCCATATATTAAGAACATATAAATATATGACTGGTATAATGTAACTTTATTTCACAAATGTAGGCTATCCATTTGATACATTTACATTTTTACATTTTAGTCATTTAGCAGACGCTCTTATCCAGAGCGATTTACAGTTAGTGAGTACATACATCTTTTTTTTTTATACTGGCCCCCCATGGGAATCGAACCCACAACCCTGGCATTGCAAACGCCATGCTCTACCAATTGAGCTACATCCCTGCCGGTCATTCCCTCCCCTACCCTGGACGACGCTGAGCCAATTGTGCGCCGCCCCGTGGGTCTACATACATTCCGCACGCATTCACACACAATAAAAGTCTGCCCTTGCAGCTACACTGTATCCAACGGAATGTAGCCTTGTTATATTTAAAACTTTTAACAGCAAAGCAGATAACCAAGAATTGCATGGAACTGTCACATCAATATCTTAGAAATGTTAACATTTTGTTTGGGATGAATAAACTTTAGAAGTCATTTGTGAAATCATCGCCTTCCGTGCACTCATTGAAAAATAAAAGATCTGCCAGTTGAGCACAGCCATTTGAACAAGAAAAAGGTTGGCTGTCTTCACTTCCAGTTAAGGAACTACTGTCTAACATGAACTAATATTTCACAATTATATATTAATTATTTAGCTAGCTAGCAAAATATCTTATAGCAAAATATTTCGTTTTGTGGTAAATGTGGCCAGTCTCTGACCCCAAAATGTATTTTTCTAGTAGTAAACCGTTAGCAAGCCTACCTGACATTAGCTAGCTAAGTTAGCTAGCTAGCTTTTTGCCAGCTAGCTAACTCTTAGCTAGCTGTTGTTGTACCAAAATTTCAATTTGCTCACTAACATTATCTGGAGAAAAAAATTGCCAAAAGCCCTTGCCTGCTAGTTTACTAACTGTCAATAAAGTGTTGTTGTCAATTAACATTAATGTTACCAATTTGTTGTCAGAATGGAGAGAAAGAGGATTCAACTTCAAGCTGTTGGTTCCTCCAAGAGTCAACCCACTCCCAGGCATAGTATGTGAGCGGAGTTCAGCTGTTGGAAATCCCGCTCATTGACCTGCTCCTACTGCTGTCCTTTCCTACCGCTCTTCTAATAACCGCTCTGCTAATAACCGCTCCACACACACAGGAAAAAAAACTCCTGCTCCAAATGCGCTCCATTCATTAAAATCACAATTTAACCAACACCCATCTATTTTTGTGACTACCTGGACCTACCAATTGGTTTTAAGGTATTGAAACCCAGTGTTGCCAACTCCTCAGTGTTACGATCGTCAGGGAGAGACCAAGGCGCAGCGTGATGAACAAACATACTTTAATAGTTCAAGTTTAAACACAATACAAAACAAGAAATGACTCGTGACGTCCAACGGTATCAATGACCGAACACGGAACAAAAACCCACAAACACAACGGGAACACAGACAGTTTAAATATGGCTCCCAATCAGAGACAACCAGCCAACAGCTGACACTCGTTGCCTCTGATTGGGAGTCACTCAGGCAAAACATAGAAATAGACGAACTAGAACCCCCAACATAGAAACACACCACATAGAACAAACACACCCTGGCTCAACAACTAGAGTCCCATAGCCAGGGTGTGACAGTACCCCCCCCCTAAATGCGCGGACTGCGACCGCGCCTCAAAAAGAGCAAAACAGGGGAGGGCTGGGTGGGCATACCTCCTCGGCAGCGGTTCTGGCTCCGGGCTTGACCCCCACTCCTTCTCTAACCCCCCAAAGTACCCCTGGTCCGGTCTGGCCCTGCTGACCAGAACTGAACACTGGTGGAGCGGATTGCTCTAGCTCCGGCGTGACGCAGCACCTGACCGGTGCCGGACCCGCCACCGGTGGAACAGGCACGGGCCGTGCCGGACTGACGACGCACACCACTGGCTTGGTGTGGGGAGCAGGAGCGGGCCGAGCCGGGCTGACGAAACGCACCACTGACTTGGTGCGGGGAGCAGGAGCGGGCCGAACCGGGCTGACGAAGCGCACCACTGACTTGGTGCGGGGAGCAGGAACGGGCCGTGCCGGGCTGACAACGCGCACCACTGACTTGGTGCGGGGAGCAGGAATGGGCCGGACTGGGCTGGCGACGCGCACCACAGACTTGGTGCGGAGAGCAGGACCGGGCCGGACAGGGCTGACGAAACGCACCACAGACTTGGTGCGGGGAGCAGGAATGGGCCGGACTGGGCTGGCGACGCGCACCACAGACTTGGTGCGGAGAGCAGGAACGGGCCGGACAGGGCTGACGACACGCACCACAGACTTGGTGCGGGGAGCAGGAATGGGCCGGGCCGAGCTGGCGATGCGCACCGTAGACTTGGTGCGAGTGGCAGGAACAGGCCGGACCGTACTGGGAACACACACCACTGGCCCTACGTGGGGATCAGGAACAGGCCGGACCGGACTGGCAACACACGCCAGTACCTCTCGCCGTGCCTCTACATCTTCCACCCCCTCTTCGACCAGTGGCCCCCGTAACCTGGCGGCCTCCTCTGCCAATCCGCTGGGCCGCTCTGCCGCGGTCTCCTGCTGGCCCGTCGTCCACGGCGTTAGCCCCCCCCTAAAAAATTTCTGGGGGTCTCTCTTCCCCGTGGGCCAGGCCTCTATATTTCTCGCCCAACTCTCGCTCTCCTGCTTCCAACTCCAGCCATTCTGCTCCTCCTTTGGCTTGACCCAGTCGAGACTCCTCCTCCACTGTTCCCAAGTCCACCCTCTCTGCTCCTCACTAGGCTTGACCCAGTCGAGGTTGCCACGGAGATCTGCTAGCGATCTCCCTGGTGATGGCTCCTGGATACGCTGCTTGGTCCAGTCTTGGTGGGTTTTTCTGTCACGATCGTCAGGGAGAGACCAAGGCGCAGCGTGATGAACAAACATACTTTAATAGTTAAAGTTTAAACACAATACAAAACAAGAAATGACTCGTGACGTCCAACGGTATCAATGACCGAACACGGAACAAAAACCCACAAACACAACGGGAACACAGACAGTTTAAATATGGCTCCCAATCAGAGACAACCAGCCAACAGCTGACACTCGTTGCCTCTGATTGGGAGTCACTCAGGCAAAACATAGAAATAGACGAACTAGAACCCCCAACATAGAAACACACCACATAGAACAAACACACCCTGGCTCAACAACTAGAGTCCCATAGCCAGGGTGTGACACTCAGTAAGGAAAGTAGCTATTGGCTGTCCTAAAATATATATATATATATATATATATATATATATATATTAGTTTAATTTTCTTAAGTTTGGTTTGGTTTTTAACCTTATGGTCTACTTAGGAGCCTACAACAAGTCACAGTAAAACCTGAACATTTTTAACCATAACATTTAAAACATTTTTTTGTATACAATCTACATTAAAAATCTAAATGGACCAAAAAGAGACAATAGAAAAAACTGTCAATGGCAATGTGAGAAAATGATGGTAACTAGTCTGGCCCTAATTCAGGTTAATTGTTTGTTTTTTTCAGACTCCCCTCCACACACAGGCTGTGCTGGCTCACAGAAAGAGTGTGTCATCGTCATTTTGGTCAAGGCTCTCTATGGCAGGTTCAGCAACTGAGGGAGCTGAATTAAATGAGTAAGCAGCTGATGTGCCAAAAAGCTGCAAAACATTATCAGGCAGCTGGTGCTCATAGCAAGCCTCACTAGACATCTTCAGTCCATATCGAATGTACAGGATGGAGTTAAGGGTCTGCAAGGACATCTGATTTCTAAGTTTGCTTTTTACCACACTCATCTGGCTGAATACTCTCTCGACTTCAGCATTCGAGTGTGGCAAGGACAACACAGACACAGCAGCCATGGCAAATTCTTGAAACGGGTTGATATCAGCTGCATCCCTCCAGAAGCCTAGTGTGTTTTTTTGTCTCATTCCATTTACTAAGATGGATGGCACACCATTGCTGGACAATCTTGTCTATCTCTGCAGGGGAGTAGCCAAGGAGCTTGGCTATTTTTTCTATTTCTCCAGGGCTCTTATTGTGCTTTAGAGTTTCCTCCACATTGAAAACTGACATGTACTGCAATGCTTCGATGTTGTCCGGCAGTCTCACCCTCAACTCATTAGTGAGGGAGATGGTGAAGGCTACACACTGCTTTCGGACATTGTTTTCATGCTCAGGCGCAAGGTGGAGCTCAGCTGCCTTTGACTCAAAAAGGTAACCAAGGTACGGTTTGGGACTGATGTATCCATCTATTGGCCCTTTGAGTACATCAACATTTTCCAGTGGATTCAGCACCCTGCTGCTCACAGACTTGATCAGGCTAACCAAGCTGTGAAGTATCTTAAGAGGATCTACTTGCTCTCCCTCAAAAGCCTTGATGGCCAGCTGTACCTCACCCAGCACTGACTTCAAAAAAGTCAGATACAATATGTTTTGAGGATCACTGTACGTATAAAACCTCAGCCATGTAGCAGTGTTCACTGGACTTGGTGACTGCGAAATGCAGCCTAAGCTCCTCCCACTGGTCCAAAATGCATGAAACCGCGGGTTCAATGGAGAGCCAACGTGTGGCACACACCTTGGTTATCTGTAAATGTTTCTCCCCACAGTTGATGGTCTCATATATGGCCTTGTAGGCCTCCCTGCGCTTTGGAGACACTGACAACCAGTTAAAAGTCTCTTGTACCAAGTACTCCACACTACGGGGGATGGTGTCATTACATTTACATTTACATTTAAGTCATTTAGCAGACGCTCTTATCCAGAGCGACTTACAAATTGGTGCATTCACCCTATAGCCAGTGGGTTAACCACTTTACAATAAAAAACATTTTTTTTTTTTTTTTTTTTTTTTGGGGGGCGGGGGGGGGGTGGGGGGGTAGAAATATTACTTCATCCTATCCCAGGTATTCCTTAAAGAGGTGGGGTTTCAAATGTCTCCGGAAGGTGGTGAGTGACTCCGCTGTCCTGGCGTCGTGAGGGAGCTTGTTCCACCATTGGGGTGCCAGAGCAGCGAACAGTTTTGACTGGGCTGAGCGGGAACTATGCTTACGCAGAGGAAGGGGAGCCAGCAGGCCAGAGGTGGATGAACGCAATGCCCTCGTTTGGGTGTAGGGACTGATCAGAGCCTGAAGGTACGGAGGTGCCGTTCCCCTCACTGCTCCATAGGCAAGCACCATGGTCTTGTAACGGATGCGAGCTTCAACTGGAAGCCAGTGGAGTGTGCGGAGGAGGGGGGTGACGTGAGAGAACTTGGGAAGGTTGAACACCAGACGGGCTGCGGCATTCTGGATGAGTTGTAGGGGTTTAATGGCACAGGCAGGGAGCCCAGCCAACAGCGAGTTGCAGTAATCCAGACGGGAGATGACAAGTGCCTGGATTAGGACCTGTGCCGCTTCCTGTGTAAGGCAGGGTCGTACTCTCCGAATGTTGTAGAGCATGAACCTGCAGGATCGGGTCACCGCCTTGATGTTAGCGGAGAACGACAGGGTGTTGTCCAGGGTCACGCCAAGGCTCTTCGCACTCTGGGAGGAGGACACAACGGAGTTGTCAACCGTGATGGCGAGATCATGGAACGGGCAGTCCTTCCCCGGGAGGAAGAGCAGCTCCGTCTTGCCAGGGTTCAGCTTGAGGTGGTGATCCGTCATCCATACTGATATGTCGGCCAGACATGCAGAGATGCGATTCGCCACCTGGTTATCAGAAGGGGGAAAGGAGAAGATTAGTTGTGTATCGTCAGCGTAGCAATGATAGGAGAGGCCATGTGAGGATATGACAGAGCCAAGTGACTTGGTGTATAGGGAGAAAAGGAGAGGGCCTAGAACTGAGCCCTGGGGGACACCAGTGGTGAGAGCACGTGGTGCGGAGACAGCTTCTCGCCACGCCACTTGGTAGGAGCGACCGGTCAGGTAGGACGCAATCCAGGAGTGAGCCGCGCCGGAGATGCCCAGCTCGGAGAGGGTGGAGAGGAGGATCTGATGGTTCACAGTATCAAAGGCAGCAGACAGGTCTAGAAGGACAAGAGCAGAGGAGAGAGAGTTAGCTTTAGCAGTGCGGAGAGCCTCCGTGACACAGAGAAGAGCAGTCTCAGTTGAATGACCAGTCCTGAAACCTGACTGGTTTGGATCAAGAAGGTCATTCTGAGAGAGATAGCAAGAGAGTTGGCTAAAGACGGCACGCTCAATAGTTTTGGAAAGAAAAGAAAGAAGGGATACTGGTCTGTAGTTGTTGACATCAGTGGGATCGAGTGTTGGTTTTTTGAGAAGGGGTGCAACTCTCGCTCTCTTGAAGACGGAAGGGACATGGCCAGCAGTCAAGGATGAGTTGATCAGCGAGGTGAGGTAGGGGAGAAGGTCACCGGAGATGGTCTGGAGAAGAGAGGAGGGGATGGGGTCAAGCGGGCAGGTTGTTGGGCGGCCTGCAGTCACTAGTCGCAAGATTTTATCTGGAGAGAGAGGGGAGAAAGAAGTCAAAGCATAGGGTAGGGCAGTGTGAGCAGGACCAGCAGTGTCATTAGACTTAACAAACGAGGATCGGATGTCGTCAACCTTCTTTTCAAAGTGGTTGACGAAGTCATCCACAGAGAGGGAGGAGGGGGGGGGGGGGTTCAGCAGTGAGGAGAATGTGGCAAAGAGCTTCCTAGGGTTAGAGGCAGATGCTTGGAATTTAGAGTGGTAGAAAGTGGCCTTAGCAGCAGAAACAGATGAAGAAAATGTAGAGAGGAGGGAGTGAAAAGATGCCAGGTCGGCAGGGAGTTTAGTTTTCTTCCATTTCCGCTCCGCTGCCCGGAGCTCTGTTCTGTGAGCTCGCAATGAGTCATCAAGCCACGGAGCTGGAGGGGAGGACCGAGCCGGCCGGGAGGATAGGGGACACAGAGAGTCAAAGGATGCAGAAAGGGAGGAGAGGAGGGTTGAGGAGGCAGAGTCAGGAGATTGGAGGGAGAAGGATTGAGCAGAGGGAAGAGATGATAGGATGGAAGAGGAGAGAGTAGTGGGAGAGAGAGAGCGAAGGTTGCGGCGGCGCGTTACCATCTGTGTAGGGGCAGAGTGAGTAGTGTTGGAGGAGAGCGAGAGAGAAAAGGATACAAAGTAGTGGTCGGAGACATGGAGGGGAGTTGCAGTGAGATTAGTAGAAGAGCAACATCTAGTAAAGATGAAGTCAAGCGTATTGCCTGCCTTGTGAGTAGGGGGGGACGGTGAGAGGGTGAGGTCAAAAGAGGAGAGGAGTGGAAAGAAGGAGGCAGAGAGAAATGAGTCAAATGTAGACGTAGGGAGGTTGAAATCCCCCAAAACTGTGAAGGGTGAGCCATCCTCAGGAAAGGAACTTATCAAGGCGTCAAGCTCATTGATGAACTCTCCAAGGGAACCTGGAGGGCGATAGATGACAAGGATATTAAGCTTCAATGGGCTAGTGACTGTGACAGCGTGGAATTCAAATGAGGAGATAGACAGATGGGTTAGGGGAAAAATTGAGAATGACCACTTGGGAGAGATGAGGATTCCTGTGCCACCACCCCTCTGACCAGATGCTCTCGGGGTATGCGAGAACACATGGTCAGACGAGGAGAGAGCAGTAGGAGTAGCAGTGTTTTCAGTGGTAATCCATGTTTCCGTCAGCGCCAGGAAGTCGAGGGACTGGAGGGTAGCATAGGCTGGGATGAAGTCAGCCTTGTTGGCGGCAGAACGGCAGTTCCAGAGGCTGCCTGAGACCTGGAACTCCAGGTGTGTGGTGCGTGCAGGGACCACCAGGTTAGAGAGGCAGCAGCCACGCGGTGTGAGGCGTTTGTGTAGCCTGTGCGGAGAGGAGAGAACAGGGATATGCAGAGGCATAGTTGACAGGCTGCAGCAGATGGCTACAATAATGCAGAGGAGATCGGAATGAAATGAACTAAACATCTGGGAAAGGAGAGAGCAGGCCTCCCTCACCAAAAAAATATAACTCTCCCAACTTCCACCTCAGAAACTATAATTGTTTCACTGAACCACCCGAATAAAACTCTCCCAACTTCCACTTTAGAAATTAGAATTGTTGTAAACTACAGCGGTTCAATGTTTCAATGAATAGACTCAACTTACTTTATTCAGCTAGCTAACTATGACGCCATAGCTAACTAGCATGCTAGCATCCAACAACACACAGTTTAGCACCAATACTTGGTTACAACAAACTACCAATAGTGTGTGAACACACTAAACAGATAATTTGTGTCCGTGTCTAGTTCTTTCATAACGCAGCAATGATTAAACGTTGGCTAGCTAGCACAAAGATATTGTATTTAGCTACTACAGTACAGCCAGCTGGTAGTGTTGGCTAGCTAGCAATGGCTGCTGTGTTGACTTTGTTTGAAAAAACGGCGTCGCTGCGAACGAATGTAGCTGGCTAAAAGGATATTGTTTTTAGTTGCTACCGTTGCTAATAGCTACTCGCCAGCTAATCCAGGAGGTGAGTTAGCTAGCTAGCTTCGTGCTACACCCGGCACCGCCGACTACAAAAGTAACCTACAATAACTACACAACAACTACCCACAACAGCCCACGATGCCTACCTATACTACTTAATAATATACAGCACACGATGCCTACCTATAATACCTAACTACAATCTAAATACATAGTTTAAGCCTTACTCGACAAAGCCCAAGCTATGTATAAAGCCAAACTGGCAGACTGCAATCAGTAGCTGTAATTAAGTACAGCAGCTACCAACCACCTAACGTTAATGCCTCGGATAATGAGGTTAGAAAAACAGCTGAATGGTGGCAGCTAGCTGGCTCAATCACAGGTACTCTTAAGCGTGAAATAACATTGGAAACAACTAACCACAGTTGCTAAAAGTTACCAGTAGCTACCCGCTAGCTAGCTAGCTAGCTTTGTTGGTCCAAGTAGTGAGTAGGCTAGCCTCGTGCTTCGCCGAGGTCCGCCGAATACAATACTTACCTACAATAATTACCTACAATAACCTACAATAACTACCTGAGTAAACTACCTATAATACCTAACTACAATACCTACCTACAATCTAAATACATGGTTTAAGCTTTACTCACCACCATATAAGAAGCCAAGCTTACCTCCTGCTAGAGAAAACACAACCTCTCCCGACAACCGCTCCCGACATGACATCATTGGAAGCATGACTTACAGCAAGCTGCAGAGAGTGGCACACACAGCGAATAAGAACCAGATCTTTGAGGCCATACTCCTCCTTCAGCACTTTATGGACCCCATTGTTAATCCCCGTCATAACAGAGGCATTGTCAGTCCATATCCCCAGGAGTTTCTCTTTTTTAAGACAACGCTTCTCGAGGAAAGCCACAACAGCATGGGCTATAGATTTGGCATTTCCTCCATCCAACTCAACAAGCCTCAGAAATGTTGATACAATTGTCTGCTTGGTGTCACTAAAGTACCTTATCACAACCCCCAGGTACTTAGAAACAGCACCCGCTGCTTGTTGTGAAGAGTAAGAACGATACGTGCTTTCACATCAGTCTCCAAAAGATTTTAATGAAAAGTATTTGAATAAACATGAAAAGGTAAATGTAAAAAGCGAACATCATTTCAAATAGGCTACATGTCATATTAAACAGCATATAAACACTCTAAATAGGTCAGGAGCAAGACAGGGAGCCTAAGAAGGAACAAAAATGAATTATTTAGGCTATATTATTTATATTATTTCAAGGCTATAATCTACAAATAAATACATTGTGAAGCATTTGCGAGTGCAACACAATAGGCTGGTAGGGACATGAAGAGCTCAGCATTTAAACAACATTTCGTTGTATTAAATAATTATAGACTATTCATTGCGCATATAGGCTGCGACTTACTTAGAATTAAAAACAAATTAAACGAAAAATGACTTATTAGTGTCTTTGGATTCATTTATAGAAACACGAGTTGTGTTGTGTTTTTTATTTTTCTATAGGTAGGCCTAAAGGTTTTTAAGCAAAATAACCAAATCAAAACGGAAAGCTCCTTGAACGTGGGAATATGACAGGCCTATTGGGCCAAAATCAATGATGGCCTATTGTATAGATAATAGAACGAAAATGAGCTAAACTGATTTTTTGTTTATAAACACATTGCTACAATGACACACTTAGTTATCTACCCACCTCCTTCCTTTCTGTTAGCATGTGCACGTATCCCATACTTTTGGGATATGTGTCTTTTCAGATTCCACAATGATTCTTTAGTTGTGGATGTTTCATGTAGCCAGCATGTAACAACTGCCATTTCCTGCGGGCAGAACAATGGCATCCGGTCTATAACCTAACAGTTTAGCACCGTACCAGCAGGTGGCATCCAAGCCTTACACATAACAGTGGCCACTACACCGCACTCCATTTCTTGCTCCATTCCTCATCTTTGTAAGTCACCTTGATTTCGCACCTGTGTGTTTTATCAGTTTCTTTATGAAAATATTTAGCAAACTCCATGACAGTAGGTAAAGCAAGGGGCTATTAGCAGCACACAAGTAGACTACATTTTACATTTACATCATTTAGCAGACGATCTTATCCAGAGCGACTTACAAATTAGTGCATTCAACTTATGATAGCCAGTGGGACAACCACCTTTTTTTTTTATGGGGGGTAGGGGAAGAAGGATTACTTTATACTATTCCAGGTATTCCTTAAAGAGGTACAAATGCATGCTGGGGTGGGCATGCCCTGAGCTCCTGAAGTGAGCACTACTGGAGCGAAATTGAAGTGGGCGAGAAGGCCGATGCTCCAGACTTTGGGAATCTCACTCCACGCTCCAGTCAAATTGGGCACGTTCTGCTCCTAGCTCTGCTCCAGCTCCGTTCTGCTCCTAGCTCTGCTCCAGCTCCGTTCTGCTCCTAGCTCTGCTCCAGCTCCGCTCTGCTCCTAGCTCTGCTCCAGCTCCGTTCTGCTCCTAGCTCTGCTCCAGCTCCGCTCTGCTCACATACTCTGCTCCCAGGACAGGTTTCTACCGTCAACCCACAGGAAGTACTGGAGGATAGTGGATGTTTCATGTACACTTTGAAGCAGGTAGTTATATTTTTGGTTTGACATTTTTTGGGGGGGTATTTTGTCAATATGAATGACCTCGCATCAATGTGCTACTTGATTTCTTAGGGTTACAATAAATGTTTTGAAAAAGAGTCAAACATGCCTTTTCCCTCAACGAATATGAAACCCACCAGATCAGGTATTTTATTACCATGCACATAATACTGTAGAAAATTCATATGGAACATTAATTGCAGAATGCTTACACTTTTTAAAACACTTAGTGCTGTTTTTTCAGACCCAGATACTACATTGATGGTACTTTTTAGTCAAGGAATTAGGTTTAGGCTAAACCGGCCCTTACAGTTATGTGCAAAGTTGATTTATTATCTCTCCCCTCGAAAGATGTACTCAAGATGAAAGTTGTGCCACCAATGAAAAATGAAGAAGTGAGTAAACTTAGTTTGGTGTGAACACAGATAAAAACAATAGTATGTGATGTGACATGGAGCTGGTGGGATGTGGGGGAATACAACTGCTATAGAGAGCAGAGGGAGATGTTTCCTTGATTCCCTGAAGTTGCCCTATACGTTCACCTGTTGTTGTTACACTAGTGAGGATCAATCAGAAGAAGGGTGTGATGTCCAATGGATCTTTAGAAAACCACTTGGCATGTTCCAAACATTGGTCACGTCAACTTTGACAGGCCACAATATAGGCCTAGATACAGTAGATACCACACTTTATAACTCACCAGCAAGCCAATATTAGTTGAACAAAAATCCCTGTTAGAAAGTCTGCAAAGTACAGTACAGCTCAATAAAGACTGTGAGGTTAGTATGCTGTCTTTTACTCCAGTATGCTGACGAAGAGAATATTCAACATACAGGTTATGCAATTCATCATGCGTATTCCAAGGGGGCATATGTTGGTCATTTTACATTCTATATTGTTATTTAGCTTTATTTGGCTGTGGACAGTACATAATGAGACAATGGAAAACAGTCATTGTTACTTATTTGTTTTTAGCTTGAATGCAACCAGAGATTAAATATCCGTTTTCTAGGAGAGATTAAAGAAAATATAGACTGCCAGCTACAAAATCCTTGAAGATGAACTGGCAAAGATTATACTGTGTTTTGTGAACTCAAATGGTCAATTCCCTCTCATAAATGTCATGCCTAATTCATGTAGTGAGGTTAATGAAAGAGCAATTATTTAACTCTTGCCTTTAGGATGTCAAAACAAAATCCATACAGTCACTAGAGGAAAGAAAGTTGTGGAGACCAGAACATTAGAACTCACCACAGAGCTTGAGGGGAAACATGCTGAAATTCACCAATTCAAGGTGAGATGATGTTCAGATGACCATTGTGTAGTGTAGAT
This sequence comes from Coregonus lavaretus, assembly GCF_964263955.1. NCBI lineage: Eukaryota > Metazoa > Chordata > Actinopteri > Salmoniformes > Salmonidae > Coregonus > Coregonus lavaretus. The sequence continues at coordinate 11,555,790 of NC_139999.1, read as the reverse complement.
ACAATTGTAACGCTACTTATTCAGAAGGATATTGACAGAAGGATATCGTTTGCTTAAATCGTATTATATTTTAATATTGGAATATGTTGTACCCTTCTAGAATAAAGTTGAAACCATGTCTGTTGAAAACAATTTACTGGAAAAGGCTCTTGAAAGGGCTGAAACAATGCAAAACAATTTGAAGGAAAACTATTCTGGTAGCACAACTAAAAGTCTGTATGAATTGAACATGGGTTGCTGTCTGTATAGAATAATACAGAATAATTTAGCAGTTTTCTGATAATTTATGCTATTTACGTTGTTATGGTAATATTTTTCTCTCATTCAGGAGAGTGAGGCAAAAGAGATGAAGATGAAGTGTCACGACTTCCTCCGAAGCTGCCTCCTCTCCTTGTTCGGACAGGCTTTGGCGGTCATCGTCCACCGGCCTTCTAGCCACTGCCGCTCCTCATCTCATCATTCCATGTGTTTTGTCTTGTCTATTAGATACACCCTCATCAGTACCTGTATAAGTGTTCCCTCTGCCCCCTTGTCTTTGTGTGTGATTGTTTGTGGAGAACAGTGAAGCTCGGTGGAGCTCTTTGTATTTTGTATCACCAGGATATTTTCCTGTGTGCCTTGTATTTTCCAGTGTGCCTGTTTTGCGTACTGGAGTGTTTTGACACGTTCCTGCGTAACTCTGTGGTTGCAGAATAAAGACTGTTATTCTGTGATTTACCCTCCTGCGCCTGACTCCTTCAACATCACCTCATCACATGAAGAAGGAAATTGAAAGACTCCAGGAAGAAAACCACCAATTACGGTCAGAGTTAATTGTTTCTAAATCTTTAGTAATTATTGTTATTATACAATGCAGCAAGACTTTTATTTATCTCAAAATCATTCAGATTTTCTTACCCATAGAGAGGAATTGAAATCCTTAAATGCCAAAGTTGAGAGGCAAGGTCAAGACACTGAGAAACTGTAGAAGAAACTTAAAGAAAGTGTAAGCAAATCAACTGTTTAAAACTTTTTCTCAAGCAACAACAAAATATGGCCGATCTAAATGCACGTATATTTTATTCTAAACTGAGAATACCAAACATTATGAACACCATTTGGTAACAGGCCCAACACTCTAGGCTACCTGTCACCCTAATAACTATCTTATCAAATACTTTGCTTTTTCTCTCTAGCTGTCCAACCTGAAGATAACATTAGAGAGTAAAACTAAAGTCCAGGACGAATACCAAAAAGAGGTTTGTGTTGACTCAAAATAAGTAATGATAAAATGAAAAGTGAAAGATACCGTATATAACGCTCATCTTTCTATAACTTGTGTTTTTCATTTACTTGCTTGTTCACAGAACACAACTTTGAAGAAGCAAACTGCAATTGAGACAGCAAAATCCAGTGAATTTGAAAATGAGGTACTCCATGGCTTTAAATTATCACAAGAAAAGTGCAAAATTATAATGCAGTTGTGATGCAGCTTGGTTTTTCATCCATTATAGATAAACAAATTGAAAAAGGAGTCAAAAAGTATTCCGCAGTCAAATGAAGAGGAATGTAAAAGATTGCTTAATGACCTTGAAACCAAATCAACATCTGAGGCAGAGCTTCAGAAAAAGGTGCTTGGAAGTTAATATTATAGTACATTTTCAGCTTCTGGTAGATGTGGCAGAATACTTACTACATACCTTGCTCCCTGCAGTTACAGAAGCTGCAACTTACAGCTACAGAGGCCGTCAAGAGTAAAGAAGATACTGAAATCAAATGTCAGAACAAGATAGCAGACATGGTTGCCTTGATGGAAAAGCACAAGGTTAAATTATGTGTTGGTCATTATCCGCAGATTACACCAACACTGCTTCCATCTTGCATTTTGAATGAAATGTTCTCCATGTGTGTTTGTAAACATTTAGTTCTCTGTTGGTATCAGAACCACTATGACAAAATGGTTGATGAGAAAGATGCAGAGCTTGATTGGAAGAAGAGGAAAGAAATGGAGGTAACTGCTAATAGAATATCACTGGTATGATACATGATAGTATAGAAATACAAATGTGATTGTATTAACTGGGAGAATTTCAGTAGAGTGTTCTAATTAGAGAAAGAAATGAAGGAGAGGGTAAGTGTGTCATGGCCCCTGCCATGCACCATGATGAGAAAGCTGTGTCAAGTGACAAATGTTGTCTATTTACTGTCACGGATCCCCCCGGTACTGCTGCTCATTCCGTTCACCAGCTCCGGAGGTCTACGTCACCGGCCTTCTAGGCGTCACTGACCTGGTTCATTACCACCAACCCCGGACTGTCTTGTCTCATTACGCACACCAGGTTCCCATTCCCCCTGATTAGTACAGTGAGGGAAAAAAGTATTTGATCCCCTGCTGATTTTGTACGTTTGCCCACTGACAAAGAAATTATCAGTCTATAAATTTAATGGTACGTTTATTTGAACAGTGAGAGACAGAATAACAACAACAAAATCCATAAAAACGCATGTCAAAAATGTTATAAATTGATTTGCATTTTAATGAGGGAAATAAGTATTTGACCCCCTCTCAATCAGAGAGATTTCTGGCTCCCAGGTGTCTTTTATACAGGTAACGAGCTGAGATTAGGAGCACACTCTTAAAGGGAGTGCTCCTAATCTCAGCTTATTTCCTGTATAAAAGACACCTGTCCACAGAAGCAATCAATCAATCAGATTCCAAACTCTCCACCATGGCCAAGACCAAAGAGCTCTCCAAGGATGTCAGGGACAAGATTGTAGACCTACACAAGGCTGGAATGGGCTACAAGACCATCGCCAAGCAGCTTGGTGAGAAGGTGACAACAGTTGGTGCGATTATTCGCAAATGGAAGAAACACAAAATAACTGTCAATCTCCCTCGGCCTGGGGCTCCATGCAAGTCTCACCTCGTGGAGTTGCAATGATTATGAGAATGGTGAGGAATCAGCCCAGAACTACATGGGAGGATCTTGTCAATGATCTCAAGGCAGCTGGGACCATAGTCACCAAGAAAACAATTGGTCACACACTATGCCGTGAAGGACTGAAATCCTGCAGCGCCCGCAAGGTCCCCCTGCTCAAGAAAGCACAGTAACATGCCCATCTGAAGTTTGCCAATGAACATCTGAAGGATTCAGAGGAGAACTGGGTGAAAGTGTTGTGGTCAGATGAGACCAAAATCGAGCTCTTTGGCATCAACTCAACTCGCCGTGTTTGGAGGAGGAGGAATGCTGCCTATGACCCAAGAACACCATCCCCACCGTCAAACATGGAGGTGGAAACATTATGCTTTGGGGGTGTTTTTCTGCTAAGGGGACAAGACAACTTCACCGCATCAAAGGGACGATGGACGGTGCCATGTACCATCAAATCTTTTATGAGAATCTCAAAATGGGTAGTGGATGGGTATTCCAGCATGACAATGACCCAAAACACACGGCCAAGGCAACAAAGGAGTGGCTCAAGAAGAAGCACATTAAGGTCCTGGAGTGGCCTAGCCAGTCTCCAGACCTTAATCCCATAGAAAATCTGTGGAGGGAGCTGAAGGTTCGAGTTGCCAAATGTCAGCCTCGAAACCTTAATGACTTGGAGAAGATCTGCAAAGAGGAGTGGGACAAAATCCCTCCTGAGATGTGTGCAAACCTGGTGGCCAACTACAAGAAACGTCTGACCTCTGTGATTGTCAACAAGGGTTTTGCCACCAAGTACTAAGTCATGTTTTGCAGAGGGGTCAAATACTTATTTCCCTCATTAAAATGTAAATCAATTTATGCGTTTTTCTGGATTTTATTGTTGTTATTCTCACTGTTCAAATAAACCTACCATTAAAATTATAGACTGATCATTTATTTGTCAGTGGGCAAACGTACAAAATCAGCAGGGGATCAAATACTTTTTTCCCTCACTGTATGTGTATATATGTGCCCTCTGTTCCACATTGTCCTTGTCGATTATTGTCTCATGTCTGTTGGTCTCGTGAGTACCGTGTAGTGTGCTCTTGTTATTACGGGTCTCGTCCCGTGTATTGTGTAGAGGTTACACCTCGCTCTTTTGTTTGGGTTACATCCCTTTGTTTTATATATACGTGTTTGTTTTGGGCTTCGTCCCCGTCGTTTTCCATGACGTACCTTGTGTTGGGTGGAGTAAATAAAACCCCTAATACGTATTCCTGCGCCTGTCTTCTAATCATCACGGGAAAGGCCGAGCTGACGACCATCGTAGAGACAGTCCAGCATCACAAGGACGACCATCGTAGAGACAGTCCAGCATCTGCCTCCGTCCCATCTGTGCCGGTTCGCAGAATACCCCTGTCCCTCCCGGAGCGCTTTGACGGCGCGCCAGCGACATGCAAAGGATTCCTTCTGCAATGCGACCTGTAGCTCGCGCGCTACGCCGAGGTTGTCTCCGGGAGAGAAAGGGTTTGCCACAGTCATCTCGGCACTGACCGGAAGAGCCCTGGACTGGGGTGCCGCAGTCTGGGAAACGGGCAGACCTGAGGTCGAGTCCTATGAGAGCTTCACCCTCCTCTTCCGCTCGGTGTTTGATCATCCTGTGGAGGGCAGAGAGGAGGGTGAGCGTCTACTCCGACTACGCCAGGGATCTAGGACCGCCTCGGAGTTCGCCCTGGAGTTCCGGACCATCGCGGCCAGCACCGGATGGAACAAGTCGGCTCTGGTCACCGTTTTCCGCAGTGGACTGCAGGAGGAGGTACAGATGGAGTTAGCCTGCCGTGATGACAACCTGTCACTCGACCAGCTCATCAGTATGGCGATCCGGTTGGACAACCTCCTGCGGTCCCGACGAAGACCTGCGCGGAATCCGGAGCCCATGGCTACACCTGCTCCCTGGCCAGAGCCGATGGAGGTGGGCTCTGCCCGAGTCAGACCGTAGGAGGAATCTGGGTTGGTCGCAGGAGTGTCAGGGGAGGTGTCTCGCAGTGTCTGTCAACACCACTACGATGGAAAGTCCGGACTATGCCACTCAAGTGGATTTACCAGAGGAATACCAGGATCTGGAACGGGTTTTCTCTAAGACCCAGGCTACACGCCTGCCTCCTCATCACCCCTGGGACTGTGCCATTGACCTTCTGTCTGACGCAGTACTCCCAAGATGACACGTCTATCCCCTCTCCTACGCGGAGACCGAGGCCATGGAGACCTACGTACAGGAGAGCCTCCAGCAGGGTTTTATCCACCCCTCTACGTCATCAGCCTCCTCTAGCTTATTTTCTGTTAAGAAGAAAGATGGGGGACTGCGCCCCTGCACTGATTATCGAACACTGAACAAAGCCACCGTTAAGTTCAGCTATCCTTTACCCCTCATCCCAACCATAATCAAACAAATGCACAGGGTGCAGTACTTCACGAAACTGGATTTGAGGAGCGCCTACAATCTGGTGCGCATTCGTGCAGGCGACGAAAGGAAAATAGCCTTTTCCACGACCACTGGGCATTACGAGTATGAGTATCTCGTAATGCCCTTTGGCCTGTTTAATGCTCCTTCAGTCTTCCAGGCCTTTTGTAACGAAGTGTTTCGGGACATGCTGGGACAGGGTGTAGTGATTTATATAGACAACATTTTGGTCTATTCTGCTGTCCAAGCCCAGCATGTCTCGTTAGTCAGGTCTGTGCTGGGAAGACTGTTGGAGCATAATCTCTATGTTAAACAAGAGAAATGTTTGTTTTTCCAGTGGCCCGTGTCCTTTTTGGGCTACCTCATATCCACGGAGGGAGTGGAGATGGAGGAGCAACGCGTCAGCGCAGTCAGGTCATGGCCCATCCCCAATTCCATGAAAGCAGTCCAGCGATTCCTGGGGTTCGCCAACTATTTCCGGAGGTTCATCAGGGGCTTCAGCACGGTGGTCACGCCTCTTACCTCCCTGCTGAGAGGAGGTCCCCACCAGCTCCTGAGGTCTACGTCACCAGTTTTCTAGGCGTCACTGACGTGGTTCATTCCCACCAACCCGGACTGTCTTGTCTCATTATGCACACCAGGTTCCCATTCCCCCTGATTAGTATGTGTATATATGTTCCCTCTGTTCCCCATTGTCCTTGTCGATTGTTGCCCCATGTCTGTTGGTCTCGTGAGTACCGTGTATTGTGCTCTTGTTATTATGGATCTCGTCCCGTGTATTGTGTAGAGGCTACACCTCGCTCTTTTGTTTGGGTTACATCCCTTTGTTTTATATATACGTGTTTGTTTTGGGCTTCGTCCCCGTCGTTTTCCTCGATGGTGCAGCTGTAGAACTTTTTTAGTCCCAGGGTCCTTAGCTTAGTGATGAGCTTTGAGGGTACTATGGTGTTGAAACAGTCCTGTAGCTTAGCATCTGCGTCATCTGACCACTTCCTTATTAACCGAGTCACTGGTGCTTCCTGCTTTAGTTTTTGCTTTTAAGCAGGAATCAGGAGTATAGAGTTATGGTCAGATTTGCCAAATGGAGGGCGAGGGAGAGCTTTGTACGCGTCTCTGTGTGTGGGAGTAAAGGTGGTCTAGAGTTTTTTTTTCCCTCTGGTTGCACATTTAACATGCTGGTAGAAATGAGGTAGAACGGATTTAAGTTTCCCTGCATTAAAATCCCCAGCCACTAGGAGCGCTGCCTCTGGATGAGCATTTTCCTGTTTCCTTATGGCCTGTTGAGTGCAATCTTAGAGTCAAAAGCTCTCTGAAATGTTTCTCCATTACATCCCTGTGCATGATCACTGTATAATACCTTAGATTAACTGATATATTTTTGATGTGTCAAAGGAATTGGAAAGTGAAGCCCCAAAACTCCATGACTAGAGTTAGAGATTTTGTGATTATTGGTTGATTATTTTGTGTGTTGTATTCATAATGTAGGCTATTCAATCATCAATGACCTGTATGTTGTATGATCACTAGAATGTATTAGATGAACTGACTTGGTATGTTTGATGTGTCAAAGGAAAGCGAAGCCCTCAAATCTCCATATTGGCGTTCCCCCAGTACAGCCGACGCAACACCACGGATTAAGGAGTTGGAATATATGTTGATAGATTTTTATGTCTAGTATTCATTAACTGTTTTTATTTGTCGACCGTGACATGTGAACCATTCCCCCAGAGGATTCTCTCCATCCTATTTTTCTGTGATTGAGTGATTTTCTCCACGGTCTTACAGAATCAGAACTCCTCCGTCCACTGGGAAGTCTGTGCCCTGGGGGAAGAGCACACTGGAGCTTGACCCCAAGTCTGACAGCTCTGTACATAATTATTTAATGGTAAGACCTAATGAACACACTGCTTTAACTTTAATAGTGCTACAAATATTGGATTGGCCTAAAACTCAGGATTTATTATGAGATACCACCCAATTCCCAATGCACATGCACATTTCCATTGTGGAAATCATTTTGCTTTAAATATCACATCTAACTTGGATGTCTTTCTGGTTCTTATAATGGCAGAGCTTTGCAGTTGCAACTGATCCATTCAAGAGCCGCCTGCAGCCAATTGTCCCAGCAGCACAGCATCAAAAAGTGGACATATTCAGGAAGGAATGAGCCAGCTGAACTTACATTACCACCAAATACTTGATTTACTTGGCAATGCATTATGAAATAAATTGTGAAATACCATATTGCGTTATAGTATAGTCTGTACTCTGCAACTTCTAAAATATAGTCTGTAACTTGTCAAAGTAGTTAAAGGCTGTGGGGTTCTACAATTTTCAGGTTACTATTAGTCACTTCCACAATCAATTCCACTGGTTTGCTTCTACTTCACTCATTTGTCCTGTTTTTATTATCGTAATGTTTCAGATCCAGAGCCCTGCCGTTCAGAAATCACTTGGGAGTGCTTTAAAGCTCGCTGCAATGAAAAGGATGCGGGATGCTGGTTGGACAGCTGTTGCTGATGCTGACAAGAAGAAGAAAAAAAAGAAGCAAGTGCTGTGCTTTTCAAGATAGACCGTTTTCTGTGTGTATGACAAATGTGGAGATTCAATATGCTCTTTTCATTACACCACTGCTCTCAAGTTCATTCATGTCTATAGTTGTCTGATGCTGTGAAATCTGTTGACCGAAACAGAAATTTAAAATGCAAGTCAAACAATTTCTAATGAACCAAGTATATTATCTTGTTTTGATGTTACTGTTTAGCCACTTTACTCACATTAATCATGGCAAAATATGCCAAATGCTTGTTGGTTTGACCAAACTTGCCTCCTTTGAGTCCATTCAACATAAATAATTGAATGTGTTTGTTGGTAACAGTGTTGGTTTTGCTTGTGCTGTTTTTATGTTGAAGAATGGTTCACCACCCAAAGGAAATCCAGCCAATTTCACGCGACTTTGGGAAGCAACATAGGCCAGCATCCCTGTGGAACGCTTTCGACACATAGAGTCCATGCAACTCAATATTAGGAAGGTGTTCCTAATGTTTGGTGTACTCGGTGTACAGTACAATGCAATTGATTAAGTGATTATATATTTTTAAGCCTGTTGGCTAGGTTTGACATTGCAATTGATGAAGTGAAGTTAAAAAAGCTAGGTTTGACATAAAAAATAGGCTGAAATGAAGGAAAAGTTGAGAACCCATAGTCTGGGGAGAGCTCTCATTAGACCTGCATGCACTGTCAACATTTCTACATCTTAGTGAGAATGACAAAATACAGTGGGGAAAAAAACTTTTGTTATTGACCAAATACTTATTTTCCACCATAATTTGCAAAAAAATTCATTAAAAATCCTACAATGTGATTTTCTGGATTTTTTTTCCTCATTTTGTCTGTCATAGTTGACGTGTACCTATGATGAAAATTACAGGACTCTCATCTTTTTAAGTGGGAGAACTTGCACAATTGGTGGCTGACTAAATACTTTTTTCCCCCACTGTAAATAGCAATTTGGGATATTGATAAAATATTTTATGAAAACATGATATATGAATTCCCTTAACTTCGGCCTTAGAGTTGTTATAGAGAGGTGGATGTGAGTATTGCCTCCCCTGTTTGCATCTTATTGAACAGGTACATAAATATCCTCAAAACAAACCTGCACCACACTGAAGAAAATGGTCATGCCTTTTTCGGAAGTGTCTAGTCCAAAACCTGTAGAATAAACCAGGAAAAATGTTAATGATAATTACAATTCATTTTTGTTGCATAATAAATCATAATCTTGAAAGACAGACATATCTATTAACCAGCTGCACTTACCTTGTGTCACATGATGTGTTGCTGTTGTCATCGACGTGGTGGTATTGGTGGTTCGAGGAAGATTATTAGTGGATTGTTGTGGTGGGGTATTTGATGTACTGTTTAGGTTTCAGTGGTCATGGCTGCTTGGGTGGTTGGTGCAGTGGGAGGGGACTATGCCTGGGACTGTGGTGGCTGCAGATTTAGCATTAACTGTAGGGGTCAAAGTTGATTGTGTTGACTCAGTGTTTGTGGATGTGTTCGAGCTCCCAGGCAGTGCTGTTGTGGTTGTTGAGATGTCCTGTACAGCGTTGTGAGTTTTTGACTTGTCGTAGAGAGACCACCGTCAACGATGACGTTTGATGAAGTTGACATGGCAGTGGTGTAGGTCTGGTTTGGAGCCATTGTCTCTGTGATTGCAGTAACTTAATTGGTGTGGTAGTGGCATTATTTCCTCTCTCAGAAGAGCTTGAGAGTTGTAGTTATAGCCAAGGAAATGTATTATAAGGATCCAAATAATACCCCCAACTGTGTGTATACAGTGTTGACCAACATTATCTTTAATTCTCTCAGGCTGTGTGTTCTAATATTGAAACAACACAAGCCTGTAGTTCTCCTGTTTTTTTCACAGTCACAAAGGATACCATACAAATAAGTCACAACCCATGTTTTGCCTGCTGTGTATAATACCCTTTGTATTAGCACATGTTACAGCAAATGTGTATTTGACCGAGGTAGATACAACCTACCGAGGTAGATACATGTCCCACTCTTTCAGCCCACTAAAGAATTAGCATCATAATAGGTAAACATGAGAGCTTGCAGAATGAAAAGTACCTGAACAATGCCTTCTGAAACGTGGTAGAGGGCAACTGAAAATATTACATTTTACCAGACGCTCTTATACAGAGCGATTTACAGTTAGTGAATGCATACGGGGTTTTTTTATACTGGCCCCCCGTGGGAAACGAACCCACATCCCTGCCGGCCAAACCCTCCCCTACCTTGGACCAATTGTGCGCCGCCCATGGGTCTCCCGGTTGCGGCCGGCTGCGACAGAGCCTGGACTCGAACCAGGATCTCTAGTGGCACAGCTAGCACTGCCATGCAGTGTCTTGACCACTGCGCCACTCGGGCACATACTGAATTGAATTAAGATGTTATCTTTCCACTGTGTTTTTGGCCTTCTATATACCCTACAGTGGAGGCTTATCAGAGGAGGAAGGGGAGGACCATCCTCCTCAGTGAATTTCCTAAAAATAAAAATTGTAAAACATTTAAAAAGTTATATTTTTTAGATAAAACTATACTAAATATACTCACGTCACCAAATAATGTATTAAAACACACTTTTTTGCAATGGTCTACAGTAGCCTCAACAGCACTCTGTAGGGTAGCACAATGGTGTAGCCGGAGGACAGCTAGCTTCTGTCCTCCTCTGGGTACATTTACTTCAATACAAAACCTAGGAGGCTCATCGTTCTCACCCCTTCCATAGATTTACACAGTAATTATGACAACTTTCGAAGGACGTCCTCCAACCTATCAGTGCTCTTGCAGCATGAACTGACATGTTGTCCACCCAATCAAAGGATCAGAGAATAAATCTAGTACTGAAAGCATAAGCTACAGCTAGCTAGCACTGTAGTGCATAAAATGTGGTGAGTAGTTGACTCAAAGAGAGAGAAAAACGATAGTTGAACAGTTTTGAACAAATTCATTCATTCCAAAATGAAGGAGAAGCAAGAGAGAGAGATAGACAGAGAGAGATTTCATCATTGTTTTTCACTTTCAGTTTCACTTACTTTGCTAGCAAATGCAGCTAGCTAGTTTAGCCTACTCAAACACCCTGCTCAAAAAGAGGGATGCTATGTTAGCTAGCTGGCTATGACTATCCAACACAACACTGGAATTCTTCCAAATCAAGGTAAGCTTTTGGTTTTACTTATTTATTGCCACCGGTGCCCGCCGGTGTAAGTGCTAAACTGCTTACTGACTGACTGTACACTGTAATGTTACTGCATGATTGTAGAGGGCTTACTAATGTGTTAGTTTTATTAGCTATGTTGACTATGACGTTACTTTAGCTAATATGGTGACAACGATGTAGGCTGTGTGTAGCGGTTATGACATGGTTTGCCTTGGAAAGGTTTTTTCGCCTGGTCACATACAGCTGATGTGTTGTGCATTTGAAGTCCACTAGCGAAGGGCAAAGGTGAGTGGAGGAGAGTGCATAGATGTGAGAAGGAATACAACGTGGCTTCTATGAAATTGAACTGTGTTTACGCGTGATTAGGGGTGTATTAATTCCGCCGATTCTGTTGAAAAACGTTTCTTAAACGGAAGCAAACAGAACGAAACGGGGAATAAACATACCTGAATTTGTCCAATAGAAACTCTTGTTTGCAATTGTTTTACTAATGATTACACCCTAGATCAGCTAGATGCAGGCAAGAGTGTGCAAGGCGGTATTGGATGTGTCACTGTCTATCGCCTCAACAACAACAAAATCGACCTGTTTGTACCTACGTTGTAAACTTTCATTCATAGGCTAGGTTGTAGCAACCTCATGATGGGTATAGGGAACATTTGAGTATCATGTAGTAGCCAAACTTATCGCTGTTACATTGAACTAGGTGAATGGAATATGAATGACAGTCATCCAACATGCTGTAATAGAAATAAGGCCATGCTCATGAAAAACGTTTTTTTTCCTCTCTCATCTTAAACGTCACGACCGCCACTGATACCCTACCATTTCATTTTCACAGCCAACATTCAGAAAATAAATGTAAATCACCTTACACAGCCGGCACCCATGAGAGTAAAACCAGGAACTTGGTCTATGGCTTTAGCAGTCATTTGTTTTCCCATCGCATAGATCAAACTGCTGTTCTCCACTCCCTACCAGGGCCGGCTCCAGGCATAAGCGACATAATCGGCCCCTGGCCCCTGACGATTTTATTTATATATTTTTTGGAACTCAGTCAGGGTCTCAACGTACTGTTGAGAGTTAAAATAGTAGAATACACAAGCTGCAAGTTTGAAATTTGATTGTGCATCAACAATGTCTCTGTTATGTCAGTCACTGACAGTCACTCCCTGACCTCCAAGGGGTCCCCATTGATTTTGTGAGTCACTCTCACTCAGATGTCATTAACATTCACATTTACGTCATTTAGCAGACGCTCTTATCCAGAGCGACTTACAAATAGGTGCATTCACCTTATAGCCAGTGGGATAACCACTTTACAATATATATATATATATATTTATTTATTTTTGGGGGGGGGGGGTGGGTTGGGGTAAGGGGGGGTAGAAGGATTACTTTATCCTATCCCAGGTATTCCTTAAAGAGGTGGGGTTTCAAATGTCTCCGGAAGGTGGTGAGTGACTCCGCTGTCCTGGCGTCGTGAGGGAGCTTGTTCCACCATTGGGGTGCCAGAGCAGCGAACAGTTTTGACTGGGCTGAGCGGGAACTATGCTTCCGCAGAGGTAGGGGAGCCAGCAGGCCAGAGGTGGATGAACCAATGCCCTCGTTTGGGTGTAGGGACTGATCAGAACCTGAAGGTACGGAGGTGCCGTTCCCCTCACAGCTCCGTAGGCAAGCACCATGGTCTTGTAGCAGATGCTAGCTTCAACTGGAAGCCAGTGGAGTGTGCGGAGAAGCGGGGTGACGTGAGAGAACTTGGGATGGTTGAACACCAGACGGGCTGCGGCATTCTGGATGAGTTGTAAGGGTTTAATGGCACAGGCAGGGAGCCCAGCCAACAGCGAGTTGCAGTAATCCAGACGGGAGATGACAAGTGCCTGGATTAGGACCTGTGCCGCTTCCTGTGTAAGGCAGGGTCGTACTCTCCGAATGTTGTAGAACATGAACCTACAGGATCGGGTCACCGCCTTGATGTTGTTGATGTTGTTGACGCCTTGATGTTGTTGATGTTGGTGTTGTCCAGGGTCACGCCAAGGCTCTTCGCACTCTGGGAGGAGGACACAACGGAGTTGTCAACCGTGATGGCGAGATCATGGAACAGGCAGTCCTTCCCCGGGAGGAAGAGCAGCTCCGTCTTGCCAAGGTTCAGCTTGAGGTGGTGATCCGTCATCCATACTGATATGTCTGCCAGACATGCAGAGATGCGATTCGCCACCTGGTTATCAGAAGGGGGAAAGGAGAAGATTAGTTGTGTGTCGTCAGCGTAGCAATGATAGGAGAGGCCATGTGAGGATATGACAGAACCAAGTGACTTGGTGTATAGCGAGAATAGGAGAGGGCCTAGAACTGAGCCCTGGGGACACCAGTGGTGAGAGCACGTGGTGCGGAGACAGCTTCTCGCCACGCCACTTGGTAGGAGCGACCGGTCAGGTAGGACGCAATCCAAGAGTGAGCCGCGCCGGAGATGCCCAGCTCGGAGAGGGTGGAGAGGAGGATCTGATGGTTCACAGTATCAAAGGCAGCAGACAGGTCTAGAAGGACAAGAGCAGAGGAGAGAAGTTAGCTTTAGCAGTGCGGAGAGCCTCTGTGACACAGAGAAGAGCAGTCTCAGTTGAATGACCAGTCTTGAAACCTGACTGGTTTGGATCAAGAAGGTCATTCTGAGAGAGATAGCAAGAGAGTTGGCTAAAGACGGCACGCTCAATAGTTTTGGAGAGAAAAGAGAGAAGGGATACTGGTCTGTAGTTGTTGACATCAGAGGGATCGAGTGTTGGTTTTTTGAGAAGGGGTGCAACTCTCGCTCTCTTGAAGACGGAAGGGACATAGCCAGCGGTCAAGGATGAGTTGATCAGCGAGGTGAGGTAAGGGAGAAGGTCACCGGAGATGGTCTGGAGAAGAGAGGAGGGGATAGGGTCAAGCGGGCAGGTTGTTGGGCGGCCTACCGTCACAAGTCGCAAGATTTTATCTGGAGAGAGAGGGGAGAAAGAAGTCAAAGCATAGGGTAGGGCAGTGTAAGCAGCACCAGCAGTGTCATTTGACTTAACAAACGAGGATCGGATGTTGTCAACCTTCTTTTCAAAATGGTTGACGAAGTCATCCACAGAGAGGGAGGATGGGGGGGAGGCTTCAGCAGGGAGGAGAATGTGGCAAAGAGCTTCCTAGGGAATTTAGAGTGGTAGAAAGTGGCCTTAGCAGCAGAAACAGATGAAGAAAATGTAGAGAGGAGGGAGTGAAAAGATGCCAGGTCCGCAGGGAGTCTAGTTTTCTTCCATTTCCGCTCAGCTGCCCGGAGCTCTGTTCTGTGAGCTCGCAATGAGTCATCAAGCCACGGAGCTGGAGGGGTGGACCGAGTCGGCCGGGAGGATAGGGGACATAGAGAGTCAAAGGATGCAGAAAGGGAGGAGAGGAGGGTTGAGGAGGCAGAATCAGGAGATTGGAGGGAAGAGATGATAGGATGGAAGAGGAGAGAGTAGCGGGAGAGAGAGAGCAAAGGTTGCGACGGCGCATTACCATCTGTGTAGGGGCAGAGTGAGTAGTGTTGGAGGAGAGGGAGAGAGAAAAGGATACAAAGTAGTGGTCGGAGACTTGGAGGGGAGTTGCAGTGAGATTAGTAGAACAACAGCATCTAGTAAAGATGAGGTCAAGCGTATTGCCTGCCTTGTGAGTAGGGGGGGACGGTGAGAGGGTGAGGTCAAAAGAGGAGAGGAGTGGAAAGAAGGAGGCAGAGAGAAATGAGTCAAATGTAGACGTAGGGAGGTTGAAATCCCCCAGAACTGTGAGGGGTGAGCCATCCTCAGGAAAGGAACTTATCAAGGCGTCAAGCTCATTGATGAACTCTCCAAGGGAACCTGGAGGGCGATAGATGACAAGGATATTAAGCTTAAATGGGCTAGTGACTGTGACAGCATGGAATTCAAATGAGGAGATAGACAGATGGGTCAGGGGAAAAATTGAGAATGTCCACTTGGGAGAGATGAGGATTCCTGTGCCACCACCCCGCTGACCAGATGCTCTCGGGGTATGCGAGAACACATGGTCAGACGAGGAGAGAGCAGCAGGAGTAGCAGTGTTTTCAGTGGTAATCCATGTTTCCGTCAGCGCCAAGAAGTCGAGGGACTGGAGGGTAGCATAGGCTGAGATGAACTCTGCCTTGTTGGCAGCAGAACGGCAGTTCCAGAGGCTGCCTGAGACCTGGAACTCCATGTGGGAGGTGCGTTTAGGGACCACCAGGTTAGAGAGGCAGCAGCCACGCGGTGTGAGGCGTTTGTGTAGCCTGTGCGGAGAGGAGAGAACAGGGATAGGCAGAGGCATAGTTGACAGGCTGCAGCAGATGGCTACAATAATGCAGAGGAGATCGGAATGAAATGAACTAAACATCTGGGAAAGGAGAGAGCGGGGCCTCCCTCACCACAACCCCCAAATATAACTCTCCCAACTTCCACCTCAGAAACTATAATTGTTGTAAACTACAGCGGTTCAGTGTTTTCTAGGAATAGACTAACTTAGTTTATTCAGCTAGCTAACTAGGTGCAGTATTATTCAGTGAAAATCGTCCGGGCACCTCGTCATAAGACGCCACAGCCAGCTAGCATGCCGGCCACAACAAACCACCAGTGTATCAACAGGCAAGCAGATCGTTCGTGTCCGTGTCTAACGTTGTGGGTTAGTCCCGACAGCTTGAGCGAGTCCGTCGTCAACTTATTCAGCCAGTTAGTTAGCTAGAATAGTTAGCAAACTAGCTAGCCATTGCTTTCAGACAAAGAAGAACCCCTCCTTTCACGGCACGAACACACAGAGAGAGCCAAACTAACATTAACTAGTCACCCATGTCCCGAATTCCTTGAACGACTCGGGCTATCAATATGTAAAAAAAAAAAAGAACACAAATGTAGGTTATGACTTACCCCTAGCAGCTACTGTTAGCTAGCCAAGTGCAAAGCTAGCCACTGAATTGACTCAGCCAGTTCGCGTCTGTTCGCTCGGTCGTTCCAGCTATTGTTTACTAGTAGCTATCCAGGTAGCAACAAGCTAGCTAAATTTCAAGCACAGTAGCCACTTGCTACCTAACGTTAATGGTTCAGACAATGAGGTTAGAAAACAGCTGAATGGTAGGCAATTATTGTATGTAATTATTGTAGGCAGCCAGCTGGCGTAATTACAGGCACTCTCAGGCGTGAAACAACTATACCGTTGCTAATAGCTACTCGCCAGCTAGTCCAGGTGGTGGGTTAGCTAGCTAGCTTCGTGCTACACCCGGCA
Organism: Coregonus lavaretus; assembly: GCF_964263955.1. Classification (NCBI taxonomy): domain Eukaryota; kingdom Metazoa; phylum Chordata; class Actinopteri; order Salmoniformes; family Salmonidae; genus Coregonus; species Coregonus lavaretus. Next base: position 11,539,448 of record NC_139999.1, on the reverse strand, counting down.
CAGCCGAATACAATACTAACCTACAATAATTACATACAACAACCCACGATAACTACCTACAACACCTAACTACAATCTAAATACATAGTTTAAGCCTTACTCGACAAAGCCCAAGCTATGTATAAAGCCAAGCTTACCCGACGCCAAGCTTACCCGATGACCTCCTCCTTCGACGACCGCCACCCACAACATTTATCCATTAACATGGCATTAGTCATGACAAACTGTGTAGAATTGCAGAAAATTTGCTGTAAAACTGCAACAACAAAATGTTGGCAAAATGTGTAGAATTGCATGAAATTTGTTATAAAATTGCAACATTTTCTCTCCGACCCATGGCAAAATGTGTAGAACTGCAGGAAACTTGCTTTAAAACTGAAACACTTTCTCTTCTTCACCCCATGGCAAAATGTGTAGAATTGCAGGAAATTCACTTTAAAACGTTAACATGTTTCTCCGCCATCAAGAGGGGGGCCACTAAAATGTTTTGCCCACGAGAGAGCAGTGAAGTGAGCGGTAGTCTTCTGTGGTCACTTTCTTAATTGTCTGTTGGTTGGCAAGGATGCTGTGCAATTCAGCTGCTCACGCAAACCCCTTCACAGCCTGTGAACCGGAATTAGTTTCTGGCCCGCCAGTTGATCAACTTTGCGGTGTTGTCATCAATCCCTACGGTTAAATAGACACACTTTTTAGATAAACCTGTGGCAATTTAACGTTACATAAATCGTGTTTAAAAGGATTAGCTACCAACCGCATATTAGGCCAAACGTTGAGTAGTTAGTTAGATAGCATATAGTTAATAAACTAGCAAATTCCATGTATTAGCAGCCAACTAACGTTAGCTAGCTAACATACCGGTACATACATAATATGCTATGTGGTTCGTAAGGCTAGCGTAGCCAACAAATTGTCAGCCAACATAGCGCATAATGTAACTTATTTTAAAAGTCATTGCTTTTATATTACAAGCAATGAATATTAACTTTTTGTACTTACATTTCTATCCGTTCTCGTTGGACATCGGCTGCATATTTTCCGACATTTTCTTAAAATCTGAAAATGTTGTGAAGAATTGCATTGAGGGCCATAAAAGCATGAAAATAGTGTCCACTACTTTTATACTTCGAATTTTGGCGAATGTAGTACAACTTCCGCTCCCCCTCGCGCCCATCATTACGCACACCTGTCACCATCGTTACGCGCGTCAGTGCTTCATTGGACTCACCTGGACTTCATCACTGTTTAATTACCTCCCCTATATCTGTCTGTTCCTCAATTTGATCCCCGTGTCTGCATTAATGTTGTTTCGTTTCCGTTGTGCAGACGCTGTCTGTGTTTTGTTCCTGTCAGTTTTTTCATTAAATGTTCACTCCCTGTACTTGCTTCTCGTCTCCAAGCGTCTGTCCTTACACAATTAATATAGTCACCTTTGTAAAGATGCATGTGATGCATACAAGATACAGTTACATAACTTGCACTCCTAACCTGTTTAGAAATAAGTATGCATTTGCCTTGTCTAGCTCATTGCATTGAACCAAGCGTGTTTATGAAAACAACATGATAATTTAAAAAACAAATCCCAAAAAGTACAATCACAGCCAAATCAAGCAAGCAAACAGGTATACATTTCAGCACAATCTTTCTATCCACAAAATTAAAATTATATACAGTAAAATGTCATGTCAGCCTAAAGTGCTGTAAACACAAAATCAATGATTACATATGAACTGCATATGCTTATTTGTAGTGACAATTAAGTTAGATTTACATTTTAATTTATGTATTTATTTAAATAATTTAATTTTAAATCTTAACACATTGTTGAAAAGTCCTACCTTACAACAAGTGCTGTATACATTAAAATATTGCTTTACATTGCAGTACCCTTCCATGGCCTAGGTCAGGGATACTCAACTACTATTTGAGAAGGTCACACATTTCCTAGGTGGCAAAGGTCAGGATGGATGTTGTCATTTATCAGGATAGTAACCAACCCCCACCTCACAACCCATGGGGCCCTAAACTGTTCACACCCCTCTTGTTGGTTTAGAGAACATTTTGCAGTTTTAAAGCTAATTTCCTGCAATTATACACATTTTGCCATGTCCTATGTGTGTTCATATGATACTTTAGTGACTCTACAAAATCAGTGGAGGCCCACTGGGGATCGAGGCACCTGGGCAAGTAATCTGGCCATGATAACTATAAGATTTAGATAGCTGGTTAGCCTAACATACAGGTCTACCTAGCTAACATGGGCTAGCTAGTTGATCAACTGGATCAAACTGCATTATTACACACTTGAGGTTCCTTCTCTTAGCAATTAATTTAATTACAATAAAACTAGAATCTAAATGTGAGAGGAAAAATCGTTCTCTTGGAGCACTCCAGCTGACAGAGTGTATTTAGCTTGGCGGCAGCATCACATTTTAGTGACCTTCTCCACATCCTTCTCCATAATGTTAAACTGAGAGTCTTGGAATCCAGCATTGTTTGATCCCTTCTTCAGCTCTGACCCAGCCTTTTCATTTACCTCAGGTTCTGATGCCTGCAGAAGACACACAAATCAAATCAAATCAAATGTTCTTTGTCACCTACACGTGTTTAGCAGATGTTATTGCGGGTGTAGTGAAATGCTTGTGCTTCTAGCTCCGACAGTGCAGTAATATCTAACAAGTAATACCTAACAATTTCACAACATATACCCAATACACACACATCTAGTAAGGAATGGAATTTAAGAATATATACATATATCGACAAGCAATGACAGAGCGGCATGGACTAAGATACAGTAGATACGAAAGACCACACCGGGATCCAGTTAGTTTTTCTGAATTGCTAAAACACTAAACCCCATTCTCTGAACCAAATGCTCAGTGGCCTAAACCCATTTGTCAAATCAATCACTCTTTTTGCAAAACTCTAAACACATTCTCACTCACTAAAACACATTTCGCACTGTGATGCACTTGTGTTACAAAATGGTAAACACAGGCGGCAAAAGTTAAAATCAACTACAACACAGTTGTCATCGTTTACACACATCGACTCCAAATTGTTCACACTTGTTTCTAATGATGTGATCAAACCAATTGTACAGAATATAAGCCAGTTCAGAGTGCACAGGTGGCACAGGTGCATTGAATGTTGATACCAACAATGGATGGAAACAATCTGAGAGGCAGAGGAGGAAGAGTACGTGTAAGAGGTGGTGGAAGAGTACGAGGAAGAGCAAGACCAAGAACAGTAATTTCAGAAGAAATTCGAGCAACTGTGATAGACCATGTTGTTGTTCATGGAATGACAATGAGGGAAGCAGGACAAAGAGTACAACCCAATTTGAGCAGATTCTCTGTGGCCACCATAATCAGGACATTCAGAGAAGAGAACAGGTCATTGTTTATTTTTATTTGGGTCATTGAAAGTTTACTGTATACATTTGATTCAGTACATCACTTTGTCAATAGAAAGGGGACTGGGGGAAAAAAAGAATAATTTTCTTACCATACAATATTTTACGTATAGAAGTAATGTCCATAACTATTTTTACTGTATGCATAAGTTTGTAAGTGCATTTTCACGTTTTGTAGAATTGCAAGACTACCACATGAGGGTGGAAGGCCTGCTATGTTCTCCCAACAGCAAGAGGCTCTCATTGTTGATATGGTCCTTCAAAACAATGCCATCCGACTGCGTGAAATACAGCAAAGAGTTGTTGAACACAATGTAAACTTTGAAGGAATCAACAGTGTCAGCCTTTCTACCATTGACCGTGTCCTCCAGCGCAACAGGGTACGCATGAAGCAAGTGTACAGAGTACACTTTGAGCGCAACTCAGAAAGGGTCAAAGATCTACGATTTCAGTATGTGCAAGTAAGTGTACACTCAGACACTTTCAGCACTGATGCTTACAGTGCTATGCTACTAGCCTACTGTTACTGTAAACTGCACTATATTGTAGTGTATGTAAATCAGGAGTGCATACAAATGCACTATTGCAGAAGTCTGTCTTTCTGTATCACTTACTAAACTACTTATTTATCTATTTTTATATAGAGAGAGTGTTTGAATTGGATTCCATGGAAAGTCTCCATGAATACATTTTTGTAGATGAAGCAGGGTTCAATCTGGCGACGAGGAGAAGGAGAGGCAGGAACATAATTGGCCAATGTGCCATTGTGGAAGTCCCTGGCCAGCGTGGTGGCCAGCGTGGTGGCAAAGTCCCCCTTTGTGCAGCCATAAGTAATCGTGGGGTTCTCCACCGTCATGCAACCCTGGGGCCATATAACACTGAACATCTTCCTACATTTCTGGGTGGTCTTCGGGATGTTTTGTTTGAGCGTGAGCAGCAGGATCATCAGCAGGCAGTGCATCCTGTCTATGTCGTGGTTTGGGACAATGTCAGCTTTCACCGTGGTGTCCGGATACACGAGTGGTTCAACATCAACCAGCGATTCATAAATGTTTGCCTTCCACCATACAGCCCTTTCCACAACCCAATGGAATAGTTTTTCTCTGTGTGGCGGTGGAAGGTCTATGACCGAAACCCATATACCAGGGAAAATCTCTTACAGGCAATGTAATTGGCCTGTGGTGACATAGGTGTGGAGTGTTGTCAAGGCTGGATCCGGCACACCAGAGGGTTTTTCCCCCGTTGTCTGGCAAGGGACAACGTTGCCTGTGACGTGGACGAAGTCCTCTGGCCGGAACCAGCACAAAGACGTGATGCTGAGGCAGAATGAATCTCTCATTGACTTTGATTTCGCAGTTGCACAACATTTTTGAGTGTACTGTAATGTGCTTTTCATTTAGAGTTTTCTTTGTTCTTTGGGCTTTTGCAGTTGGACTACTGTATTTTTATGCAAGTGCTGAATATACAGACATTCAATACTGTATTACTTGCAGTACTTACAGTATACAATATATTCACTGTACTAAGTTGTGATTATTATACTTTTTTGTTTTAATTGCAAAATACGTTTCCTATATACAATAAATAAATAAAATCTGTAACTACATGCCCTGGACGCTGTGTTCTCCCTTTTTTTGATGTAGTGTTTATATATTGACTGGCTGTGTGTATGATCTGAAAGCATTGTTTGATTTTGAGCACAGATTAAATGGTTTTGAGGCGATTGTTTGATTTTGCCAGAAGAGTCAGGGGTTTTGTGAATGTAGTTTGAAGATTTGGTTTTGTGTTTAAAGTTTTGAGAAAATGGGTGAAGGTTTCAAGAAATGTGTCTTAGCAATCGCGAAACTGTAACACACAGAACATTTAATACAGATGTAGGCCTACAGTATGAGAGAGAGAAGTGCGGTGGTGTGGGGGGGAGAAGCTTTACCTCTGAGTCCTTGCCACAGCCAGCACAGAATATATCACTTCTCCTTACAAAGAGATCTGAGCTTAGCTTCTCCTGCTTGCAGCCACCTGGACAGACACAACACAGGGAGACGTCGCGTTTAACTAACTGCATACAATATTATTCCCATGGGGGGCCAGTATGAAAAATCTATGCACTCACTAATTGTAAGTCGCTCTGGATAAGAGCGTCTGCTAAATGACTAAAATGTTTTTAAAAAATGAACCAGCCGATGTCATTATGCCTAGGGCCAGGAATCTTTCCTTTAACAGACCTGACCAGGAACAACTAGCACTAGAGTTTAGCAGGTAGCCTAGCGGTTAAGAGCGTTGGGCCAGTAACCAAAAGGTCGCTGGTTCAAATCCCCGAGCTGACTAGGTGAAAAATCTGTCTTTGCCCTTGAGCAAGGCACTTAACCCTAGTGGCTCTGGATAAGAGAGTCTGCTGAATGACCTAAATGTCAAATGTAAAGTTTGTCCTGGTCAGGTCACGCGGTCAAAATAACTCTTATCATACACTATGCTGTTAGGGTTGGAGCTAAAGGAGGTAAACTCACCTGTGATAGCGCTTACCACCAAGCCCACGATCACAGTCAACAGAGTGCCCAGAAGGCAGAAGTACAAGTAGGAGAGGGAGTACCACGAGTCTGCCAGAGCTGGCCGGTCACTGTAACAAGAGGAAGCGTCATACCTGAGCCCCCACTAACACATTAGCCTTGTGCTAACACATTAGCCTTGTGCTATAAGCACCATAGGACTCTGGTCAAAAGTTGTGCACTATATGTGAAATAGGGTGACTTTGGAGACAGTGATTATAAAGTGACCGTGAGTAACTCACTCAGGCAGAGGGGTCAGTGTTACTGCGCTGGTCCATGGGGCCAGGGTGGTGTAGTTCAGGTCCTGTGTGCGGTTGCAGCCTGCCACACTGATTGGCAGGGGGTTGGTTTTATCAGCTAAGGGTGGGTATATTTGCGCCCCAATCCCCACCCACAGGGTAATCACAAGGCCCACAATCAGCCCTGTGAGTCCCCCCTGCAACGCACAAGGAAGCAGTCTCAGTCTCAGTCTTACTCATAAAGATACATTACATTTCTATGCCATTATATTATCTAACCTTTAGCGTTGTTTTGTATTCAACTGCCAAAATCTTTGTATGTCAGGACATTTATAGTGTTTCTGGTTATTAATATAAATTTGAATAAATGAGTAAATCATTCTTTGAGTATGAATGATGACAGTGATATGAATAAGATTGGGGATACCTACTGTTGAGTTTGCTGTACGCCAGAACATGCCTAAGAGGTAAAGCCCAAGAAGAGGGCCACTGATCATTCCAAATATGGACAGGGCTGCCTGAAAAGAGACAACTGTTAGATACATAAAGTAGAAGTGACCAATACCAGACAGCAGGTGGCGCTACGGAGCCACTTCTGATTATAGTTTTCCTACCTGCAGAATGCTCCCCATCAGTGAAGCTACTGCAGCCATCCCAATGCACAGAAATCCAAAGAAAACACCTGGAATAGGTGCAAAGGTAATTTAATATTCCATATACATATCATGATTACAAATATATTTTCATTTAAAGTAATTACATATAATGTACATACCTCAAAAAATGTCAAACTGACCATTATTTGTGTGACATTGCCATTTGAACGAACCCACATATAATTTTGCTAGTCTTACATACAGTGTTTTGTGTGAAACTCACTGAGGCCCATGTTCATCCAGGTCACCTGTTTATCTGTCAGGTTTTTGTACACTGGCCTGATGAAGTCCTCCACAGTGACAGCCACCAGCGCATTGATGCTGGACGACACAGTACTGAAACAGACGCAATGACAATAGATGAGGAGAAGAGACAGAGAAGGAAGTCATGGTTAAACACATTAATTGACAGGTCAGTCGTAAAAGTAGTGGAAGATTGCGTGTGTTTGTTAGTGTATACCAGCCATACGCAATAGACGGTCCGTAATCCGGTTCCGGACCCAGAGCAGGGGAGTGGTTGCGAGGTAGGGGTTTGTTACTACGCCGATAAATGACTATGACTGTCCGGACCTGCAAGATTTGTGTCAGCGGACCTTCTCTATTTGGGTTCCCCTGGAGTATACTCACCTCAGGGTACCACTGTATGCTGCCGCAACAAACAACCCAGGGACTCCAGGATAGGCTGCCAGGATGTCCATCACCAGGTATGGAAGCAGCTTGTTTACAAACACACGCACACACACACACACACACACACACACACACACACACACACACACACACACACACACACACACACACACATACACACACACACACACACACACACACACACACACACACACACACACACACACACACAAACACACACACACAAACACACACACACACACACACACACACACACACACACACACATACACACACACACACACACACACACAAACACACACACACAAACACACACACACAAACACACACACACACACACACACACATACACACACACACACACACACACACACACACACACACACACACACACAAACACACACACACAAACACACACACACAAACACACACACACACACACACACATACACACACACACACACACACACACACACACACACACACATACACACACACACACACACACACACACACACACACAAACACACACACACACACACACATACACACACACACACTATTAATCCCTCACACAATACACACTTGTACATGTGTGAAATAAGACAACTATAAGACCCCACCCACTAACATTTGATTACACTGCCATAGTACAGCACTGTCCATGCCTGTGTAAGAGTCATAGCTGTCTCACTGACCTGATCAAGTGCCCCTACATCACCATTAGTGAGTGGATCACAGTTCTTGTAAATGGAGTACATGGTGAGGCCGGAGAACACTGCTAAGCTCACAGTCACCCAGAGACCAATCATATTCACATACAGTGACCTGTGGGTTTTAAAGAAAAGCCAACATGGAACAAACACTCATATTGCTATTCTTCACGCACAGCTTTTCCTGTATGTTGTGATTGTGGAAGGTAAGAGTGCCACTCACAGTTTGGCTTGGGTTAGGGTTTTGCAGGAGATGTAACGCTGCACCTGGGACTGGTTGATGGAGTAGATGGATGCCCACATCACACTGCCACCAACCACGATCGTCCAGAACGTGTGACGCTTCAAAGGGTCTGGATCAAAACTGCATTAGAAGGTATTAAAGAGAAAATCCTCAGCTAACTATGAGGAGTCATACTGCGGTGGTAATTCATTTGATCAGTGTAGTTATTTAATCCCTGCATGACGTGTGGACATTTTACTTACTCAAACATGTTGAGCCTGCCTCCTTGGTAGCAGTCATCCCAGATCTTCCCCAGACCTCCCTGGATGACAGCCCCTCTGGCGATGACGGCCACGAAGCCTGCTAACATGATCACCATCTGGAACACGTCTGTCCATATGACCGCCTTCAGACCTCCCTGAGAACCACAATACAACATGGAGTCAGAGGAAGGAAGGTATGCTGCAACCTCATGTGCACCAGAGGTATGTTCATGTGTAGGTTTAAGTGTGTTTCCTGACCCAGTGACCTGACCAGGAAAAAGCCTGGACCCTACAGTAGTAATTGCCCATAACTGGGGCTGAGAGTTTTCCCTACACGGTCATGTCATGGGGTCAGGAAAAACTCCTGGCTTTGGTCTGTAATGTATACTTGTTAAATGTTGGTAATGTCTTAATGTAAATGTAATTGTTTGTAATGTCTTTTAAGTTCTGTGTTGGACGCCAGGAAGACTAGCTGACATTATGGCGTCAGTTAATTTGGATCCTAATAAAAATAAAAACGCAATATTCAAATGTATATTGTTATAGCGTGAAGTTGATTGCTGATTGTGAGTGTGTGAGATCAGATGAGCCACTGACCAGGGTGCAGTAAATGATACACACGACCCCAGTGGCCACCAGCACTCCCCAGAGGTTCAGCCCTGTGACTGAAACACACAGAGGCACAGACCCGTTTACACAACTTTTCCAAATAATAGAAGTGTTTCCATGAGCTGAAACTACACTGAACAAAAATATAAACGCAACATGTAAAGTGTTGGTCCTATGTTTCATGAGCTGAAATGAAATATCCCAGACATTTTCCATACGCACAAAAAAGCTTATTTCTCACAAATGTTGTGCACAAATGTGTTTACATCCCTGTTAGTGAGCATTTCTTCTTTGCCAAGAAAATCCATCCAACTGACAGGTGTGACATATCAAGAAGCTGATTAAACAGCATGATCATTAAACAGGTGCACCTTGTGCTGGGGACAATAAAAGGCCACTCTAAAATGTGCAGTTTTGTCACCCAACACAATACCACAGATGTCTCAAGTTTTGAGGGAGCGTGCAATTGGCATGGTGACTGCAGGAATGTCCACCAGAGCTGTTGCCAGATAATTGAATGTTAATTTTTCTACCATAAGCCACCTTCAACATCATTTAAGAGAATTTGGCTTTACGTCCAACCGGCCTCACAACCACAGGCCACGTGTATGGTGTCGTGTGGCCGAGCGGTTTGCTAATGTCAACATTGTGAACAGAGTGCCCCATGGTGGCGGTGGGGTTATGGTATGGGCAGTCATAAGCTACGGACAACGAACACAATTGCATTTTATTGATGGGAGGCCCATTTTTTTTAAGGTATCTGTGACCAACAGATGCATATCTGTATTCCCAGTCATGTCAAATCCATAGATTAAGGCCTAATTAAGTTATTTCAATTGACTGTTTTCCTTATATGAACTGTAACTCAGTAAAATCTTTTAAATTATTGCATGTTGCATTTATATTTTTGTTCAGCATAGATACATATGAATTCTCTGTGATATTATCACTTAGCCTAACAACATCTGCATATCCTCTTTCGTGCTGCTGTTAGCATCAATTGATTAGCAATTAGACAATACCTTTATTGGCAGATCACAGACCAATTTAATTAGCTAAAGATGTATCATCAGTCTGGTCCAGAGATTGACCTTCAGTCAACACTCAGATAATAATATTGTTTTGATTCATTTAAGGGACATTACAGAGATACTTTGCATATGACTTACTTTGATTGAGCGCAAGAGCTGGGGCGTAGATGACCATACCAGTGTACAGGGCCTGAAACAAACTCAGCCATTAGTTGACATATGCTTGATGCACATTCATAAAGTGGAATGTTTACCTTAGATGCCCAGATGGCTTCCTGAAATCAGGCAGTGGAAAAAAGGACAAGGGCAGATGTTGCCATTTTTTGTAGTTAATGTATTATTGAGATTTTTGTTTCCACCATATCCTTAGGAAAACATTAGCTTCATTAAGATGTACCCTGTTGTCCCATTTTCATGATGTTTACTGAATATTTACCGTTTGTATGATGTACATGGTGGTCCCGATCATCCGAATCAACTTGTTGAAACGCATCTCCAGATACTACAGAGAAAATAAACATTTCAGTCAAACCTGGCCTGATTTCATTCTCTTTTTACACTTCCTGGTCAAGAAGTGATGATGAAGAAAGACCCATAGACTTTCAGTAGTCTGTCTATCTGCAGGTCTACAGCTGTTTTGTTCAAGTCATAAATGGTTGCAGGTTGATGTTTATTGGGATTAATCTTGTCCTGGAGGCAGAAATGAGTGATTTCCACTAGATTTGCCAGCTGCAGTCAAAATTGGCTCTATATTGTAAGAAATTATGAAAACAAAAATGACCTTTTTTGGTCTTAATTTAAGGTTAGCATTAGGCATAAGGTTAGCAGTGTGGTTAAGGTTAGCATTAGGCATAAGGTTAGCAGTGTGGTTAAGGTTAGGGTTAAGGTTAGCATTAGGCATAAGGTTAGCAATGTGGTTAAGGTTAGGGTTAGGGTTAAGGTTAGCAATTGGCATAAGGTTAGCAGTATGGTTAAGGTTAGGGTTAAGGTTAGCATTAGGCATAAGGTTAGCAGTGTGGTTAAGGTTAGGGTTAAGGTTAGCATTAGGCATAAGGTTAGCAGTGTGGTTAAGGTTAGGGTTAAGATTATTGTTAGGTTTAAAATCAGATTTTATGACTTTGTGACTACCCTGAGAGCTGCCTTCTGTACATGACTCATCCCAATAAATGCCAACCTGCTATATGGTTGCTTTGTGCTCAAAACAAATGAAATACTTTTATTTACTTTAATGGAAACTAGTCACATGTTTCCTCATAGATGCTGAATGTAACAGATGTAACAGCTTGACACCCCTCCTGGATTAGATTGTTTTCACGGTTCAGTGATTAATTATTAAATTACAACTGCTGGACATTTTAGAGCACACCCTCTCATCTTCACCACTCCCTGCTGATTCATCTTAATTCATGCACCTCTTACCCAAGTTCCCCTTTATCTCCATCCACGATACAATGGACCCAAAGGAATCGCCAAGCAATTTGCACCTCAAATGTTTTAAAGTGTTTGACATACTGTATATGTATTTGACACAGTTGGGTCTGACCCAGCCTGGTATATCTCCTTACAGTACCTCGTAGGTGCTGGTGATGCCCAGGCGGTAGAAGAGAGGGACGAAGATCTCGGCGGTGATGATGGACATGATGGCATAGGAGATGCCAAAGGTCCAGAAGGCCGCCCCAAACCGATAGGCCTCTGCTGGCGTGCCGATCACAGTGATGCCAGACATGAAGCTGGCAGTGAGGGACATGGCGACGGGCACCGCTGTCATCTGACGGCCCCCCAGCAGGAACTCATCGCTGCTGGTGTTCTTGCGGCCCCGGATGGCTTGGAACAGGCCGATTCCGGCCGCCCCCAGGACTGTGCCCACAAACACCACATAGTCCCACACAGAGAACGAGGCCACTGGGCCCCCTGTACCCGTCGTCATGGTTAATGAGTCCAGAAGAGATCCCTCAGGCAGAGACCAACACTTATTTTATCTTTACTATCTAACCGCTTTCACCCACTGGTCGCCAGTTAGATCTTACTGGTTGAATGTTAGGCAATGTTGCTAATGTTTAATTTCCTTTCTTTCCAATGCACACTATTTTTCCCATTTACAATTCAATCAGATGAATGTTATGTGAATTACAGAACAGGTGTAGTATTGATATTTAACTTTCACTAAGTAGAAAATGAATATTTGATTTGATCAAGAATGTCAAAATAAATCAATTTAGTTAAAATTGAGGCCAACCTTTTTTCAGTCTTCCAAGAAAACAAAATAGCAAATCAATTCTCAGTCAACTAGATAAGCACCTCAGGAATGTATTAATATGGAGAAAATGTTGGGATTATTGCAGTTCTTTGACATTTACAATAGACATCCACAATGGAAAGAAACGTCCTTATACAAACGTCCTAGAATCCCAAGAACAAATGTCCAATATTCCTATTTGTTAAGTCTTTCTTACTTGTTGAGGTTGAATAAAGTTGAGAACTACTAGCAATGCATCCTCCTGTTGAGCAAGACTTCCTTGTGTGGTCCCCTTGTCCTAACAGAAGCATGGAAGAACACACTCTTGGTGTCGGCTAACCATAAACACAGCTTTAGTTAATCATCACCCAAGGACAAAATATACAGAATTCACTGCACTGCCTTCCAAGATTGTAAAACGGAATGATCCTTATATCTGACTTCATGAAGTGTGTTTGACCCGCCGGCTGATCTACCGTCCAATAGAACGATTGTTATAGTTTTAATGGTAGAACACCATGCATGGTCAGCCTGACACGGTTGTGACTGTCGAAGAATGAGAAGGGTTCTGCAACAATAAATCCTCCAGTACATATGGACTCCAAGACCAGATTGTTCAACATTTGACTGATTAGACTTTCCAGAAAGTCAGCTTTGAGATAGAACAAAACATGCAGTCATAGATCAGCCATAGATAAGCCATTCCATCCCATTGCTTGAGTCAGTATGTTGGAAAAACAACTCTAGTACATATAGATAGATATAAGCACTTGTTGAAAGAGAAGACAATGTCCAGTTTTTAGGAAAATATGGATACTGAATCACTCAAGGACTCAAACTGTAATGCTCCTATCCACAGATTGCATTCATTTCAGTAACATTTGTTTTAGTGTGAAATGGTAGATAAGCCACCATCAAAAACAAAGTCCTCTCAGTTACAACCTTACACGAATCTGAGAGACAGGGATAATCCTCTCCACAATCATTAACTTAAAATGAAAACACTTGGAGATAAGGGACAATCCAGGATTGGTGTAAAACTGTTGACGGCTGGATATTGGCTATCTGTTCCCATCAATGCAGTAGATTATTACATGTTGTGGACGGCAGCATTGAGGGCTTACTACATGCCAATCAAGCACATAGATTTTACAGTTGGGTTAAGTTTATTTAAGATTGTTTCCAAAAAAACAAGGAGAAAGCCAACATGGCATTTGGACATTGGGACAGACAAGAGGACTGGGTATAATAATAAAGATTTCAGATGAAAATAAGCCTGATAGAACAGGGCACACGTCAAGTCAACATCTACACTATTAGAAAGAAAAAAAGTTCCAAAAGGGTTCTTCGGCTGTCCCCATAGGATAACACTTTTTGGTTCCAGGAAGAACCATTTTGGCTTTCATGTAGAACCCTCTGGAACCAAAAAGGGTTCTCCAAAGGGTTCTCCTCTGGGGACAGACGGATAACCTTTTAGGTTTTGATTTACATTTGGTTGAGTTGTCAGCTAACGTGAATTCAACGTGAAATCAACCAAAAATGTGACCCTGTCATTGGATTTAGGTTAAAGGTTGGGTGAAAAAATCAGATTGTATGACTTTGTGGCTGTACCAGCTAGTGAATACTCTGCTGAGCTGCCTCCAGAACAAGATTCATGACGAAAACCTGCTAAATTTGAGTCTACACCAGACTTCATAACATATCATCACAGTTCATAGAACTTCACAAACTGAACACTATTATTTTATCTCAACTCAGTAGGCCTACTGACTCCCAAATGTATTTCTATGAGCGCTCAGGCGCAAACACGCTCACTGAATAGCTGAAGAAGCAGACACATGTACAGTACACATGGAGCACTCCAAATGAAAAACATTGAAGGAATTGACAGAAAACTCTCAAATGGAAATAAATAAACCTAAACATCTTGCTCAAGTGTATCATGTTTGTGGGCCCTGCAAACAACTAAGAATGAGAACGGTAGCTAACTAAAATGTAGCCTAATGAACCGAATTACCATAAGCAAACATTCTACATTAGGCTAATGGGAAATTACATGATGAATGGAAAATTCACAACTGTGATATATTTAGCCAGGAATTTACACAAATGTAACAAACAAAAGCAAAATTATTCACATAATGAAACAATGAATGTGCCCGAATTGGCGGGAAGCATAAAGCACATGCATGGTAAGAGGAGCATAGCTCAGGAAGAGAGGAAGAGGCGAAGCGAGAGGGTCATGGCTAGAAGGGACCAAGCGTAAGTTAACATGAACTTCATGAATTATGAAGCCTTTATGTGCTTGTTTTAATTACGAAAATGCTTCAAAATTCACAAAAAGTGGCGTTAGCTGGTGAAGATTATGTTATAGAACAAAACGTATAAGATCACCTAAGCCTGTGTTTACCACAGACCTTTTCAGCGTTTATCCAAAAACCCTCCAAAAACTCAATTAATTTCCCAATAGGTTTTGACCAACGAGCCATGGCAAAGTTAGTGCCTACAAAAATATATCATTAGTATTGCTCTCTGTAGACCTCCATACAAAAAATCCCCACTTGGTCTGCTTATTGCTGAATTGTAGCATGGACAGATTTTTAGGATCCACTCCCGTCAAAATAGACAATACATATAGGCCTAGGGTTTCAAGCTTTGGTTCATTTCAAATGGAATCTACAAGTTAATAATAAATCTGTTGGATTCACGTCGCCATCTCAACTAAAAATCAAGGTTAAATAGGATAAGTGCATTTAAAGTTTGATTAGATTTTATTAAGTCCTATTCTTTAACTTCAATTTTTGGTTGCAATGGAGACACGAATCCAACATATCAATTATTAATTTGTAGACAAACTGGAATTAAAGCCAGACTCAGTGTCACAGATGGAGCTATCCAAGCAGAAGAAACATCTTCAAATGTTGATGTTTGGTTGCGTTGACAACCAAACACAATTCAATATCACTTTTGCAACTTGTCGACAAGTTAATAAATTATATGTTGGATTCACGTCTCCATCTCAACCAAAAATAAAAGTTAAAGAAATAAAAGAATAGGATTAAGTCAGTGGCTAAGATCTAACTGTACAAGCAGTAGATACAGCTCCTTTAAAATGTTGGTGTTTGGTTCAATTCAATCTTAATTTTGTAAGACAGTAAATAGCCTAATTCTTAGGCTATTTTACAAATTAAGGTAACAATATTTTTTATTCAACCTTAAAATGAGTAACACATCCATGGCGACATTTTGAGGCTACTGTAACAATAAATGTATTTTTATGTAATCATTGAATGCGTGCATGTTCAGGATCGCAGGTCTGTGGAAATCTTTATTGCTATAATAATCTGCACAGAATCTTAAATGGCATTGATCACTTGCACCATGTACTTTAAGGTAATCTCAACTGCAATCCAGGAAATTTGGTTGTGGTATTAGATGAAGCACAGTGATAACACATTAAGTTGTTGTATAAATAAACAAAATATCTGACATTGTATTCCCATTTGAACTTTGTTGTGCTTTTAAATGTTTGAAAGCATAGTGATAATATATCAGGCTACACATATTTATGGCATTGAATGAACTTTGACCCTATTTGAGAACACATGATAGCTTGTAGATTGTTATTTTGTTATTTTAAAACACAC
This sequence comes from Coregonus lavaretus, assembly GCF_964263955.1. NCBI lineage: Eukaryota > Metazoa > Chordata > Actinopteri > Salmoniformes > Salmonidae > Coregonus > Coregonus lavaretus. The sequence continues at coordinate 11,523,222 of NC_139999.1, read as the reverse complement.
CGTCACATATTTTTCTAACCAACTGAAAGTGTAACAAAACAACAAAAGTAGGCCTATATCTAGAAATAACACCTAGCCCCTTGGCACCAGAACGAATCAGTTGGACGGGCATTTGATTTCCATAGGGGGGCACGTTTTTACACGCAAGGTATGGTAGGGCGGGCCAGGCCCCCTAAGGTCATAATGCCGGCCCCACATGACGTATAGGAACATGTAGATCAGAAATAATTGGACAAGCTTATGGTTGCATCTCCACTTTGCCCTCTGACAGGTTTGGTGGAATTTCCACCATATTGTAGACCCTATACTTAACAGATCACATTCCTAGATCAGAAGAACATTTACATTTGAGTCATTTAGCAGACACTCTTATCTAGGAGTTGGGTTTGGGGTTGTTTCTGGACCGGGCCAATCGGACTTCACCACATCCTTTTCTATTGTGCCACCCAGTGAGATTGCCACATACTGCAGTACAGGATGTGACTGCCAAAAAACGGGGTCATTATGAGGTTATTACAGGTTAACCCCACACATCAGTGTACTGGTAATGGAAGTTTGTAGTTACGGAGGATGCCTATTATATAAAAAAACTATTTAGCCTTTCATGAACTAACTTGACTTTTTTTCCCGCTTTCTAGCTCTGACTTGCTGATAGCCACTTTATTGAGGAAAAATGTACTTAGTATGACTGTGGTTTGTGGTTGTCCCACCTAGCTATCTTAAGATGAATGTACTAACTGTAAGTCGCTCTGGATAAGAACGTCTGCTAAATGACAAAAATTTAAATGCAAATGTCCTTATGCATGTCATCCTGATAATGGACCTGGAGACTCCTGATTCCACTCTGTCAGAGATAGAGATAATGGTCCAGTAGGATCACGGTGGATTAGAATGCCTGTATAAAGACCATCAGGCAGCATCAGACAGCATCATCAGCCAGCATCATCAGGCAGCATCATCAGACAGCATCATCAGGCCTGCAGGTGCCCAGCTCTACCAGGTGAGTGAGCAGAGCTGATCTGCTACTTTTGTCCTGCTATTGGTGCAGCCTTGCTGCAGGAACAAGTTGTATTTCATTTAAATGGCTTATCAAATGTACAAACCTCTATTGATTTGATAGATTTACTAACTATATATATATTTGTTCATATTTCCAACTATAAAACTATAGATTTGTTCATATTTTCTTCTTGCCATTTACTTTAATTCCACGCAGGTTCTTGATTGTGTGACGGAAAGTTGTCGCTGCTTGTCAAATGGAATCGCCTGTGGCCATTTGTGGTCTCCTTTGCCTGCTGTTCAGCCAAGCTGTCCCCATGTGTGTGCCCACGGACTACACTCTGTATGAGGAGAGACATGAATGTGACTTCTGCATGGCCATCAATACTACCATTTGCATGGGTTTCTGCTACTCAAGGATAAGCAGGCTACAAGCTGAACTTGACATTCTAAGTTTTCCCCCAAAAAAGTGGATCTGTAAAATTCACTGAGTTATAAACGTTTATCCTCCCACAAAAACATGTTTTGTTTTACCTTTATTTTATCAGCGTAGTCTCATTGAGATTTAGCATACTCTTTTACAAGACAGACCTGGCCATAATAGCAGGACACTAGTAGTTACATACAAGGTGTCACGTCTCCTCCCGTTGCTCCCCTCCGGTGCTCTGATTCGCCGGTCTACTGAGCCACCGTTCTGAGCGCACCACCTTGGCAACACTGGAATGGAAACCCAACGCACCTTAATCACCTCCAGCGCACCTGCACCTCATCATCTCATCATCTCATCACCACCCCTATTTAGCCCTGGACTGTTCTGGATGATGTTGTGTGTGATTGTTAAGCTTTGTGTCATTTACTCTATTCTTTGTTATTTCTCTTGCTCATTGTTGAGTAAACCTTGACCTTGTTAATTCCTGCATCTGAGTCCTGCCTCTTCGTATACTCAGTACGCGTCACACAAGGTCAATTTTACAACATACCATGTATGAATTATATGTTTTGCGTTGGAGAAGAGATTATAAAATATACACTACCGGTCAAAACCTTTAGAACACCTACTCATTCAAGGGTTTTTCTTTATTTTTACTATTTCCTACATTGTAAAATAATAGTGAAGACATCCAAACTATGAAATAACACATATGGACTCATGTAGTAACCAAAAAAGTTTTAAACAAATTCTTCAAATAGCCACCCTTTGCCTTGATGACAGCTTTGCACACTCTTGGCATTCTCTCAACCAGCTTCATGAGGTAGTCACCTGGAATTCATTTAAATTAACAGGTGTGCTTTCTTAAAAGTTAATTTGTGGAATTTATTTCCTTCTTAATGCATTTCAGCCAATCAGTTGTGTTGTGACAAGGTAGGGTTTGTATACAGAAGATAGCCCAATTTGGTAAAAGACCAAGTCCATATTATGGCAAGAACAGCTCAAATAAGCAAAGAGAAATGACAGTCCATCATTACGTTAAGACATGAAGGTCAGTCAATACGAAACATTTCAAGAACTTTGAAAGTTCCATCAAGTGCAGTCGCAAAAACCATGAAGCGCTATGAGGACCACCACAGGAATGGAAGACCCAGAGTTACCTCTGCTGCAGAGGATATGTTCATTAGAGTTACCAGCCTCAGAAATTGCAGCCCAAATAAATGCTTCACAGAGTTCAAGTAACAGACACATCTCAACATCAACTGTTCAGAGGAGACTGCGTGAATCAGGCCTTCATGGTCGAATTGCAGCAAAGAAACCACTACTAAAGGACACCAATAAGAAGAAGAGACTTGCTTGGGCCACGAAACATGAGCAATAGACATTAGACCGGTGGAAATGTGTCCTTTGGTATGGAGTCCAAATTGGAGATTTTTTGTTCCAACCGCCGTGTCTTTGTGAGATGCAGTGTGGGTGAACGGATGATCTCCGCATGTGTCTTTCCCACCGTAAAGCATGGAGGAGGAGGTGTTATGGTGCAGGGGTGCTTTGCTGGTGACACTGTCTGTGATTTATTTAGAATTCAAGGCACACTTTACCAGCATGGCTACCACAGCATTCTGCAGCGATACGCCATCCCATCTGGTTTGGGCTTAGTGGGACTATCAATTGTTTTTCAACAGGACAATGACCCAACACACCTCCATGCCGTGTAAGAGCTATTTTACCAAGAAGGAGAGTGATGGAGTGCTGCATCAGATGACCTGGCCTCCACAATCCCCCGACCTCAACCAAATTGAGATGGTTTAGGATGAGTCGAACCGCAGAGTGAACCAAAAGCAGCCAACAAGTGCTCAGCATATGTGGGAACTCCTTCAAGACTGTTGGAAAAGCATTCCAGGTGAAGCTGGTTGAGAGAATGCCAAGTGTGCAAAGCTGTCATCAAGGTAAAGGGTGGCTATTTGAAGAATTTCAAATATAAAATATATTTTGATTTGTTTAACACTTTTTTGGTTACTACATGAATCCATATGTGTTATTTCATAGTTTTGATGTCTTCCCTACTATTCTACAATGTAGAAAATAGTAAAAATAAAGAAAAACCCTTGAATGAGTAGGTGTTCTAAAACTTGACCGGTAGTGTATGTATTGAAACTTGAACTATGTAAAATTCCAATTGGCAGGCTGACCGTGAGGCATATTTGACCTACATTGCATGCATGTAATGTCTGTATGTTTAGCATGTGTGTCTGTGTGTGATAACCAGGACAGTAATATGAAGGAGCTGGCCGGACCACGTTTCCTGATCCAGAGAGGCTGTACCTATGACCAGGTGGGGTACCGTACAGTCATACTGCCTGGTTGCCCACTCCATGCCAACCCTCTCTTCACCTACCCCGTAGCCCTCAGCTGCCACTGTGGCACCTGCAACACAGACAGTGATGAGTGTGCCCACAGGGTCAGCAGTGGAGACAGCTCCAGGTGTACCAAGCCACTCAGACACATCTACCCATACCCTGGCCTGCACAACTACATCCACCCCAACTAAATTATCTCCCTTCCGTGGATACAGATGTAGGATCTTAATTTGAGCCAGTTTGCTACAGCAGGAAAATAATCCTGCAGCAACAGGAAATGCTAATTATTATGTGGATTATAGTTAATATAGGGGTTGATACATTTTTTGTTTGGGGAAATCAAGTCTGACATGTTAAAGTGGAAATTACAAACTTTAGAAGCCATTTTAAACTTCAAATACACCGTGCAGGAAAAATTCTCAGCAACAAAAGTGATCAAATTAAGATCCTGCAGCTGTAGATTGGCTGTAATGACCATATTACCAACAGCGGAGGCAATGAGAATTATCAGTTCAAATAAAGTTTATGGTGAATAGCCTCCTACTCATTATCATAACATAACATCATTGTGCTTAACGTTGTGTTTATGTGTTTGTGGTGGATACAGTAAGGATACATATCTGTAGCTACAGGGTTGTGGATCCCATGTATTGTGACATGTATCGTTGCTGTTGTGTTTGGTATCTGGATGTGCTTTTTTGTTTACCGCAATGGAGGCTGACCCTGGTATTTTTGTCTGCCTCCTGGGTTTGTCCTTCTCTGTCTGTCCTGTCCATTGACTAACTGAGCTATTTTGATTACGGTGAACCAATACCATGAATGTGATTAGATTAAAGCTGAAGTCTGCAAATAGTTGTCAGTAATCTTAATTAATCACATCCTGTGTAGGAACACCTTGCTGTCACACTCAACACACAACACAGACACACTGATGGCAACAACATAGTGACTAACAAGACCTTGACAATGACTCCCTGACTTCCCCTCAGTTGGCTTGATAATCTGATATTAAATTATTTCTGTGCGAAAGAATCATAGATATTTGCCTCTGTACTATTAAATAAAAAAACATTCTAAATTCTAAAATGTAGTAGTAGTTTAGTCTAAAAATGAATACGCAATAGTATAGTGAATTATTGTTTTATTTCACCAAGTGCATTCGATGAACAGACATTACTAACACATATCATTGAATGGAATTTCATAAATTGTCCTCTGTGGCATTCTTATCCAAAGTGCTCCTGGTTATAACTTTAGTCTCGTGGGAGTGTATCACAGGGGGCATGTGTGATCGGAAATACACAAAGGACACTTGGGGAGACAGCTGGTGGTCTATATATAAGTCACCAGCTCAGAGGGGGACATGTGTTATACGCCTGTCATTTGGACTCCCTTCTATCTCAATCTATGCTTAATCTGATATTATGAATTTTCCATACCTTATGTTGTGATCCAGTCTGTGTCAATGTGACCAGGGTCATCATATGATGATGGCTCACAGAGGGAAACCACGGGGCAGGGAGAGAGGTAAGGAGGCTTAGATGGTAGTGCTGAGCGATTAGTGCTTTTTGAGGTCGGTTCGGTTTCGGTTTGACTATCAAAAAATGTATCAATGTTTTCGATTTCTGTTTCCATAAAAACAGTTTTACATTAAATGCATTGTGCATTATGTGGGTTGAATGCTAACAACACAGAATAAAACAATTAATAAAAGTCCCATGATTTATTCACATTACTTTACTTTAATAAAATATTTTCGTTGTATATATTACATTTGTTTTATTTGATACTTTATTATTTCATTCCAAATCACTATTTTATAGTTCTTCAAAATAAATAAGGAATCATTTTATGACTGCTGAATACCAATACCAAATATCAATAACTTGGATAATGTATTATCAAGTAGATACCTTGCGAAACAACAGCTGGTCTCTATATCAGGGGTTCTTACACTTTTTCAGCCTGGGACCCAAATTAGAAATTCTGTGTTTTCCTGGGACCCAAGCTTATAAAAACATGCAACTATATGTAAATATGGGTACATTACATTGCCCTTATGCCTAAAACAAATGCAATATAGACAAAAACAAATAACAATGAAATACCCATATAAATAGATATTCATATGTATTGTTCCCCATTAAAAACACTCTTAGATATCTGTCTAGGTTGGAACTGTTGCTGTTATAATACAATAAATCATTTCCATTCTGAACTGGAATAAACAACAATAATTTCTACAGTAAAATGTACTGTAGGCCTGATCATTTTTCATCTGTACTGTTACTTAGGGTTGCAGTATCAGAAGCTAGCTAGCTTGCTTTGGCTAACGTTAACGTTAGCTAGCTAGCTATTAGCTGTGTACAATGGGATTGTTTGAAAGAGAAACTCACATCGACTACTATGAGAGATAGTAATCCCTTATTTCTGCTTACAGTGTCATCATCACCTGTTATAAAATGATAACAATGCCTTGCTAGCTGACTTCCACTTCCAGTGTCGAAGCACTGTTTTCCTGAAGCATTCTGCCCTGTTCTGAAAGAAGTCCCTGGGTTAACCGTCATGCTGTGGATGTTTGGTCAGGACGTATCGTTTTAATTTGTTCGTTTTGAGAGACTCATTACTAAGCACTTCTCCGCACAAAACACATTGTGGGCGCTCCTCGTTATTTCTCAAAGTTTGTATGAAACCGAGAGAGAGAAACTCATCGCTGTATTTGCGTTTCATGACGATTGAGCTCAGTCAGAACTTGTGGCTAGCTTGAGTCAATTCGATGACAGCGGTGAGTGACTGCGAGTGGGAAATGACAAGTCAGTGGCTGATATCACATCATCTGCTGCTGAACGACAGCGCTGTACCGTGTGGGTCGCGGAGTGATCTTCAAGAAAACGGCCGAAACAAGATTCGGTAAACCACGAGGCACACGCACATCTCCCTCGCGCAGCTGCCAAACTGAGCAGAGGCACCGCTGCTAAGCAGAGAGCTCACTGAACAGAGAGCGCGGTTGCACTTGGCCAAATAAATTCAAGTAATTCATGAAATATTTATACATTTACTCTGACGCGTCGCGACCCACCTGAGAAACTGTGCGATGTCGGTCAATTAGTTGTTTAAAAACCGAAAATAACCTTAAAGTTGGTTGATCGCTCAGGACTAATAGATGGAAAATGACATAGATATTCTATATCAGATAGCATTCATCAGAAATGATTTAAACACCACAAAGTTGCATATTTCACTCAGCACCCTAATAAACATGATTGTTATATTGTCACCCCACCTTAAAACTGCCTTGTCAATACTACATAACTAGAATTGACCTCATGAAAGACTTATTGATTTAAGATTGATGACCCATTGACTTTTATATCAGTATGCAGTCACACAGTGACCATTCTACTGTGTTTTACAATGAAGGCTATTAAATCAGATTAGACAGGTGATTATAAGTGTGTTGCTTTTCCATTTATATTAAATGCAATTGGTTTAAAATGGAATAAAATACTGTTGACCTGAATTTACTCTGAAACAATCAGACTAAACACATGACAATGGTGTCAATTGTCCAGCTGACATACCAGATCAAGCTGTGTTTTGAAGAGAAAAGCCCTGATACCGTAATGAATAAAGCAATCATCAAAATAGAATTTGCCCCCTCAGCATTCTTTTGGACAGAATTGAGTTAGCTACTGTATGTAGGGCACATACCGTTCACAGTTCCATTCAAACAAATCTCTGTAGTTTTGTTTTTGTTGTGTTCCCCTTTTTCAAATGGGAGGAAACCAATCACAACAGAGGATGAATTGTCTGAACACGAGCGGCCATATCAACAAGTTCAATGACTCCGTCTCTGGTCTGGTCGCTCTTTAGGCTTCTTTCCCTTTTCCCTTTGGGAAGTTTGTCAATGCCACTGTGCCACATTATGTGCTTCATGTGCTTTTTTTGATTACATAAATTCTTCAAAATTCACAAAATGTGACGTTAGCTGATGAAGATTATCTCATAGAACAAAACGTACAGTGCCTTTGGAAAGTATTCAGACCCCTTGACTTTTTCCACACTTAGTTACGTTACAGCCTTATTCTAAAATGGATTGAATTAAAACAATTCCTCAGCAATCTACCCCATAATGACAAAGCGAAAACAGGTTTTTTGAAATTTGTGCTAATTTATTAAAAATAAAAAACTGAAATACCTTATTTACATAAGTATTCAGACCCTTTGCTATGAGACTCGAAATTGAGCTCAGGTGCATCCTGTTTCCATTTATCATCCTTGAGATGTTTCTACAACTTGATTGGAGTCCACCTGTGGTAAATTCAATTGATTGGACATGATTTGGAAAGGCACACACCTGTCTACATAAGGTCCCACAGTTGACAGTGCATGTCAGAGCAAAAACCAAGCCATGAGGTCAAAGGAATTGTTCGTAGAGCTCCGAGACAGGATTGTGTTGAGGCACAGATCTGGGGAAGGGTACCAAAAACTTTCTGCAGCATTGAAGGTCCCCAAGAACACAGGGGCCTCCATCATTCTTAAATGGAAGAAGTTTGGAACCACCAAGACTCTTCCTAGAGCTGGCTGCCCGGCCAAACAGTAATCGGGGGAGAAGGGCCTTGGTCAGGGAGGTGACCAAGAACCCGATGGTCACTCTGACAGAGCTCTAGAGTTCATCTGTGGAGATGGGAGAACCTTCCAGAATTACAACCATCTCTGCAGCACTCCACCAATCAGGCCTTTATGGTAGAGTGGCCAGACGGAAGCCACTCCTCAGTAAAAGGCACATGACAGCCCGCTTGGAGTTTGCCAAAAGGCACCTAAAGACTCTCAGACCATGAGAAACAAGGTTCTCCGGTCTGATGAAGCGTCACATCTGGAGAAATTCTGGCACCATCCCTACGGTGAAGCATGGTGGCGGCAGCATCATGCTGTGGGGATGTTTTTCAGCGGGAGGGACTGGGAGACTAGTCAGGATTGAGGGAAAGATGAACGGAGCAAAGTACAGAGAGATCCTTGACGAAAACCTGCTCCAGAATGCTCAGGACCTCAGACTGGGGCGAAGGTTCACCTTCCAACTGGATAACGACCCTAAACACACAATCAAGACAATGCAGGAGTGGCTTCGGGACAAGTGTCTGAATGTCCTTAAGTGGCCCAGCCAGAGCCTGGACTTGAACCTGATCGAACATCTCTGGAGAGACCTGAAAATAGTTGTGCAGCGACGCTCCCCATCCATCCTGACAGATTTTTAGAGGATCTGCAGAGAATAATGGGAGAAACTCCCCAAATACATATTTTACATTTTAGTCATTTAGCAGACACTCTTATCCAGAGCGACTTACAGTTAGTGAGTGCATACATATTTATTTTTTTCATACAGGTGTGCAAAGCTTGTAGCGTCATACCCAAGAAGACTCAAGGCTGTAGTCTCTGCCAAAGGGGCTTCAACAAAGTACTGAGTAAAGGGTCTGAATACTTATGTAAATGTAATATTTCAGTTTTTATTTTTGATAAATTAGCAATATTTTCAAAAAACGTGTTTTTGCTTTGTCATTATGGGGTATTGTGTGTAGATTGATGAGGGAAAAAAACCTATTTAATCAATTTTAGAATAACCTAACAAAACGTGGAAAAAGTCAAGCGGTCTGAATACTTTCCGAAGGCACTGTATATGATCTCCTAAGCCTGTGTTTACCACAGACCTTATTGTCTGTGTTTATCCAAAAACCCTATAAGAACGCCATTCATTCAAACCCTACATGAAAGCCAGGCTTTATACAACGAACCATGGCAGAGTTAGTTAGTCCCTCCAAAAGGACACCATTACTATTTCTCTCTATTGGGCCCCTTGATAAAAGTGAGCAACGTTTGAATGCCACAGGATGTCTGAACATCATTGCCAATCAGGTGCATCCCTTCATGGCAGCAGTGTATCCATCTGCAAATTGATTTTTTCAACAGGATAATGCTCCATTTCACAATGCTAGGATTGTCCAGGAATGGTTTCACAAACATGACAGTGAATTCAGCTTACTGCAGTGGCCTGCCCAATCACCACCAGATCTCAATCCAAATGAGCATCTGTGGGATGAGATGGAACAAGCTATTCGGAATAGGGATCCACTACCAGCCAACTTGACACAACTGTGGGAAGCATTGGAGTCAACATGGGCCAGTATCCCTGTGGAATGCTTTCGACACCTTGTAGAGTCCATGCCCCGACGAATTGAGGCTGTTCTGAGGGCAAACTCAATGTTAGGAATGTGTTCTTAATGTTTTGTGCACTCAGTGTATATGCCATTTAGCAGCCATATTTATCCAAAGCGAGTTGTGACTTACAGTAGTGTGTGCATTCATATGACATAATTTCATGTTTTTATTGTGGAGAAAGAAACAAAACATTTTTCGAACTTGTTTGATATCTCATTGGTTTAAAGCAACATATGACTGAAACCCATGACTGATTGTTTAGATATGTTAATAATGTAGACACCTGTAAACCTGATGGGATGTTCATGTGACTTGCCTGAGATTCATTCCATATATGGATTTCAGAGAACATGCAATGAATCTCACTTACAGCAGTGAAGCTAACTAAAAGATTGGATTCACTGTTAATGTTTTAAAGATTGTGATGTTGTTTTGTGATTTAAGGACTGGGTTATGACTTGTTTTAAAAAGAAAAATGCTAATAGTCTGGGTAGCCATTTGATTAGATGTTCAGGAGTCTTATGGCTTGGGGGTAGAAGCTGTTTAGAAACCTCTTGGACCTAGACTTGGCGTTCCGGTACCTTTATCAAGGGAACATCCCTGGTCAACCCTACTGCCTCTGATCTGACAGACTCACTAAACATACATGCTTCATTTGTAAATTATGTCTGAGTGTTGGAGTGTGCCCCTGGCTATCCATTAATTTAAAAAACAAGAAAATTGTACCTTCTGGTTTGCTTAATATAAGGAATTTGAAATAATGTATACTTTTACTTTTGATACTTAAGTATATTTTAGCAATTACATTTACTTTTGATACTTAAGTATATTTAAAACCAAATACTTTTAGAGTTTTACTGAAGTCGTTTTTTTTCTGGGTGACTTTCACTTTTATGTGAGTTATTTTCTATTAAGGTATCTTTACTTTTACTCAAGTATGACAATTGGGTACTTTTCCACTGCTGCCTATACGAAAGATACCTTTAACTAACCCTCTGTGCCTATACTCTCTGGCTCTGCGAAGATGTAAGTAGAAACTGATCTAGGATGAAGAATGTTGTTGAGGTTACCATTCTCAAATCTTCACGAAAATTCCAAACTGACCTTAGATCGGCACCCTGGGGCAACTTCAGCCTTTAATCGCCGCCTCTTCTTACGACTAACGAAATAAAAGGACCAATAAACGGTCAATATGTAAATCTACGAACCACGATTGGATAAATTGAAACTCTCGTTTCGAAGAGTTGACCACTCCTTCACGTTTACTGAGCGAGTGGAATTTTCCAGTATCTCATTCAGCAAGTTTTACAACTAGTGACCAGATATACGACACTTTTACGTACTAGAAAGAAATATCTCAATCTGACATTTATTTCAGGTGAGTGTCTTTTACGTTATCAAATACAACTATTAGCTAATGTATCATAATTCGATTGACACTTTTTATGTCATCTTTGCTTAATTTCTTATAATGTATTATTGAAAGAGGAACTGCCGCGGCTAGGTAGTTAAAGTGAGGTAACGTTAGCAAGTTAACACTAGCTTGCTCAGATAGTGCAATTAAACTATCTATTCGAATTTTAAGTCCGTTTTTTATATTTTTATATAGAGGAACTTGATTAATAATGTTTCAGCAACGTTATATAGTTACGGAAGTTACTGAATTACCTAACTAGCCATTTCCGGATAAATAAAAGCTAGTTAGCTAACTAGCCTTGGTAGTTAGCTAAGTAAATTAGGCGCAATCGTAATGAAACATATTGTTGCTTTTATTTAATAAGATTACTTAGGGAAAATTATAATATAATGGTATTTGTTAAATCTAGAATCCTTAGTTGAAACAATAACAAAGCGTTTACCCGCCCCTCTTTCGTTAAATAGCAAGTTAGCTAATGGATGGGGCTGGCAAAAATGTAACTACTAACCACTAATTTGACGTTTTAGGCATTTAGCAAACACTCTAATCCAGAGCGATTTACAGTAGTAAGTACATACATATTTATACTTGTTCTAATGGTATAAAAATGGGCGTGTAGCTCGAACCCACAACCCTGTTGTTGCAAGTGCCATGCTCTACCAAATGATCTAGTATGGTGTGCAAGGACTGACCATACATTATATCAGATCTAGTTTTAACCATGTTTTGAGGCTATAACTAATATTGTTCGTATTTAAGTTCTTTGCAAACATTGGAGTAAGACAAACTTATATTTTGGGTTATGATGGGTTATGACAGTTGAACTAAGCTCATAAGTAATATTCTTCAAGAACCAATGGGGAAATGTGTGTGTGTGTGTGTAATATATATGTATGTCCAAAAATTGATGTAGCAAATAAAGATTCTAGCTTTTAAATAAAAGTGAAATAGCTATCTAACTAACGTTAATTATTCAACCGGTTTGGGGTGTAGGAAAATTACAAGTTAGACTCGAGTTGAATCTTGTTCACATCTTGACCTGGAATGTCTTTTACGCTAGCAACTGAGCCAAAGATACTGGCGTTGATGCCTCAGGGCCATGCAAACGGATGCCCAAATATAGACCTCCGGTTATTGAGCGTGTGTTGAGCTACACGCCCATTTTACTGATGAGTAGGAGGCAGGTTGTAAACCCTCGTGATCCTTTGATGTGTGAGTGGGTGGAGATTATCCAAAAGGGGTGTTACTGTATGTACATGGGACAGGCTTTGTGTGTAGTAGGTTTAATTTTGTGTGTGTACTCTCACGCTCAGGACTCTGACAGGCTTGTCTATATATAACCTCCATGGCTTTTCCTCTCCAGACTCTAGCAGCAGCTAATCAGCACCTGATCTACTGACCACTACGATCGACTTACGACTAACTAAGATCTCACAGCTCCTTTCTACATCTGCGATCTATCTGAAAGTTACCATGGCTCACCAGCAGCAGATCAGGTACTGTAACTGTGGCTTTCTCTCATCTGCCTTGAGCTTCTTTCTGACTTTTTTTTACTCAATATGTGCAATTTCTAGATAGTAGCTTTGTTTTTGTTTAGTGTTAGGAACCCAGGAAAATGTATCCTCAGTACAGTTTTCATAAAGGCATGCATCCATTATGTTTTATCTATTTCAAGTGCCTTGAAGTTGTGTGTGTGTGTGTGTACCACCTCATTTCAAACGGTATGATTTTTTTCCAGCCTTCCCGCCAAGCTGATCAATGGTGGTATTGCTGGCATTGTGGGGGTCACCTGTGTGTTTCCCATAGACCTGGTAAAGACCAGGCTACAGAATCAGAGGCAAGGCCAGCAGATCTACAAAAACATGTGAGTCCTTCACTCCGTCCTCCCTTTTCATGTCATGCTGTGTGGTTGCATAGCTAAATCTTGATAGTTCAGTTTATTTGACAGTTTTTAAAAACCCAACAAAGGACATGGAATGACACTAATATAGGATGGGATATCTTGAGATGTACTTCAGAGAATGTGGCTGCTGTTGTGAAAGCATAGACTTATGCCAGGCTTTTGAGTCCCATGTCCGTGACGACAGACTGCCGTCATTGTCCCATTCTTCCCCGTTGAGTAATCCTGAGGAATGTGCGAGGCCAGTGGAAATTTCCCTTTGCTCTGTGCACCCATTCAGCTGGCATCTCCACCCTAAACCCCTCGATGTTCCTTAGTTCTGACTGTCTGTTTTACCTACGGGTAGGGCTGGCGCGGTAATTGTATAATTGTGTAACTGACGATTGTGGATTAAGTCCGTCATGAAAATGAAATCAACTTCATATTCTAGTCGACAAACTACCTGAAAGCAGCAAACTAAAGTAAGCCTGGATTACATCGAACAGTTTATATAAGCAGAGGGGAGGCAAAACTAGGCAGTTTTAGAATTTGTGGAACAGACATCTGACTGAAGACGGGACGGCTGGGCATTAAAAAAGATTGACACTTGCGGTCGAGTCAGCTTCCGCGATAACATGGACTCTTTACAACGTGATGAAACGTTGTTGTTGTTGCTATTGTAACGAATCCAGCGGTGATTACAGTCATTTGGCTGACAAATAACCTTCACCAAAAATTCCATTACTGTCAAAGCCCAACCTACAGGAGTAGAAATAGCTGTACTTTGCATTTACATATGATTTGTTGAATGATGTCTCTTTAAACTTTTTGTCATGAAGGCAAGTGTTCATTAATTGATTAATAGAAGTTGATACATTCCCCTCATTCTGACTTGTTTTCTCTCTTAGGATGGACTGCCTCATAAAAACTGTTCGATCAGAAGGATACTTTGGCATGTATAGAGGTAAGACTCATTACATTTTTAGTCATAGTTTTATAGTACTTGTTCTATATCTAGTCAACAGGGGGGTTATTAGTGAAATTGTGACAGATTGCAAGAACATTATTTTAAGCTATACCTGATCTGGTTTGAATTATTTGCTTAAAGTGAAAGCAGTCAAGTAGTTTCTCATTATTGATAGAAAAAATTATATTCTGATGTGATCTCAAAAGTTGATAGATTGTCACTGCATTGTACTGATGTAGTGATGTTTATGTGCATCATTAAAAATTGGCTTGTTTCTTTGTACTCGTTTATTTTGATTTGAATAAATGACAAATGGTGGAATATTCTCCATCAATCCTTTTAAAAGCGAATGGCCTAATTTTCAATTAATGACATGATTGATGCAATGTTCACAGTGAAATGCATTACTTTAGCTGTACTGAAACTAAATACTGTATGAAACACATTGACACATTTATGATGTACATAGCCTAGTGTCTATTGTGGAGAGGAGGTTGGAGCTCGTTTTATGGGACTCCATTTATGTGAGGAATGCTTGTTTTTCATATTACAGGCTTGGGTCACCCTGGGATATTGAACGGCTAGCCGATATGGCGCAGCCACGCTGAAGGCAAATCATTTAATGGTTCTTACAACAATGCTCTATTTCAACTAGGCAAACATTTCCCATTTGTTCAATATTTTGCTCCTTCATGTCTTGATATCAGTGAACCTGTTCTTTCTCCTGTCGACTCATCTCCCTTTCTGTTTCTTCACCAACACTTGTGACCGTTGCCATACAGTGTTCTTGTGAAAATGTATGTCGTAGTAGTGGCTAAGGTGACTTTCATTCTCATCTATCCATTTCCCACTGGCATGTCGGCTAGCCTACATCTTAATGTAAAGTCTTCTTCCCACATTGTTTTCTAAAGAGAAGTTGGTCTTTCTTCCAGTAGTAACTTTTTTTCATTTTCTCCTGGAATTTACCGTCTTCTCTGCATCCCCTTCTCTAGTGTTCTCTGATCTCTTTTCTCATTCCGGTTCTGCTTGCTTCTCATCATGTTTCTCATGTTTTAATGTAACTCATTAGGTTGACTTACGCTTGAAATAATCCCCCTCCATGATCGTGCCAGAGCAGCCATCTTGAGCGCTTCTCGTCTATTTCATTTTGAAACGCGTGTGTTAGATTGATAGCTAGTACTGTACAGTCAATGGCATTGCATACTTAAATGGACTGATGATGGTGGGGAATGTTTTGGGAATGTGTTTGTTTGTAACATTTTCTTGTAAAAACATTTTAGATGTATGATTTTTAAGGTTTGACTAAAGGTCAATTGTTTTGTCTTCAGGTGCTGCTGTGAATCTGACCCTGGTCACCCCTGAGAAGGCCATCAAACTAGCCGCAAATGACTTCTTCCGCCAGCATCTTAGCAAAAATGGGTAAATTACTGTTTACTTTTCGGCCATTGAAGACTGTAGATTAAGAGTACAGATGGATGTAGCTAATAGATATATAATGAAGTGTCCAACTAGTCATTGAAGAGACCAATCCTATCCCACGCATGCTTTCTAACCTCTGACTCCTTGTTGCAGGAAGGGCTTGACTGTGTTTAAGGAGATGCTGGCAGGTTGTGGTGCAGGCATATGCCAGGTTGTCATTACTACTCCCATGGAAATGCTTAAGATTCAACTTCAGGACGCAGGAAGGCTAGGTAAACAAGTACACAGTATTGATTGAAGAAAGTTATATTACATGTGATTCCTACAGTGGCAAATACAATTTGTGCACATATATTCATGTATTTTGTTGTTCTTCCTCCCAGTGGCTCAGCAGAGAATGCCAGCCACGATGTCTCCCACTAAGCTGGCTGCCACCAACACAGTGCTGAGCAGGTCCTACAACGTGGGGCCCAGCCCTGCAGTCAGGGCGGTGTCTGCTACCCAGATCGCCCGGGAGCTTCTGCACAAACAAGGCATCCAGGGCCTCTACAAAGGCCTCGGGGCCACCCTGATGAGGTAAGGGCTTCTTACACATTCATATAAAGTCAAAGGCCTAAAGTCATTTTTATTGGGGTTGCTGGGCTAGAAAAAACAGGAATAGCTTTAGAAAACAGATTTACCAACCAGTAAAATACTTGTCTTCTATTTCAGAGATGTTCCCTTCTCCATGGTCTACTTCCCACTGTTCGCCCACCTTAACCGGCTGGGCCAGCCCTCTCGAGATGAATCAGCACCCTTCTACTGGGCCTTCCTCTCTGGCTGTCTGGCTGGCTCCACTGCAGCTGTGGCAGTCAATCCTTGTGATGGTGAGTCTGGAATCTGTCTCCGTTTGTGACCCACTTTTATTAAGCTAGCGGATGTATATATTTTTTACTGCTCTACTTCCTGTTCTAACAAGTTCCCGCTCTTTATTTCAGTTGTCAAAACGAGATTGCAATCTCTGAGCAAAGGGGCCAACGAGGAGAGCTACAACGGTGTGGTTGACTGCGTCAGGTACAGTCACTCTTTAATCATGCTTTTCCCTGACTTTGGTCTCTTTGCAACTTTCCAACCAGTGAGGTCTATAATAATTGATTTACATAATTTCCTGAAATTCAAGCATTGATGGTTTATTTCCTCTCGGTCTCCCTGCAGTAAGATCATGCGTAAGGAGGGTCCCTCTGCCTTTCTGAAGGGAGCAGGATGCAGGGCGCTGGTCATCGCTCCTCTCTTCGGCATTGCACAGGTCATGTACTTTATTGGCATCGGAGAGTTCATCCTGGACCAGTCACCTTTCAACTACTTGTCTGCATGAGATGAGACCAACACTACCTGGCTATGCATTGGACTCTCTCACACGTCGGATGAAGAAGTATCTCAGCAAAAGACTGGCAGCTATATTTAATCAGTATATGGTGCAGAAAAAATTAACTACCCAAGACTGTTGAGGTGTCTGTCAGAGCTTTGGAACCTAGAAAAGAGAAAAAATGTAACCATTCTGTAGTTCTTGACTTCCTGTATGGTCTAACGGCTGTACTGCACTTCCTCCAAATGTTTTCCTGGCTTATTTAATGGGCTGTGACCAACGATTGCACTTGAAGGTGTCAGTTTGCTGAACTGCGGACCATGAAGTGCAGCAGTGGCGCTGGCCGGGGAGTCTTCCCCGTTTCCTCTCCCTCTGTGAGGGGCCACTTCAACACAACTGAAGAATTTTTCACAGTTTTTTGTTTTCTTTATTCATTGTTTATCTAAAAATATTTTTGATAATTTAAAATTCTACTTTTGTGCTGTTGGTTGAATGCCATAGTGTGGTGTAAAGATTTGTGTAGGTCACAGGAGGTTGGTGGCACCTTAATTGGCCATTATGAAAAATGTATGCACTCACTAACTGTAAGTCGCTCTGGATAAGAGCGTCTGCTAAATGACTTAAATGTAAAATGAGAACGGGCTCGTGGTAATGGCTGGAGCGGAATCGGTGGAATGGTATCATTACATCAAACATGGTTTCCAGGCGTTTTATGCCATTCCAAATGTTCCGTTCCAGCCATTATTATGAGCCGTGCTCCCGTCAGCCTCCACTGGTTTAGGTATTTCATAGCGTTGGTCATGTATTTGCAGTCATGTGATTTCAAGCCTTCAATTAATCCGATTCACACATTTTAATTGTTAATTTAACTGTGGTCAACTGAGGGCAAAGAAACATCTCTAGAAATACAATAGAATTAGCTTTTTAACCTTTTTTAAAAAGAAACCTCAACTCACATTTCACTGAGGTTTAGTTTGAGACAGAGGGACCAAGCGCCTAAGAGTTTGCTGCCACAGACACTCACATCTTAGTATATTAAATTATTAGCACTGTTAACCTTTTTTCTATGTTTTTATAATAATATGCCATTTAGCAGACGCTTTTATCCAAAGCGACTTAGTCATGTGTGCATACAGTTTTACGTATGGTATTTATATTATGCATATTTATGAAAATTCATACAGTAGGGTTGTGAAGTGTTCTGGTATGGTCCACGTTACTTCAAGGCTATAGACAATAGTTCAACACTTTTAGTTTCTTTGTATTAATGACATGCCGCTAAATGTAACGCAACTGGTTTTGTATTTGCCTTAACCGAGTGGATAGGCATTTCTCACTCCAAGTAAGTGATACCGTATCGAGACTGACTGAGCCTGCCAAGTAGCATCACTGATACTATCTGCACCAGGTCATCTAACAGAGGAAATGACTGTTACATCACTTTGTATGTTGTATGTCCTAATTTTGTTTTGTATATGTTTTAGTGATGCCCGGGTTGACTCATAACCTGCAGTCCCGACGGTTATATCCACGGGATGGGCAGGTTTAGGGTTATGAAATGTGTGGATGAAGGGCAGTTTGAATAAACAGAACAATGAATTTAAAAAAATCAATACATGTATACTTCTTGTGCGGTCATATCTATAGTTTACATTGAGTTTTTTCACTAACACTTTACTTAGCATGCAGCGTCATAACACTATATATGCACAAAAGTATGTGGACACCCCTTCAAATTAGTGGATTCGGCTATTTCGGCCACACTGTTGCTGGTGTATAAAATCAAGCACACAGCCATGCAATCGCCATAGACAAACATTGGCAGTAGAATGGCCTTACTGAAGAGCTCAGTGACTTTCAACGTGGCACCGTCATAGGATGCCACCTTTCCAACAAGTCAGTTGGTCAAATGTCTGCCCTGCTAGAGCTGCCCCAGTCAACTGTAAGTGCTGTTATTGTGAAGTGGAAACGTCTAGGAGCAACAACGGCTCAACCTCGAAGTGGTAGGCCACACAAGTTCACCGAACGGGAAGGCCGAGTGCTGAAGCGCATAAAAATAGTCTCCTCGGTTGCAACACTCACTACCAAGTTCCAAACTGCCTCTGGAAGCAACGTCAGCACTGTTCGTCGGGAGCTTCATGAAATGGGTTTCCATAGCCGAGCAGCCGCACACAAGCCTAAGATCACCATGCGCTATGCCAAGCGTCGGCTGGAGTGGTGTAAAGCTCGCAGCCATTGGACTTTCTCCGGATTGATTAATCATCTGGCAGTCCGACGGACGAATCTGGGTTTGGCGGATGCCAGGAGAACGCTACCTGCACCAATGCAGTGCCAACTCTAAAGTTTGGTGGAGGAGGAATAATGGTCTGGGGCTGTTTTTCATGGTTCGGGCTTGGCCCCTTAGTTCCAGTGAAGGGAAATATTAACGCTACAGCATACAATTACATTCTAGACAATTCTGTGCTTCCAACTTTGTGTGAACAGTTTGGGGAAGGCCTTAATCGACATCCATGTCATCGGCGCCTGGAGAACAGTGGGTTAACTATTAATGCCCATGATTTTGGAATGAGATGTTGGACGAGCAGGTGTCCACATACTTGTGGTCATGTAGTGTATGTCATAACTGCGGACATATGGTCATAACACCATACTGCCTTATTTTATGGCTGGTAATGACACCTACAGAAGTGTCAAAACCCACACTTATTCAAATGTGTTCTTTCCCTGCCAAGAAGTTTCCTTTCTTTTGAAAGTTTGTTTCTTAAGTCCTTTGTTGTTGTAATGAATTATTTACAGTCATGTTTTTTTCCATCATATTTTAAAGAACTTGTAGAAAATACACTTTATGATACTGTCAAGAAGAATTATGACCATCCTAGTCATATGAGCCAGATAGGCCTATCACGTACATGACTTTATGTCAGTCATCAGTCAAAAAGAGGGTGTCTTGTCCTGCTCCTGAAATCTGTTCCTGCATTCATTCCAGTCATCAGCAACAGAGCATTTGGGTAGGTGCATGTTTGACAGCAATGTGTGCGCAATTACAATGACAATTTAATATGGTCAATTTCATAAAATGTTATATAACATAAACATACTGTTGACAAGTAGGCTATGGTGTAATGGAATGTTTTGCCTTCTGTGGTAGATTTTGTGGGTTTTGACACTCTTATGTAGGTGTTATAACCAGCCATAAAATAATGCAATATATGTCACAAAAGATTCAAATATGTGTCATGACAAGTTATGTCAGCTGTTATGACATATTATGACATGGTTATTATGACCGTTTCATAATGTGTTATGACGCTGGGTGTCAAGTAAAGTGTTACCGGTTTTTCATCATTTTTATCTGGCATTAGTGCGTAAGCCTAAACTTTAGGGCCTAACTGTATGGAAAACCTAATTGTTCAATAAATAAATGTTCAAGAGAAAAAAACAGAACTGCGCATTTTCTAAATTTGCTGGTTAGGGTGGGGCCTCAGATTTGACCATTATCACAAATAGTCGGGAGATTGCGGATGGGTTATTATCAATTGCGGGTGAACAAACAACTGACCCCCACCACCATGCTTGACCTTTGGTATGATGTTCTTACTGTGGAATGCAGTGTTTGGTTTTCACCAGGCATAATGGGACCCATCTAGTCCAAAAAGTTGACTCAAGTTTGCCAAAAAGCACCTGGATGCTCATCAAGACTCTTGGAAGAACGTTCTATGGACAGATGATTCAAAAGTATAACTTTTTGGACGACATGGTTCCAGTAATGCCTGGCGAAAACCAAACTCTGCATTCCACAGTAAGAACATCATACCAAAGGTCAAGCATGGTGGTGGTGGTGTGATGGTTTGGGGATGCTTTGCTGCCTCAGGACCTGGACGACTTGCCTTAATAGAAGGAACCATTAATTCTGCTCTGTATCAGAGAATTCTACAGGAGAATGTCAGACCATCCGTCTGTGAGCTGAAGCTGAAGTGCAGCTGGGTCATGCAGCAAGACAATGATCCAAAACACACAATCAAGTCTACATGAACATCTGCTAAAAAGCAACTTATTTGAAGTTTTGGAATGGCCTAGTCAAAGTCCAGACCTAATCCCAATTGAGATGTTGTGGCAGGACTTGAAACGGGCAGTTCATGCTTGAAAACCCACACGTCACTGAGTTAAAGCAGTTCTGCATGGAAGAGTGGGCCAAAATTCCTCCACAGCGACGTGAGAGACTGATTAACAACTACAGGAAGCATTTGGTTGGAGTCATTGCAGCTAAAGGTGGCACAACCAGTTATTGAGTGTAAGGGGGCAATTACTTTTTCACACAGGGGAATTGGGTGTTGCATAACTTTGTTTATGAAATAAATGAAATAAATATGTAATTGTTGTGTTATTTGTCCACTTATGTTCCCTTTATCTAATATTAGGTTTTGGTTGAAGATCTGATAACATTCAGTATCACAAATATGCAAAAGTAGAGAAAATTAGAAAGGGGGCAAATACTTTTTCATAGCACTGTATTTTACAGGCAACAGCTACAAAATGGACAAGCTGATAAAATAAAAGCATTCAATGGTTTCTTTTTTGTTTGACATTATTAGCATACATAACCTGGATCTACAACAGTGTAGCCGACTATGTGCACACAATATTAACACCCAGTAGAATTCACTCAAAATATACACTAACTCACTGGAACAGTTCACACGTTGTGTTCTCTGAGACCTCACACAGGACAATGCAAAAAGCTTGAACATCCAGACATCAGGAGGTTGGACATTGACAGAATGACAGAACAGTACTTCATAAAATGTAGCTGCCTCCCTGACACAGAATATTGATGACAATAGTTATTCAGAAAGTCGGTCCAGCTGAAACCTGCTCTTTTCCAACAGGGAATAATTCTAGCAGAGCAACACTTTGCTGATGGGCCAAATAAAGGACAACAACATACAGGTTGTTAAAGTAAAATATGCAGCTGTGGTAGGAATAGGTTGCTTGGGCTTGTCTGTACAAAGATGCACATTTGAGGCATTTAGTGAGTAATGAAATGTATGATGCATAGGCGCAAGTCCCAAAAACAGTTATGTAAAACTCAAGGCCTGGAGTTAAGATTACTGACCTAAATGAAGATTTACAAGCAGGCGATGGATGACTACAGTAGCTCTGTACACACAATTAACCCTTAAACTGAGGTTACAAGATATTGGATAAATAACGTTAAAAACAGCACACAAAGGAGTTTGTATTTACAGCAATGCTCTTCACCCATCACATTCCTGCGTCAAAGTGGAAGAGTTTACATGAACATGGAATGCTAGCAGTGTTAGAGGATGCTAAAAATTGGGAATGTCTCAGAGTAGTGCCAAATGCTGAGCCACGTTGTGCTTGGAGAGGAGTGCAGTGAGAGGCCAGTTATTCAGGTTACAGAGATGCCAGAGAAGACAGAGGTGGTCTGGTCTAACTGCCTCTGTCCAGGGGAAGGGGAAATCCCTGTGATAATTTGAGTGTTGTGATATCACACCCGCACCACTAAATTGACCCCTGGACTCAGAACGTTTGTGTAAAAAAAAAAGGCTCCCCCTGTCCACCGTCCCAGATGTGATGTCCCCTCATTGTTCAGGCATTGTGATTATAAAGAGCTGGTGAGTCTGTATTAAGCCTGCAGGGTGGGAGAAGCTACTGGCTCTTTTTATATCACCTCCCTGTTGTTCCGAATTGCACAGCAGAGGACCATACTGAAGATCATACCAATGACCTGAGAAGAGAACAAAAAAACATCTGTATTAGTAGGCTATAAGCTTGTAATACAGATTTATTGTAACATATTGTAAATAATTATATAACGAGTTACCATATGTAACATAATGTAATTTGTGCCCGAGTGTCAGTAAGATTCTTACCATTACTCCTGCAACACCAATCCCCACATATCCGATAATGTAGAGCTTTTCATTGAAAAAGTCCATTATTGCATTCCGACAGTCCTGGAAACAGACATAGCATATAGGTTAATGTCACAATACCTTTATTCACTTTTTCTTAATAAGAGAACATTGAGGGTATATTCATTAGCCTATATAGAGCATACATTATCTCTTAAACCCATGCTCTAAGCACAGCTATAGGTACTACTGTACTATAACTAGCCTATAAAACAATGCATAGTCACTTTAATAACTCTACCTACATGTACATTTACATATTACCTCGACTAACCGGTTCCCCCGCACATTGACTCGGTACCGGTACCCCCTGTATATAGCCTCGCTATTGTTATTTTTACTGCTGCTCTTTAATTATTTGTTACTTTTATTTTGTATTGTATTTTTTTGTGTGATTTTCTTTGGTATTCTTTCTTAAAACTGCATTGTTGGTTAAGGGCTTGTAAGTAAGCATTTCACTGTTGTATTCGGCGCATGTGACAAATACAATTTGATTTTATTTGAGATATTAATAATGTAATGTGAAATTAGGTCAAATAGACAACAGCAGGCCTACAGTAATAGCTAGTAGACCTATGGTAAAACAATGTTGTTTTCAATGGTGTTGTACTGCTCCCTAGAGGAATGTATGATACTGCAGCTTAAGAGCACAAAGAAGGGTTGTTTGTACCTTGCGGTCTTCATCAGCGTCAAGACACTGAGACGGGTTACTCACGGAGTCCACACAGCAATTCAGCTACAAATGGAAATAAAACATAATATAACAAATAAATATAGCATATCAAAACATAGAAAGGGACAACATTGACAATGTGACATGATCAAGTACATAATGAGAGCATAAAGAAACATTTAGTTTAACTCACAACATCGTGGTAAATGGCCGCTATAGCAGTGCGGTTGGAATTCTCAGAACCTTCTGAAATAGATTCACTGTAGAACTTTTGAACATCTTCAATGATCTAAAACATAGATCAAGGATGAATTAAAATTAGTCCGAGATTGCAGTATTAATAAGTTGTCTTTCATTCAAGTTTAATATCAGAACATTGATTGGAGTGGATATACCTTGTCTTTGCTTATGAATCCAAACACACCTGCAGCAACCTCTGCACCAACGATTACAAGAAGGCAGGCAAAGAACTGCAAAACAGAGAGGGCAGTGGCATATTTAACCAATAAGGCCTGAGGGAATGTGGTATATGGCCAATATACCACAGATAAGGGCTGTTCTTAAGCCAACGCAACGCGGAGTTCCTGGATACAGCCCTTAGCCGTGGTATATTGGCCATATACCACAAACCCCCGAGGTGCCTTATTGCTAATATAAACTGGTTACCAACATAACTAAAGCAGTAGAAAGAAATATTGTCATACCCGTGGTATACGGTCTGACATACCACGACTGTCAGCCAATCAGCATTCAGGGCTTGAACCACCCAGTTCATATTAATGCATAGCCTACCATACAGTATCCTGTACATATGGCCAGGAGTTTTCCCAGATCAGGACATATGGTCAGTAAAAACTCAGGGCCTGCTAACAGTATACTCATAAGAGAAGCCCACTGGGCACATACTGGTTGAATCAATGTTGTTTCCACGTAATTTAAATGAAATGACGTTGAACCAACGTGGAATAGATGTTGAATTGACGTCTGTGCCCAGTGGGAGGCTTGTGTTGAGTCAAGATGGTTGGGTAGAGCTTAGTTAAAATTCCATTCCACTGAACAGAGACAACCTGAGGCTAGGTGCCTAAGGTAAAACTCCCACCAATTACCCACCGACGCAAGGAGACACTGTGACTCCTTCACAGCTCCACAGCAACCAAAGAATCCCACCAGCGTCATGCCCCCACCTGCACCAATCAGTATGTACACGGCTGGGGAGAGATAGAGACAGAGACAGAGAGTGAGCGGAGGGGGGAGGGGACTGGGGAAGGGGACTGGGGGAGTTCAGTGAATCAACAGATGGTGGCAGCATTAAGCAAGATTGTTGCACATGGACAAAACCATGCAGCAACACACTAGATAACTGCAAACTGAAGTGTAGTAATTTCCCATATGTAAGACAGCTAACATGTTGACATTCTGAAGTGTCAGATGTGGAAAATACAGGAGCTGAAAGGAGATGCAAAATCCTGACAGTGGTGAAAAGTGTCATTAAAACAAGGTACTTTCCCACTTCAAAGTGCTCATTGCACATTATTCAAAGTGCCTCTTGGTTGATTTGAATATATTTTGCATACCTTGAATATCCTGGTGTTGCTAAGGTAATCCAATGCTCCACTTTGCTGAATTTGCAGCAGTACATTTCTCTATAATGTCTCTCATCAACACAACACTCATATTCAGAGGCCTGTGGATGTCCTCGTTAGCTGCTCTGATGACGTGGATGTCCATTAAGGCAGCCCCCCGCACCTCTCTGATTCAGAGGGGTTGGATTAAATGCGGAAGAAACATTTCAGTTGAATGCATTCAGTTGTTCGACTGACTAGGTATTCCCCTTTCAATGCCTGAGCAACACACCCCTCTCAACACAAGGAGCAGGAAAGATCATCACCACCCCTCACTACCAGCCCTGTAATGTCCCCCCCCCCCCCCCCCCCCAACACCAGCCCTGTGATGTCCCCCCCACCACCAGCCCCGTGTGTCCCCCCCTCACCACCAGCCCTGTGATGTCCCCCCCTCACCACCAGCCCTGTGATGTCCCCCCCCCTCACCACCAGCCCTGTGATGTCCCCCCCCTCACCACCAGCCCTGTGATGTCCACCCCCCACCACCAGCCCTGTGATGTCCCCCCACTCACTACCAGCCCTGTGATGTCCCCCCCCCACCACCAGCCCTGTGATGTCCACCCTCCACCACCAGCCCTGTGATGTCCCCCCCCTCACTACCAGCCCTGTGATGTCCCCCCCCACCACCAGACCTG
This sequence comes from Coregonus lavaretus, assembly GCF_964263955.1. Taxonomy (NCBI): domain Eukaryota; kingdom Metazoa; phylum Chordata; class Actinopteri; order Salmoniformes; family Salmonidae; genus Coregonus; species Coregonus lavaretus. The sequence continues at coordinate 11,497,330 of NC_139999.1, read as the reverse complement.
TGATGCCCCCCCCCCCACCACCAGCCCTGTGATGCCCCCCCTCCCCCTCACTACCAGCCCTGTGATGTCCCCCCCCCCACTCACTACTAGCCCTGTGATGTCCCCCCCCACCACCAGCCCTGTGATGTCCCCCCCTCACTACCAGCCCTGTGATGCCCCCCCTCTCACTACCAGCCCTGTGATGTCCCCCCCTCACCACCAGCCCTGTGATGTCCCCCCCACCACCAGCCCTGTGATGTCCCCCCCCTCACCACCAGCCCTGTGATGTCCACCCCCCACCACCAGCCCTGTGATGCCCCCCCCTTACTACCAGCCCTGTGATGTCCCCCCCCTCTCACTACCAGCCCTGTGATGTCCCCCCCCTCACTACCAGCCCTGTGATGCCCCCCCCCCTCTCACTACCAGCCCTGTGATGTCCCCCCCCCTCACCACCAGCCCTGTGATGTCCCCCCCACCACCAGCCCTGTGATGTCCCCCCCCCACTACCAGCCCTGTGATGTCCCCCCCCTCACTACCAGCCCTGTGATGTCCCCCCCCACCACCAGCCCTGTGATGTCCCCCCCCCCCACTACCAGCCCTGTGATGTCCACCCCCCACCACCAGCCCAGTGATGTCCCCCCACTCACTACCAGCCCTGTGATGTCCCCCCCCCACCACCAGCCCTGTGATGTCCCCCCCCCCACCACCAGCCATGTGATGTCCCCCTCCTCACTACCAGCCCTGTGATGTCCCCTCCCCTCACTACCAGCCCTGTGATGTCCCCCCCCCCCCACCACCAGCCCTGTGATGTCCCCCCCCCTCACTACCAGCCCTGTGATGTCCCCCCCCCCTCACTACCAGCCCTGTGATGTCCCCTCCCCTCACTACCAGCCCTGTGATGTCCCCCTCCCACCACCAGCCCTGTGATGTCCCCCCCCCTCACTACCAGCCCTGTAATGTCCCCCCCCCCCCCCAACACCAGCCCTGTGATGTCCCCCCCACCACCAGCCCTGTGTGTCCCCCCCTCACCACCAGCCCTGTGATGTCCCCCCCTCACCACCAGCCCTGTGATGTCCCCCCCCCTCACCACCAGCCCTGTGATGTCCCCCCCCTCACCACCAGCCCTGTGATGTCCACCCACCACCACCAGCCCTGTGATGTCCCCCCACTCACTACCAGCCCTGTGATGTCCCCCCCCACCACCAGCCCTGTGATGTCCACCCTCCACCACCAGCCCTGTGATGTCCCCCCCCTCACTACCAGCCCTGTGATGTCCCCCCCCACCACCAGACCTGTGATGCCCCCCCCCCCTCACCACCAGCCCTGTGATGCCCCCCCTCCCCCTCACTACCAGCCCTGTGATGTCCCCCCCCCCACTCACTACTAGCCCTGTGATGTCCCCCCCCACCACCAGCCCTGTGATGTCCCCCCCTCACTACCAGCCCTGTGATGCCCCCCCTCTCACTACCAGCCCTGTGATGTCCCCCCCTCACCACCAGCCCTGTGATGTCCCCCCCACCACCAGCCCTGTGATGTCCCCCCCCTCACCACCAGCCCTGTGATGTCCACCCCCCACCACCAGCCCTGTGATGCCCCCCCCTTACTACCAGCCCTGTGATGTCCCCCCCCTCTCACTACCAGCCCTGTGATGTCCCCCCCCTCACTACCAGCCCTGTGATGCCCCCCCCCTCTCACTACCAGCCCTGTGATGTCCCCCCCCCTCACCACCAGCCCTGTGATGTCCCCCCCACCACCAGCCCTGTGATGTCCCCCCCCCACTACCAGCCCTGTGATGTCCCCCCCCTCACTACCAGCCCTGTGATGTCCCCCCCCACCACCAGCCCTGTGATGTCCCCCCCCCCCCACTACCAGCCCTGTGATGTCCACCCCCCACCACCAGCCCAGTGATGTCCCCCCACTCACTACCAGCCCTGTGATGTCCCCCCCCCACCACCAGCCCTGTGATGTCCCCCCCCCCACCACCAGCCATGTGATGTCCCCCCCCTCACTACCAGCCCTGTGATGTCCCCTCCCCTCACTACCAGCCCTGTGATGTCCCCCCCCCCCCACCACCAGCCCTGTGATGTCCCCCCCCCTCACTACCAGCCCTGTGATGTCCCCCCCCCCTCACTACCAGCCCTGTGATGTCCCCTCCCCTCACTACCAGCCCTGTGATGTCCCCCTCCCACCACCAGCCCTGTGATGTCCCCCCCCCCCTCACTACCAGCCCTGTGATGTCCCCCCCCCACCACCAGCCCTGTGATGTCCCCCCCCCTCACTACCAGCCCTGTGATGTCCCCCCCCCCTCACCACCAGCCCTGTGATGTCCACCCCCCCCCCCCTCACCACCAGCCCTGTGATGTCCACCCCCCCCCCCCCCCCACCACCAGCCCTGTGAAGTCCCCCCCCACTACCAGCCCTGTGATGTCCCCCCCCCCCCCCCACCACCAGCCCTGTGATGCCCCCCCTCCCCCTCACTACCAGCCCTGTGATGTCCCCCCCCCCACTCACTACTAGCCCTGTGATGTCCCCCCCCACCACCAGCCCTGTGATGTCCCCCCCTCACTACCAGCCCTGTGATGCCCCCCCTCCACTACCAGCCCTGTGATGTCCCCCCCTCACCACCAGCCCTGTGATGTCCCCCCCACCACCAGCCCTGTGATGTCCCCCCCCTCACCACCAGCCCTGTGATGTCCACCCCCCACCACCAGCCCTGTGATGCCCCCCCCTTACTACCAGCCCTGTGATGTCCCCCCCTTACTACCAGCCCTGTGATGTCCCCCCCCTCTCACTACCAGCCCTGTGATGTCCTCCCCCTCACTACCAGCCCTGTGATGCCCCCCCCCTCTCACTACCAGCCCTGTGATGTCCCCCCCCCTCACCACCAGCCCTGTGATGTCCCCCCCACCACCAGCCCTGTGATGTCCCCCCCCCACTACCAGCCCTGTGATGTCCCCCCCCTCACTACCAGCCCTGTGATGTCCCCCCCCACTACCAGCCCTGTGATGTCCACCCCCCACCACCAGCCCAGTGATGTCCCCCCACTCACTACCAGCCCTGTGATGTCCCCCCCCCACCACCAGCCCTGTGATGTCCCCCCCCCCACCACCAGCCATGTGATGTCCCCCCCCTCACTACCAGCCCTGTGATGTCCCCTCCCCTCACTACCAGCCCTGTGATGTCCCCCCCCCCCACCACCAGCCCTGTGATGTCCCCCCCCCTCACTACCAGCCCTGTGATGTCCCCCCCCCCTCACTACCAGCCCTGTGATGTCCCCTCCCCTCACTACCAGCCCTGTGATGTCCCCCTCCCACCACCAGCCCTGTGATGTCCCCCCCCCCTCACTACCAGCCCTGTGATGTCCCCCCCCCACCACCAGCCCTGTGATGTCCCCCCCCCCCCACTACCAGCCCTGTGATGTCCCCCCCCACCACCAGCCCTGTGATGTCCCCCCCTCACTACCAGCCCTGTGATGCCCCCCCCCCTCACCACCAGCCCTGTGATGTCCCCCCCCCCCACTACCAGCCCTGTGAAGTCCCCCCCCACTACCAGCCCTGTGATGTCCCCCCCCTCTCACTACCAGCCCTGTGATGTCCCCCCCCCCTCACTACCAGCCCTGTGATGTCCCCCCCCCTCACTACCAGCCCTGTGATGTCCCCCCCCCCTCACCACCAGCCCTGTGATGTCCACCCCCCCCCCCTCACCACCAGCCCTGTGATGTCCACCCCCCCCCCCCCCCCACTACCAGCCCTGTGATGTCCCCCCCCTCTCACTACCAGCCCTGTGATGTCCCCCCCCCCCTCA